>NC_022018.1:45561800-45566385 GCF_000317375.1 Microtus ochrogaster | reverse complement strand
TGCTCCCGGCGTCCGCCCGCAGTGGGGCGGAGGGTCGCCGACACTCAAGGAGCCGCCCCCTCCGCCCGCGACGGCCCCGGGAGCGCGCATGCGCGTGCCCGCCCCTCTGCCCCGCCTCTCCCCGGTGAGCGGCTGCGCAGGCGCACTGCCCCGGCTCCGCGTGCACCGCCCCGCCGCAGCCTAGAGCTCGGGTGGCTGGCTGCTCCCGGCGTCCGCCCGCAGTGGGGCGGAGGGAGCCCCTCTGACGTCACTGGCGCCACCGCCGGGGCTGGCTGCTGATTGGGTGCTCCGAGGGCCCAGCTTCCACGCCCCTCCCCCCCGGCCGGACTCCGCGCCCCCGAGACCCCGAGCCGGCGCGCTGGGCCAGCGTGAGAGCGCTGCGCGTGGAACGGCGAAGCTGTCAGGTTGTTTTTTTGTTGGTGTTTTTGATTTTTGAGACGGTGCTTTGCAACTCCAGATTCCTCCCTCTCCTTGAGGGCGTCTGCGAGCAACTTTTTGCAAAGGTGGAAATGCCAATGTTGGGGTGTTTTTATTTGCGGGCTTTTCTGAGAGCGAGTCCAGTGACCTGGTTAAGTCTCTCCCTTTGCTAAATCCACTAAAACAGAAATAGATCCTCTTTATCATTTTAACTAGCCTTCCTGCGGGCAGTAAGAACTTGATCTCCCGTGGCTGCAGGATCTGAAATCACGTACTGACGCAAGCAAGGCCCGGCAGGTGTCGGAATCCTCCTGGCCAAGGTTGGCTCCAGTTCTTCCTTTCATCTACAACTGTCTTATCACACAGGCCTCCCTGGTACTTAAACTAGATCAACCCCCTCTCCCTGCCCTTCAAATCCAAGGTCAGCCTCAGAAGCATCTTAAGTCCACTTATGCTGATGGCACTCTTCCTTGAAGTTTGAAACGTTTTAATATGAAAAATAAAAAATTAAGTGTTTGCAAAACATGCTCGTCATCCCATTCCCTTCATCCGACTCCATCTTTTTTTCAAACGTTCTGCTGATAAAGTTTCAAAGAGAGAAGTGAAAAAAAAAAAAAACCATAGCTAAAGCGATCAGGTGTATTTGCCCAGACGCTGAAGAGTCAAGTGGTCTAAGTATTGTTCTTGGTGAGCAATTTAAAAATGACAATACTGCATATGCAGTTTTATATTTATGTATACTTTTCTTTTGATCCCACAATACAGAAAAATGAAATTGGGGGATCATTAATAGGGATTGAGTTAAAACCCACTGTAATTTAGAGTTTGTCAGCTGAATTAAATCTGTTACTTCAGAGATTATAGGTTATCAGACATAAGTGAAGCTTTAACATTCTAATTGTTTGTATTTTATGTAGAGAGAAACTGATTTTGAGGAATTAAGTGATTTAAAGAGGCTTCTTTTCTAATTATATTCTTTTTATTTTTGTTGGAGCAGCCACTCACCAGTCCCTCCCTAGCATTAAAGTTTAGAATGGGAAGTTATCTAATGATGTTGCAAAGGGATTTAACATTATTAGGGAATATGAACATTTAGTGACATGCTTATAGTCAAGTCTCGGAGCATTTCATTCAACTCTCCTATGATAAGCTTTAGGCTATTGGAGTCTTTATAATTACAGTGTTATTTAAAATGCTGTAGCATGCGTTAAAAATACATTATAAAAACATTCGGAACCGAGGGTAGTGCTTAACATAAAATGCTCCAGAAATATTTGTTTAATGACTAATTGACTTCATAGGAAACTTAACATTTTTCTTTTTCCATGCGTTTTCTTAAACTTATATCCAAACATTTATTTTAGACAGTTGAGACATAATGAAATATAAAATACTTAAAGCAATTTCACAAAAAAACTTGTATCAAGATAAATGATATTAAAATGATGTATTTTTTTAAATACAAAAATCCACAGTGAATAAAATACCAAATTCTTTAAATAAAAACAGAGTCCAGTCTTGCACTTTTGTTACCAGTCAGCTGGCTGGAGCCCTTCTCCTGTACCCCGATAGGAATGGTGGGTAAGCAAGGAGCCGCTCTTCAAGAACTGTTCTCTGGCAGTTTGTGTATCTCTAGGTATTTGTCAGGAGGCCTGCTCAGCTGCTGCCGCCAAGTCCACCTGTCACAGCCTGGAGCTCTGCCTCTTTTGTAACTGTCAATGCAGCTGCTCCCTTGGCTGCTTTTGCAGCTCAGCCCACCAGCCACTCAGTTCTGCTGCTTCTTCTGCCCTTGCCACCCCTAGTGTGAATCTTTCCTCTAGCAGCGGTTTACTGCTTTGGTTGGTACCCTCGGGAAGGCAATGCATGTCTTCTAACTTTTAACTTTGTTGTGAGTTCCTGTAGCTTTCTCATGACCCCCCTTTTTTCCAAGGAAATGCTTTCTGAAGGAAATACCTAGACAACACTTATGGTTGGTTCTATGATTGTTTCTGGTAATGTCTGTCATCATAACTGTTAAAACTGCTCCTGTGACAGTCTGTCGGTTGTCCATTCACCCCGAGCAATCTAAAAAGCCCACATCTCTACTTCCTCATAGCTGTTCTTCTCTTTTCCCATCATCTTACAATAGAGTGTACATTCTGTCTGCTCTTAAAGCTCAAGTGTCTGCGTTCTCACCCCAATGTAACTGCATTAGCCAAAGTGAACATTTAATTACAATGGGCTATTAGCCTCTAGGCTTCAGTTTCATTATCTGCGAATTTTAATATTTCATTATGTATTTCATATGTTACCTACTGTAGAGAATATATTTCATTGCCTTAACATTTGGGTCCTTCAGCACTCAGAATGGAATCTGGATCTGTAAATAACAGAAGGTGCTAGTTTTTATTCCTGTCACGTTTACATATGGATTTTTTTTTTGAGGACAGATGAAAGTTGCTACCTTGTAAATATCTCTTCTAAGAAACAAGCAAAAGGGACTGGTAAAGGAGCCCTTTGATAGAACATAGCATATATTTTCCTCCTTTGACAACTGTGATGTATTCATGTGGCTCAAAACGCTCACCATATGAAATGTGTGCATTGAAAATGTCCTGCCACCACTGTTCCCCAATGGCTCACTGCTCCTCACCCAAACACAGTTACAAGGTTCTTGTGACTCATTCCCAGTTTTCAGCCAGGCTAAATAACAGACAGTTATAACAGCTGTAAAATCTGAGAAAAATCAGCATATGTAAACTTCACCTTTTTGCCATTTCCACCCGGTTCTGTGGAAGCCATGGATCTGACGTTAAATACATACAACCGGCCCGAAAACAACCTCAGCATAGACCATGCTGTGTACTGACGCTCCGTATCTCTCCAAATTGATGCATTCTCCCAAATTACTAGAACGTCATGACAGTGGAACACCTGTGATTGGGACTGATGCCGTTATTAGAAAAGTCGAGGGAGATGGTTTCTCATCTGTGTAAAATACGGCAACAAGGTGCTGATCTGCAACCCAGCAAAGGACCCTGAGCAAACATGGAGCCTGATGCCGCCCTTCTCTGTGATTCCCAGCCTCCAGAAACGTGGAAAATAAACTAGTTAAGCTGCCTAGTCTATGGCCTTTGGTTTAGTGAATACTCACATAGCAGAGTAGCCGAGCCATAAGGTGATGTCATGGGAAAGCTCTAAGTGTCCGTGTGAAGACTGCAATCACAACCCACAAAGACCATTCTGAGCTTGCTGTAACCTGTTTCAACCTCATGGACTGTTTTTTTTCTTTGTTGTTGTTGTTGTTATTTTGGTTTTTTTTTTTTTAACAAAAGGTTGGGGGCTGGGGAACTGGCTCAGCAATTAAAGCACTTGCTTCTCTCTCTCAGAGAACCCAAGTCTGTTTCCCAGCACCCACATCAGACAACTTAAATTGCCCCAATCTGAAGTTCGGGGGCATCCAACACCCTCTGGCCTCTGATGGCACCTACACATATACCTCCTCTTAAATAAGTAATCTTCAAACAAGAAGTCAATACTCCTTCCACAAATGAAATACAGAAAATTAGTACCAAGAATTAAGGCGGTTGCTGTGTAAACTCGACCATGTCCATGTAGCTCTGAGCATTTGGAGCAGATGTGTGGGAGGAATGAGAAAGAGTTTGGAGGTGTGAGCTAGAGAAGTTCTACAATGTTGCAAGCGATGCTTGCTGGTCCTTCTGGTGGGAGTTCAGAAGAACGCCATCCGCCAACGCCATCCCCTCCAAATGATCAGAGGGTTTCAGAGGTAAGCAAGGACTCTTACCAAGAACGAGGCTAGACAAAAATTGCTGTTGTATCCTAGCAGAGAATCACACTCTGCCAGTGTCCTGAGGGCTTGGCTGTGGCTAAACTCTAATGAACTAAATTTTTGTTTGTTTGGCAGAGGGCTTTTCAAGACAGGATAGTGTTCAGGGCATGTCGTGGTTACTGTTAATTGCTCTTGTCCAGGTCTGTCAGTAAGAAAAGGTGGCAAGTAGAGCAAAAAGCTATGAAAGCTGCGGCCTGGCAGGGAAAACAGCCGGGCAGGAAAGGTTTGAGTTGCAGCAAGGTGGTGGGAACACAACCATGACTGTCAAGGGCTTTTAGTTCCATTACAAAGAAACCTAACAGCCGGGCGGTGGTGGCGCACGCCTTTAATCCCAGCACT
>NC_022018.1:45560352-45560830 GCF_000317375.1 Microtus ochrogaster | reverse complement strand
ATCCACAGATAGAGAAGCAGAGAGAGAGAGAGAGAGAGAGACAGAGAGAGAGAGAGAGAGAGAGAGACAGAGACAGAGAGAGAGAGAGAGAGAGAGAGAGAGGAGGAAACTGGGCCTGGCACGAGCTTTTGAAACCTCCAAACCCACCCCCAGTGACAAACTTCCTCCAAAAATTGCCAAACCTGCTCCAATAAGGCCACACCTCCTAATCCTTCTAGTCCTCTCAAAGCAACCACTTCCTAACATACAAGCCTGTGGGGGCCATTCTAATACTTTCAGTCTGACCACTTCCCAACTGTATGAGCCGCTGGGAGCCGTTCTTATTCAAACCGCCACAAGGCTTTACAAACTGTGAGATAAATATAAATATGCAAAATACACAGCTTCAGGAGTTAGTATATATTTACAAATATATACTAAAGTACTTAGTAAATATATTTGCAGGGAGCCGGACAGGATTGCCATTACAAGATGGCGC
>NC_022018.1:45554579-45560252 GCF_000317375.1 Microtus ochrogaster | reverse complement strand
TAGAGTCCTTGGGCCTATCCTGACGCAGTCTAGTGTCAGCTGATGGTGGCAACCAATCACAGGGCGACCCGTGTGCCTGCTCCCTATATAAGCAGCTGCTTTAGCGCTCTCGGAGCCCCTCGCTTCCTACTCTCCCTCAACCAGGAGCCACTCCAATAAAGCGTGATCTGAGAAGAATCCTCGTGTGGTGGTTGTTCTTCCTCGCTGGTCGAGAAGTTTGCTGCATATATTGAACATAATACATAATATATAGGTGTGCACCCATAACCAACATGTGTACACTTGTTAACATGTACATGTATATATCTGTTTTCCATAAATGCTGAGAGGATTATAAAAGAGAAAAATATAAACATCTGGCCTTTACTTTTGTGAAAGTAAGAGACCAAAGCCTGCCTGTCTAATCACAGGTTTCAGATTGAGTCAGCTGGCAAGGTAATCCACTCCCTAAGTATCTCTGTCTTTTCTAATTATGAAAGGAACAGAGGGCAATGTTCTAAAACCCCATTAGCCAACATATATTGAGAAATTCCCTGAGCTAGGCAGTGGTTGACTGTCATCTCTCAGTTTGCCAAAGGCTCCATGACCAACAGCTTGCACAACAAAATGTAATTTCCTCCTTGCAAAAACAGAACATTTCAAAAACTCAGAGTCTTGTTGCCAAGGGAACTCATATTTTATGTTCAGCTTCCTTATATTTGTCCTGGATTTCCAAGTTCAAATGAAGAACTATGTAGTATTTTATTGTCAACTCTGGTGCTCAAAGTACAGTAGAAGGGTCCATAAGGACTTTAATTTACTCCAGGGTGAAGATAAAGCATGGTCAGATTCTCGGTCCACATTAGTCTTGTTGCTTAAAGGATAGATTTCATGTTAAATGTTCTTTAGAACTTGAAAAAATAATGAAAGATTTCAATGTGACTTAAAAATGGTAGGAATATTCTAAACCGATAGTCTATTGCTTAGCTACACTCACTCATTATGACTTTTTTACTGGCCCTCTCCTTTCAGGAACCGCCATAACAGTTACTACACAGAAGAAAAATTTTAAAGTCTCTTTGCCTTTTTCTCATCTTTCTTCCTTTCTGGATATGTGAACGTGATATGAGCACTTGGCTAAGCATTTTCAAATCATTGTTCCTTTTTATTCTTAGTAAAACCCTGCAAAGCCAGTGTACCGATGTCTAAAGTATGAGGTGAAAATATATACATGAACTTAGTAATTTTTTTGAACTTGCTGAGTAGAACTCAGTTAAAAATTCACCCTTGAACTTTTCTCCCCAGTGCTTCAGACAGGGGTAGGTAAAGCTGTTTACATATCTGAGAGAGAATGATGTATAGTGTACCGCTTTGAAGAATTATATTGAAAGAAATCTTGTCTGGATTTAAGTCATTGAGAATTTAAGCCAACACAGTTGATTCTTCACTTAAAATAGGATTCTCTTCTTTCATATGTGAATATCTATAATTAGCTTTGATAAAATTGGCATTCTTGTAGAAGTTGTATTCAATGGTGTTAATGTCTGTGATTTGAGAGCAAGCCTAGTGTTCTGAAATTCTGAAGTGTGACATCACACCAATTAAGTGGCCAACCTAGAAAAGGCTTTTCGTCTAAAATGATGCATTTCTTTATAAGAGAGGCATTTGTCGTCTCTAGTAAATCGGCACCAATTATTTAGCAAGAAAAAATTTGCGGACTTTATTGTCCCCATGGCTTGACTAGGATCATTTTTCCCTCTGTCCACAACCAGATCCATAAAGAATAACATAATATACTGTCAACATTTACCTGCGTTCTAGCTCCAGAGCAGACCCTGTGCCAAGCATTTTTCAGTGTGCCATATCCCACCCTTCCTGTGAAGACAGTACCATCTTCAGTTTAAGAAGGAGGTGGCCTAATGCATTAAGGTTCTGGGACTACCACTACAAAACACCAGAAACCAGGGGCTATAAAGAACAGAATTTCTTTTTTCATAGTCTTAGAGGCAAGAGCCCTGCTCCTTCTAAAATGCTAGGTCAGGATGTGACCATGCCTTTCTTTTCATTTCTGCTATTTCCAGCAGCCCTAAGTGCCTCTTGGTTTAGAGCTAGGTAACCCCAGACTCTGCTCCTGTCATTACAGACATAGGTGTCTTCCTTATGTCTCTCTTCACTTATTACAAGGACACCATCACACTGCACTATAGACCCACCTTTGTCTAGCATGAATTCCTCTTGACTCATTAGCTCTGAAATACCCACATTTCTAAATAAGAACACGTGCTGAACTGATGGGAGAGACATGAATTAGGGCGCTGACAGATAGTCGGCCTCGTGCATTATAGTAAGTAAACCTTTGCAAATTAATTTGTCCTGTTTTCATGGACCCAAGATCCAAGGAAAGTGGCTGTTGGAGCCCATGTTCATAACAGCTTCATCACTCTGCCCATGTTTACAAGTTCCTCACGCCCTATCCTTCCTCTATTTGATATCTAATCCCAGTTCATGAACTCTTCTACATGTGGTCATCTTCTTCCTCATTTTGTTCTCCTAATTCTGTGGAACTCTTGAGTTTCACTTCCCAGACTGCATTTTCCATCAACAATGGCTCATTTTACCCGTCCAAGGCCTCTATTGTGGGTGCATCTGCACCCCATTTCTCCATCCCGCCTCTTCACATTCCCTCTCCAAAGATCTCCATTCTCTTGAATTCAGTTGAACCTTCCATGCCATTGGCTAATTTTTTTTTATCAACATGCATTTCCTCCCTGCACTCTCCCCTAAGCTCCAATCCCACCTATGCAGACTCCTAGACAAAAGAAATTCCATTGTCTTCTCTAGCTATTGCATGCTTGAAACCAGATGTTTTCACCTCTTGAATAGTCTCCCGACCCTTCTCACATCTGTGCTATGTTGATGAGGTCTTCAGTGTGTGACAGATGGATTATTATAGGATGCCCCAATTACCTTGCCTGGGTTCAGCTTCCACCCATCCAGTGCATCTTCAGTAACCTTACCCTAGTTGCTACCCTGATCCTCCATGGTTCAGCAATTCCTTCTGTGCTGCCACTCATATTCCAATGCTACTGACAAGCCTTTGTCTGCCATATTCACCAGAGTAGTTTCCCAAAGTTTCTGGAACACACTAGTCTAGAAAGGTGGATTGCTCCTCTACAAAACAGAGCATGTTCTCATTAGGCTCAATACTTTATTCTCTCAAATCTCTGCCTTCAAAGCCCATATCAAACCTCACTCATTCTAGAAATTTCCCTCCAACCATTTCAGCGTTCATTTACATCAGAAGAGCCTAAAGAAAGAGAAGTCTCATTGTATATATTTCTTCTTCATACCACTTCCATATCTCATCTCTTCTTCTTCTGCAATGCTGAAGCACTGACCACGAATGTTGGGTATTTACTGAGACACTTTTGTTTAGTTTAATAAAGTTCTTCAACAGTTGGAGAATGAGGTTTTACACAGACTATATAGAAAACAAGTTTCAGAAAACTAAATGTGTGCTAGCCCAAAGACAGGGAGCGAAAAGGATCACAGACTGAAATCTGCAAACTCATAATGCAAATTAAACCCTTTCTCTGTAAAAAACTGTTTTGAGGGGTAATTTGCTATTGTAGGGTGAAAGGGCCAGTGAAAGAAAACCCTGGTCCTGAGAACAGAACCAAAGATATACACCCCGACTCTAACCAATTCAGAAGTTGAAATTCAACCAATCCCTAAGCACAAAAACCAACCAATCACTGATCACAAAAACCAACCACTCTCTGAGCACAAAAACTAACCAATACCAGAGGATGAAAACAGTCAATCCCTAGGCACAAAATCCACCCAATCTCTAAGCTTGTAGCAAGCTCAGGAATTAAAATCCTACCAATCCTCACTCTGAAAAATCTTCACCTTGGAAAACTCCACACCTAAGAAAACCTATATAAGCCCTATACCCGTTCAGTTTAGAACTGCCCTTTTTCAACCCTGGCAGAAGCAGCCATGTTCCTGGATTCCTCCCTCTCAATAAATCTCTTAAGTGAGGTTCGTAGTAATGACATTCTTTCAGTGGAGCAGAGCAGAGCAGAGATCAGAACAGAGTGGGGGTGGGGGTGGGCAGAGCAGAACTGCTACATTTCTGCTGGGATATTTTCTTAGCGGAGCAGAGATATGTCTCTGGAGCAGAGTTGTTACACTTGCAGTAGGAAAACCTCATCAGGAACAAGGACTGTACCATTTTGCTGGGAAAACTGTGCCCCATGAGAACAGAGCTGTAATACTTCTGTTAGGATTCCTTTCCCTTCAGAGCTGTAATACAGGGATTCCTTGACTTCTGACCACCAGGATACCTTTTCCTTTGAGCTGTAACACAGTTATAGTAATAGAAAGCTTATTAGCACAGTGGGTATTACAGAAAAAAGTATTACATAGCATTGTGAGCGAATATTATCTCTTTGTCTCAATCACTAAAAGCATGTCACAGAACTGTCTGCTGAACTCAAGCCAACTGTTTGAAGACAGAATTCATTGACATTAAAGAGTAAAAATCTTTAAATTCATTTTTATAATATTAAATGTATCAACAACATTTTAAATAATTGTAGGACCAACTAAACTTGATTTCCTTTTGTTTCATTATAGATTTTTTTTTCCTTTAGACATAACATGATCATCCCATAGCCATCTCAGAGATGACTTTGGCCCAGTTGCCATGGAAAAGAAAATAAACAGAATACTACAACATCAGGTAGTTCTATGGTATCAGTAATAGATGTGCTGACACACTCTAGTAGGCAGAAGGGGTAGGGGAATAATTCTCCAACCTAAGAGTCCAGTCTTAACTCCTTCTTGCCTTCTCCACTTTCTAGATGTAAATGACTTTGGGAGATGGCAGAGTAATTAGAAAGTAGCATGTTAACTAAAAGTAGGGCTCTATAATCTAGCTTCCATGATGTCATCATCAATAAAGGGGTGGAACTCTGTGTTGATGGAGTTGTTTGGAGGGGTTGTCAGTTCCTGGAAGTAACCATTCAGCCATGTTCCTATAAGTAAGCCAAATAAACTCTTTGGTTCACATATTGGATTGAACAGAATCCATCCCTTTGTCTATTGTTGATGCTCTGTCTTGGATTAAAAGATGTTTATTCATATTTCCTTAAGAAAAATTAGTGCAATGCCTTTTTAAGGACTACATGATGGGATTAGAATTTTAAGAAAAACAACCTAAAGGAGTCATTGGATGTCAAATTCTAAGCATTGTCTAATAATACACACTCTCTGGTCAGGAAGACACACATAAAAGCTTCACACTAAAGCATCGTTAGAGTAGGGGTGATCTCTATATTCAATACTTTGGTGAATGAGCCAGTATCACTATAGATGTCTACCTAATTATTGACTAGATAGGTGATGCTTTCCATATGTAAAGCCAAGGATGTGTAGAGCATGGATCGGGTTGGTTGATTATTTTTAGGAGAAAGCCTCTCGTGAATCACTTCATTTTTGCATTATTTGGCTTTACTTGATAACCAGTCAACTTTGCAGAAAAAAAAAGAAAAGAAAAGAAGTAGGAGGAGGGGAAAGAGGAAAGAAGTGAATAAAGGAGAAAAGAATAGAAAGAGGGAGGGAAGGAGGGAGGGAAGGAGGGAGGGAAGGAGGGAGGGAGGGAGTGAGGGATGGAGGGAAGGAGGGAGT
>NC_022018.1:45532108-45554479 GCF_000317375.1 Microtus ochrogaster | reverse complement strand
GGAGGGAGGGAGGGAAGGAGGGAGGAAGGAAAATTAGGAATTATTGTAAACAAGGATCTTCTTAGAACCCAAAGGCAAAAAGCCAGGGAAATTCTAGAAGGAACTGAAACCAGGGGCCCATAGCTAGCAGGCTTGAGGAAGTGCCCTCTGGTCCATCCTTGCTTCTTCTTTTTGCTTTCCTCCTGTTTTCTTTTTGAGGACGGCCTTTCTTTATTCTGCAGCCCATGGTACCAGGGTATAGTCTCAGGCTACATGGAGAGTTAACATCGCTGGTTAAGAGGAAAACCGGCAAATTTAAGTCAGGTCATGAGCGCTTGGCCAATCATGTGTGGTGATGAAATGTTATATGTGCTGTAAATTTGGTCTGATCACTGTTTCTGTGCTTACTCCTCTGACAGGGCCTTTAGATGCAATGTTGAAATGTTTGGTTTATGACCTTCCTTTAATTACCCTTTGGGCAAGGAAGTACTGAGCAGATAAGACAAACTCAAAAGTCACCGCAGACTACGAAAACACAACTGTTTCAAAATTACTTCCTTGAGGCAGGCTTGCTCAGTAGATAAGGCATGTTTTGAGTGGGAATTGCGATGGAGGAAGAATGTTTCTGAGCTTGACAGGTACCCTAGGAGCAGATAGCTAATGAAGTGGGACTGGAATATAGCTTATAATTAAACTTTATGCCATTTGAAAATACAATCATAAAAATCAAGAAACATGTTGAAATGAAAGATAATATACAAACAAAATAATTGAATCCTAAGAATTCACAAAGAAAAACATTGTTAAGTAGCGTAATACTATGCTAAGAAATTTACAGACCTCACGGCATTGTACAGAAAGGCTTTGGAAAACTACCCCAAAGTGTTATTTTCAGGTAATTTCTGGGTTGTGTGGTCATGGATATTTTTTATTTATTTTGTATGCTGTCTTTAGAGTTATATTAATAAAAAACTCTTCCTTTATAATTTAAAACAATTAATTTTGTTGAAAATCAATAGCCTAACAACAAGAATACTACCATATTTTTAGAAACAGTACTTTGATGAACTGCTAATACATTACTAATGTATAAATAGAAAACATTGATACATGGGTTATCATGTTAGACAGAAGTATTGTTGAAGGGCATTCAACTTCATTTTGCATGAGTGTTTTCCACTTAAATATCCAATAGTTCTAACACCCTGTGTTCGAAAGCTTTTCCTTTGCCTCTGTTGAAAAGCAATGAACTCTATCTGGGCTGTGATACTGATCGGTTCTTCTTATAATATAGCAATTTCATGATGAATGTAACTTTAGTAAATGTTGAATTAACTTAGTATAAGCCCTCAACTTTATTGTTTCTCAAATACATGTGAAACTTTTTTATCCAGAAAGTTGTATTTTTAGTGTCAAATCTTGTATGACTTTTCTTAATTAGTTTGTAAGTATTCAATGCATCCCAAATTGCCACTGTAAATGAAATATTTGTTTTTCCAGTAGTCTAATGTTAGTGCATTATATGATTGATTTTAGAATACTGATTAGGAAATTTACATGGTTAGACCTGATTAATTTCTCCTATGTAGCCATTTCTTCCTGAGACGGGAAACATTCCATCCTATGGGAAAGATTTTAAGAAAGAGGGTAAACACTTCACACTTGCTTCAGGAAGTACCTGCAGCTGACTGTATTCCCTAGGCCCCTTCCTCCTAGCAATAAAGCCTCCTGAGAGTCCATCTCAAACAAGTCAGCCTGCAAGAAGACTCTGAGACCAGACCAATTGCCTGGAAGAAGCAGAAACCAGCAGAGCTTCCTCGAAAAGGTTGACACCAACTGAATCACTGAGGAAGGACACCCTCCAACCTGCTGAGCTCCCTGTAGGCTGTGCAATGGGCTCCAGGTTTCCAGTTTTTGTGAGTCGTCAGCCATGCTGGGGTGGGCTTTGGTGATGCAGCTGTCTTTGAGTCATTTCTGCTTCTGTAAGTAACTCCTCACCCATACTTATTTATGTAAGGAACCCCGATAAAACTGGTTGATTCACCAAGGTGGACTTCCGTGGTATTCATACTTCAGTCATGTAAGTGTTACAGCTCTGAGGGGAAAGGTTTCCCCGGACGCAAGTCCTGTAGCTCTGAAGGGAAAGACATCCTGCCGGTCGATAGCTTAGGATAGTATAGACTGAACCTGATACCTGATCTGGTAGAAATTGAACAAATGAATGTAAACAGTCCAGGGAGGTCAGTTTTGGATTGCTTTCTGTTCCCACTTTAGTTTTCTCTTGTTTGTTGCTAATAACATCTGTGTTTTTTCAAGACAATTTCTGCTGTTTGTTGGTAGTTTTCTAATATACCTATTACAGAATTTTACAGCACACTAAATATTTACTAGTTTATGGCTATACCTTGCTCTATAGAAGTACTTTAAAATGTTTTATTCATCTCTCTCTCTCTTTCCCTGTCTCTGTCTCTGCCTCTCTCTGTGTCTGTGTGTGTGCGCGCGCGCAGATGCTCAAAGAGGCTAGAAGGGAGCATTGGAAACTCTGGAACCAGAGTAACAGGCATTTTGAGTTGTCTAACGTGGGTTCTAGAAAGTAACCTAGGCCCTCTGCTTCCATCTTCTGCTCTTAACCACTGGGCCATCTCTCCAACCCTATAGTAATACTTTATAAGATAGATTACTCAAAGGGAAGGTAACCCTTATAATTACATGCATGGTGTTATGTTCAAAGTAAGCAATCTGGTGGCACAAACCTGTAATCTCAAATACTGGGAGACTGAGACAGAAAGATCATGAGTACAAGGCCTTCTTGGGCTACAGAGTGAGTTTAAGGTCAGCCTGGGAAACTGGGATAGACAGACCCCATCTCAAAATGAGAAATTAAAATAAAAGGTTGATGACATTGTTTCATGGTAGGGTGCTTGCTTAGCTTCTGTAAGAACCTGGATTCAGTTCACACAACACACACAGAGAGAGAGAGAGAGAGAGAGAGAGAGAGAGAGAGAGAGAGAGAGAGAGAGAGAGAGAGAGAGAGAGAGAGAGAGAGAACAGAGAGAGCTAAAATATCTCCAAAGTGCTAACAATAGAAATTACACAGAAGCACGATATCATTTTAATGGTGTCTTATGAAAAGAGACGTCTTCAGAGAGTGAACACTCAAATACCAGGGATCTGTAATGGTTCAGTAGAAGGTTCAAATATGCAATTACCAAGTGACCTACATGCACCTTGCAGCTTTCCCTGTGAATACGGAACATTAGAAGAAATCTATTTCTAACCACTGCCTTAGATATATTCAGTGTTTCTGACATTCTTTTCCTTATTGCTTACACATTACTGAAAGTCCTGGATGTTATTTCTGAAGTTTGAGAAGGAGAGCTATGAGATTGGATGAAGGCATTTTAAAGTTAAGAGATACTTGAACAGAGGTCAAGTAAGTTAACTTTGGTTAACCTGAATTTTGCTGTAAAGGTAAAATTATGAATGGAGAGTTTGATATATGTGTGTACCATTAAATTAAAACCATATATGTTTATTGCTGGTGTTTTTTTTTTTTAGATGGGAGTCTCACCACAGAGCCCAGGCTTTTTTAGACCTTGTTAACTAGCTCAGGCTGGCCTGAAACTCTTGAATCTCCTGTCTCTGCCTCTCAGGGGCTAGATTTACAGATGTGCACATCACCATACCTGGAAAACATACTTTTACGTTCAAACCTATGTACACAAAGTTAAATAGCTGATGTCTGGCCAGTTAAGCTGTTTCAGTCTTATTATCAGATGCTCTTATAATTCCATCACTTGCTTTCTCAAACCTCATCAGGACAGAAAACATAGGATCTTCAGAAATGCACAGACCAAAAACCAAAACAATATACAACACAAAACAAAAACTAAAAAACAAAACTAAAACAAAACCAAAAAAAAAAAAAGAAAGAAAGCAAAACAAAAAACCTTGAAATGAAACTAACAGGGCTTCAGATGAGGTAGATGGAGGCTCTCTGCTTTTCTCTCTGCATTTTGACTTGATGCGTCAGGATGTCAGGATTAGAAGTCTCTTCAGTGCTGTCACTGTGATGCCCATCTTCATGATGTTATATGAGCTGTCTTATGAACAAGACCACAAAGATAAAAATGTAAGATGAAGGCATGTTGTAAGAAAATGGCTTTGGAGGCCCCAAATCATAGGGTTCAGTAACAGAACAGATCCTAGATTTCCTTGCTAACACCCAAGGAAATCCCTTATTTCAGTATAAAGTTTGGTTGCTAGCTCTATAGATATACAGAGCTATAGACATATAGAGCTATACCAATATTTACAGTAAATATTTCCACCCCTTCGTAGGATGCAATTCTGCAATCGAGCTGATGACTACAGTATAAACACAAGTCATGTGGAGATTGCTTTCCCCGAAGGCTCCGTTTAATATTTGATTGATAATAACTAAATAAAAATAATTTAATGCCCTGAAGGCAATACAAGCACAACCAATCAAAACTTACGCATCCAGCATTCGCGTCGTCACTTTCAATATCTATGCTGGTCCTTTCGTGCTGCTATAATAAAATACCTGTGACTAGGTACTTTAGAGAAAAGAAGTTCATGTCTCACAGTTCCGAAGGTTCAAGGACATGATGCTGGCGTCTGTGCAACTCTGGTGATGACTCATGACATGTAATATCACAAGGTAGGTACACATGTGGAAGAGAATACAGGGGTGTTCTCAAGCCCTCTTATAACAACCCACTATCAAAAGAAGTAAAACACCCTCCCAAGACCTGCCTTAATTAACTCGGAGGGCAGTGTACTGTGATCTAAATTCCACTCTCCAGCAGTCCTGCACTGGGACATTGCAGCACCTGAAGGATCGGGCAAATCACATACAAACCAAAGTACTATCTAGACATAAAGCAAGTGTTTGAGGGGTTCTGCCAAAATCACAAAGCCACCCCTCCTCCCTTCAATCCACGTGCCATTTTCTTATTTGTTCTACAAGAAGACAAAATTATATTGTGGAGTTTGGAAGTAATCGTGATTGCCAAAAAAAGAACAAACATCTTTAATTGCTCCCAAAGTAACAGAAGCCAGCTAATTTCGACAGAAACAAGTCCAAGGGAGAGGGACAGCAAAGAGGGAGCATGTCTTTCACTCATTGCTCTCAAGGTCTTCTTGACCCTGACTTTCCCTCTGGAAGCAAGTTCAGTAAATGTCACCAAAGGCAGCACAAGCCAGCACTCCCTGTTTGGTTTTCCTTTCTCAGTTTTAACAGTGTGAAATTTCAGAATTCAAATCTCCACATCCCCCTGAGAAGGCAGAATGCAGCGTTCCTCTCTCTGGTGCTGATGTCCACGGACAAGCCTCCCCAACTCTGGGCATCACTCGTTGTGAGCTATGTCCACCGCATCAGCAGCATCATGGAAATGCTGGAAATTTAAACTGGGTCCAAACACAAACTGGACTCAAGGCTTGAGCCTTACCTGGTGGCATGGGGAGGCAGGGTCTAGTAGGTTGTGGTTTGGGTCATTGGGTGCGGCCCTAGCAAATGAACTAACGTCTCTCTCACGACTGTGACACCAACAGATTGAAGACAAAAGTAGAGCAGGCTATGAACCTCAGAGCTCGCCCCCAGTGCCCCACTCTTAATAGCATGCTACACACACGGTAGCTCTTTCTGCATTTCCCCACCACTCCCTGATGTACTTTCTTTTCCTCCCGTTTTTTTCTCAGTGCTTCTTATTGCCTTTTGATAGCTTCAAATTATTTTTTTCTGTCATTTAAATACACTGCTAAAGTCATCTTGTGACTTTTAAATTTCAAATTCTCCTCACCTTCATACTCATCTTTGTCTTTGCTGCCATCTTCTTCCTCTTCCTTTTTTCTCCTTCTCCTTCTTCCTTTTCTTTCTACTGTCTTTTTTAGTATTCTAGTGCTGTGGAGAGACACCATGACCATGGCAACGTAAAAAAACAAACAAACAAACAAACAAAAAACCGAAATCATTTGGTTGGGCTTGCTTACAGTTTTAGGAGTTTAGTCTATGATCTTCATGGCCCGGAGCATGACAGCACACAGGCAGACATGGTGCTGGAGGAGTCTATATCCAGATCCAAAGGCATCTGTGACTTTCTGTGAAGGAAGAAAGAAAGTGACACTATGCCTGGCTTGGGCTTTTGAAACCTCAAAGCCCACCCCTAGTAATGCTCTTTCTCAAACAAGGCCACACTATTTCAACAAGGCCATACCCCCTAATCCTTCTCAAGCAGTGCTATTCCCTGATGACTATACATTCAAACATATAAACCCATGTGGGCCATTTTTATTCAAACCACCACATTTACAACCCAGGGCCTTGTGCGGGCTCAGTACGTATTCAACCACTGCGTATATACCCAAGTACTGTTTTTCCTTTCATAAATTTTCATTTGATTGTGGCAGGAAAGAACAATGAGAGAAATCGTGGGGATGTGAGAAGGGAAGGGCCCCTCACCCTGGAGTCTGAAGCCTTTCGTCATCCAAGGCATTGAAATTCCAGCACAATTTGCATTTACCGTAAAAGCTCTCCATGCTGCAAATGCATGGAGACAATGCTTCTTTCATACACAAAGGCTTTGTGTTGAAGTCACAATGGCCCAGGCTTAAGGTCTCAATGTATATGCCATGGATAGGGCCTTTCTTTTCCCCAGACATTGCCTGAGAATCTAAAACAAAACTGTTAACTTTGTTCATAGCAAAGATCTCCCTACATCTCTGTGAGCCAGCTTTTACCTCATCAGTTCTGGCCTGTCTGTGCCCATTCAGGCTTCTTAGCAACCGTTTGAAGACAGTAGTTTCATATCCCACCCAAATCTTATAGTTATTGTAAAGCAAAAACAGCAAGCATCAGCTCTCCCTCAGAGAAGCACATGCTCTCAGCGGTGTCTTGTCTTTCTTTCTGAGTGCCTCTCTTCTTCTTTCTCCTGTACGGCAGGCTGGCCTTGAACTCAGAGATCTTTCAGTTAGATCTTCACCAGCTTTCTGTTTTTGATGCTCTTCTTCATTGCCTAAGTTTGATTATTCTGGAACTTGCTCTGTAGACCAGGCTGGCTTCCGACTCACAGATCAACCAGCCTCTGCCTTCCAAGTGCTGGCATTAAAGGCGTGCGCCACCAGACCCAGGAGCTCCAGGCTGCTCTTTAATTCCTTTTCACAGGTTGGAAACTTAGCTGGGCGAGATCTCGTCCTGAGGTCGCCATTCCCTTTATTCTATTTCTTAATCTGTTTATCTCCTTGAACATATCATTTGGTTCCGTTCAACCTCCTGGTGCTTCTTTTCTCCTCAAATTGTACATTCTGTATTTTTGCTTGCTCGGCTTGCTCCTTTTCATTATAAATCTTTATAAGCATGAGAATTAGCAACCATACGATAGAGTCTATACTAGTCTGTTTTGAGATTTCCTCTGTCGATGGAATTAATCCAAACCTCTTCACTTTCGCCTCAGGCAGACTTTTTGGACAAGGGCAAGAAAAAAGCCACATTCTTTTACCAAAATATTACAAGAATGATCTCTGAAACCTCTTAAGCCAGGCTGCCATAGTTCATCAAATTATATCCAGCACCACTGTCTTCTATGCCCCTACTAGGATGGCCCATTAAGCAGCACTTAAAGTATTCAGCTACTTTTCTAATCCACAGTCTCAAGGTTCGTATTCCTTCAAACAAAAGCATGGTCAGGCCTCTCACAGCAATACCCCAGTCCCTGGTACTAACTTCTGTCTCCTAATATTACCACTCCCTGTGAACTAATGGGGGGCAATTACATTCACACTACCACAGGGTCCTTTTACACTTAACCTTTTAAACCAAATTGTGTTTAGTGACACCTTCCTGTTTCTCTATAAGTCTCGAAATGTTGGGTCATTTGGATCATAGTGTGAATATTTTAAGGATTGGATTCTCTTCAGTCCTTCTATGTTTGCTGTTTGTTGTTTTTACTTTTTGAAACAGAGTCTTATGTATCGCAGGTGAGCTCAAACTCATTATGTAGCTGAAGAGGATCCTGAACTTGGGGTCTTTCTGCCTCTACCTCTGGATTACTGGAACTACAGGCCTGTGCTACTTTACCCACTTACACAGTGCTGGGTGTGAACCCAGGGCTTCACACACGCTAGACCATCACTCAGTGAACTGAGCTCCATTCCTAGCCCTGTTTTTGATTTAAAATGAGCGATTAGTTTGACTTCAGATGGACCACCAACTTTATTTTTCCTGCAGTGGAGAACTTAGCTGGCCTGTCTGGTAACTTCTCTATGCACAGATAGTAATGGAACAATCCCATCTTGAGCCAACTTTATCTACAAAATACCCTGTCCAGGGTTGCTTTTCTCCTTCTCTAGTTACCATGGTCTCCCAAATTCTGTTCCATAGCCAAGCCAGGAAGGGTGGATTTCTTTTAGAATTTTACCCACTGTGCCCACGGCCCATCCACAGACGAATGTTTGTGTCAAACAGGAATCTCATTGCGCCATTTCCTTCTTTCAAGTGTAAATGTGTTTCCAGTTTCTTTCAAGCGTCTCTTCAGGTTCTTGCATTTTTTTGTGTTAAGGGGGCTGGAGAGATGGCTCAGTGGTTAAGAGCATTGCCTGCTCTTCCAAAGGTCCTGAGTTCAATTCCCGGCAACCACATGGTGGCTCACAACCATCTGTAATGAGGTCTGGTGCCTTCTTCTGGCCTGCAGACATACACACAGACAGAATATTGTATATATAACAAATAAATAAATAAATAAATATATTTTGTGTTAAATTTATGATTGCCATCTTGTAGCAGCAGGTCTATCTGATAGAAGCTACTTCTCAGTTGCTGGAAACTTATTTGCAATAACATTTTATTTACCAAGAAGTTAGTATTTTATTGATTTTATCCCACTTTCATGTGTAGTAGTTGCTCAGTATTTATATTAAATGAAAAGTTTTGCTCTATCTTACCCCTGTCATGTTTACTAATTAATTGATTAACCATTTTCTACTTGCTTCTGAGCATATTCCATATCATAAGCACTGGTTACATAAAAGTACATAAACCTTCTTTGGCTCAGAGTCTGATAATGCAGTGTGCAGTGTAGCAATTGCCAGCATGCACTGAGTGAATTATATTCACAAGAATCCAGGTGTCCCCTGTCGTTATTGTTGTTATTTAAAGATAAACCAAACAGCTCTAGACATGACTTCAAAGCAACTGCAAAACCAAATGTCAGTACATGCAGCCCCTCACTCTTGCAGGGCAGTCAGCGGTTCCAAAGTAACAGGTCTGTCAACAGATTTGACTACCTGCTACATTTAGATGTCTGAAAATAATAAATCTCACCTGTCAGAATATCAACCACGAACTTCAAAAGCATTTTTCTCTAATAACTTTAGACAGGCAACCTATATTTACTTTTAAATAGCTTGTTAAAACTGAAGGTCTTAATATATACTGTGGGAATGACTTAGTAACCCAGGCTATCCCCCACCCACTGATTTCAAAGACTAGATGATCAGTGATAAAAAGAAGCCCATGTCTCTGTAAGCAGGCACAGGAACAAAATGATTTATTAGCATCCCAATCGCTGCCTTCTGCTTCCCTTCATGTCTTGACAATTCATGTCACAACTCCCTTAGCTGGCAGATGTAATGAGCAGAACTTTAAAACTGACACATTCCCTTACTTAAAGCTATGAACTATGTATTCTGGTGGAATTTTAATGACCACACATACCTTTACTGATATTTGGTTACATTCTAGATCGGCAGTGCTCAACCTGTGGGTAGAAATCCCTTTGGGGGTTGCATATCAGATACTCTGTATATTAGATTTACATTAAATAATTTATATTATGATTCATAACAGTAGGAAAATTACAGTGGTGAAGTAACAACACAATAATTTCATGGTTAAATGTAGTAATTGGAGCGGCGGGGCTGCGTCCCCAGCACCCCGGCCGCCTGCTAGCTTATGCTCCGAAATAATTACACGGACACTGTATTCTTTTAAACACAGTTCTAGCCCTTTAGTTCTAGCCCTTACTGGCTAATTCTGATATCCTGATCAACTCATCTTTAATAATCTGTGTAGCCCCGGTCTTACGGGGAAAGATTTAGTATGTCTGACCTGGTGGCTTGCTTCATCGCGTGCGTCTGCCCAGGAGAGAGGAGCATGGCGTCTCTGCTCCAGAGAGCAGAGCTGTGGAGTCTGAGCTCACTTCCTCTTCCTCCCAGCATTCTGTTCTGTTTACTCCACCCACCTATGTTTTAACCTATGAGGGCCAAGCAGTTTCTTTATTCCTTAACCAATGAAATCAACAGATTGATATATGACACTTCCACATCAGTTAAAGTCCCTACAATATGATGAACTGTATTAAGGGTGACATTATTAGGAAGGTTGACAACCACTGTTCCAGATATTGCTTGAAAGAGGGGACCTCAAAACTGAAGAGACACAGCCCATTTCTCTGATGAATTGTATTTTAATAAACATATTCTACAGGAAAATAATTATAATCATTGTCTAATAGCCAGATGTCAAAGACAAAAGTGGAGATTAGCCTAGGCTGTCTTTAGAGGAGTGTTTAAATTTAGTGTGATGTTAGAAGCAGACAAAAATTTAAAGGTCATTAGACTGAATACTTATGATTCAGGAAATTGAAGGCATGTAATTTTTGCCTTAGAAAGTATCAAGAAAAACTGAATTAGAACAACCATATAGACCTGAAACTCGAGATTTCTTTTTATGAATCCTAGACACGTATGTTAACACCCCCCCCCACACACATGCATACATGCGCATGCTCATGAGAACATGAGTGAGGTTTCTCCCTGTTGACAAAGAGATGCACATAGAAATATGTGAAGTGACAATGTACCTTGCAGTATTTGCTTACAACATTTAAAATATTAATATAAACTGCTGTCTTTGATAGTGGAACATACTCTAATTTAAAATCCTCTAGATAACCTAAATTATAATTTCCAATGTAAAGCAAAAGTTCAGGTGAGCAGTAAAACGACACCCTTTGAGCCCATCATAGAAGCAAGGCTTCGGCATATTCAAGAGGCCTGAGATTTGAGAAAAACTGAGCCCTTATAAGAATGTAAGTGCTAGCATATTTGGGTTACAGCCTGAGACCGTGAAAAGTTGGGTGCCATACAATCAAAACAAGAAGACAAATGTTCTTTGAAGAGCTAACAAAAATAATGAAGGCTGTCTAATGATATTCAAGAAACACGCAGAGCCCCAAGCAAAGTAAATCTAGAAAATAACACTCAGACTTCTGGAAACCAAAGTATTAGAAGGAGTTTGAATACTGTTCTCAAGAGAATTCCAATAGAGGAGTTGTGGCGATTATTTAGTAGGTAGAGTATTTGATAGACAATCATGAGGACTTGAGTTCAGAACCCAACACCCACCTAAAAAAAAGCTGCAACACACACACACACACACACACACACACACACACACACACACACACCTCAGCACTGAGCAGACAGAGACAAGTGATTCTAGGTGTTCACTGACCAGCCAGGGTAGACAAGATAGCAAACTATAAACTAATATAAAAAAAAGAACCCTGCCTCAGAAAATAAGGTGGATAATGACAAAGCAAGATTCCAACAATGATGACCCTAAGAGAGACATACATGTATCTAATCTACATGGGAAGCAGAAAAAGACAAGATCTCCTGAGTAAATTGGGAGCATGGGGACCATGGGAGAGGGTAGAGAGGAAGGGAGAGGAAGGGAGGGGAGTGAAGAAAAATATATAGCTCAATAAAAACAATAAAACCAACTTTAAAAACAAAGAAAAACTTTCCATTGAGAATTTTGTATGTTGTAAAAATGAAGCCAAAGAGCTGTGAACAAAAGAAGATGGAAAATTAATTATAAGTGGACATTTGCTGAAACCAAAGTTGAATAAGCACTTGAACAAAAGAATTATACCACCAGGAGATTAGTAGTATATAAAGAAATTAAAATTGCCAAGTGTAAAAAAAAATAACGTCTGTAAACTGGAAAAGAAACTTACATTGCTAGATGTTTGAAAAGGTCACCGTATGACCCAAACGGTTGCATGTTGTAGAATATTACTATTAAAGTGTATGTAGCTAAAATACTGATTTTTAAATGATATTAATAAATCATTAATCACATAAAATGATTTTAAAAATTAGAAAAGCAGTCAGCGTAATAGATTATCAGACAAAGAGGAAATATATATGCAACTGAAGACGAATGGAAGGTCAAATACTGAAGACTTTCTTTCTAAGATTAATAAAGCAAGATATCTATTTCCAGTACCCTAATTGACATTATGACGGAGTGTTAGCTAGGATAATAAGTCAAGACGAAAAAGTTAAGTCACATACAGATTGAAAAGAGGGAAAATATATACTTGCAAGCAATAATTGTCTACATAGAAAGTATCACAGAATCTCTTTTTAAAAACCTCATTTTGGTTTAGCAATATCTCAGGATACTGCTAGGCCAATTGTATTCTAAGGATGAAATCAAATCCCATTTTTATGAAGACAGCCATTCCAATACATGTGTCACACCACACCCTCTTCTTCCCTTGGGGAATGACATTTCTTGACTAAAGGATGAGTTAGGGTCCCTACCCATGAGCCTGGGAGTAACTGCGTCTATCAATAACACACAGTGGGGCTGACTTAGGTGACTTCTGATGTGGGTCATCAAAAGCAACTTAGTATTTTCTTGGCTCTCTTTCTTGGCATACTTACTTGGATGCCATGAACCAACGACGCAGCCACCAGACACGTGAGCATAACCACAGACACCAGCTGGCTACATGTGAACACCAAATCTCTCGATAGAATTGTAGCGCACCACACCTGTCTGCACTCTATGTGCCACCATACAGTTCATGAACCGGACAAGGAGCTGGAGATCGAAACACACAAAGACACACAGACAGACAGAGACACGGGTCATCCTTGAAACAGAAATGCTCCACAAATGCCCCCTTTATTATGTCCAGGGGCAGCTTATATAGGGATAGCCACACCCCAGCCAACCGCACCAGAAACCATTCCCCTGCCATCAGGAGCTCCTGAGAGTTTCGTGCTCAGAGCAGCTGTAGGCACTCAGATCAGGGGAAAACAAGTTGTTTACAAGAAATTCAGGATCTGGGGGTTCACTGCTCCCAACATAGAATTAGTACACTGGCCTGCTACAGGGCTCAAGAGGCCAAGGAAGAGAGTAGGTGATTACCGTTGATTAAGCTTCTGCGTTTGGGGGTAATAGTTTCACAGCAATAAATCTGTAACACAGGCGTCCCTGGCATCATGCTTAGCAAGTATAATAAGTGCTTGATCTCTTTTTGTGGGGGATAGTTAGTAGTTTGTTACTTCAGTATTTAAAAGTTTGTGTGCTAAATTAATACCTTAAACTTAGTAAACCAATATTTAATTAGCATCTTTGCTATGCTTGTGGTTACCACCAGAGGGCAAACTGTCCCCCCACAGACAGACACTCATGCGTGGAACTTGGAAGTATAGTTCTCAAAATCAAACACTAGGGGGAACCAATCCCTAATTTATCTTTGTCCTTTTTGAAAGGTGAGCTTGACAACAGGGGGAAAAAAACAGCCTTCACATTCAAGATGCTAGCACACACAAAGACGATGGGGAGAGAACGCTCTCCACAGGCATTCTAAAACACAAGAAGTCTTATTATGGCAAATAATAGCCTCAGTTTGGGTTACAGACAGAAGACAGAGCAGCCCTACCTCACTGCACATTTTGACTGCAGTAGAGCAGGTAGCATTTCCTGGGAAAGCAGAAGGAATCCACAAACCTGTAATTCCCAGGCAGCATTTTAACCAATGTATGTCTTTGACAAACACATTCTGAGCTGCTTCCGATTTCTGACACAAGATGGTATTCCTGAAAATGTATGGTATTTTATATATTAATAATATACTAATAATAGTATATTATCCTATGTTAGCATGTGTTATATTTGCATATTACATGTCATATTAATATTGTTACTGAAAGGATAACATTCGTATCACCATTTTAACTAACTCTTAATCAACATTTTTATCTAGTTCTTTGTTTTGTATACACAGGGATGTAATGGTCCAGTGATTGCAAAAATGGGCCGCAATTCTGACTGCAGGAAATCTGGGGCCCAAATTGCTTACAGTGAATTAATTGCAGGAACCAAACACATTAGAAGTCTTCTGCTTTCTTGACAGATGCGAAGCAGATTTTACCGGTAATTGTGCCCGGTAACCTGAGAGCTGGCAACCTGTAGTTACAATGACAGCTTCTCTGTGACTGTGGAAGAGGGCTGTGGTGGCTCTGAGATTAAGGAGAGTCAAGTGTCAACAGGCCAGTGGTCTAGAGAATAAAAATGGTTCTGTCGTCAGCATCTCTGATTAGTGTGTCAGATGACAAAGATTGGGACTTTACGAGCTGGTAGGGTATAAATCAAAGGGAGACAGAGTTTGGGGGCAGATGGAGCTCTAAAGAGCTGGGTTTTGTCTCCTTCCTTCCTCTCCTCTTCCCCTTTCAGGAATCCTACAACTTTGGACTCAACCCCTGCCTTAGATCACCCACTATCAGCTCACGAATCCACACTGGTGCAAATGCTTTCGTTCACTCCTCAGACAGCTAATATCCCACAGTGAGCCAACATGTGGGTCTCTCCCTTCTAGTTAGGCAGCTTTCTAGTGAACACACACGAGCTAGGGACCTGGCCTTTGTAGGTGAAAAACTCAGTGATTAACCTCTTTCTCATTAAGTTAATATAAAAGGAATTAAGTCTGTATTTGAACCTTCAAGTAGGTCACATTCGTAAGGACTGGCATCACGGAAGGAGCTGTCCAGCTTGGTAACCCATAGGTGGAGGCAGCCCACTGATGTCAGCAGACAGAGCCGAAGCAACACCCAAGACCCTGGGTCTTTCAAGAGCTGGAGAGATGGCTCAGTAAGTAAAGCACTCGCTGAGAAAGCATGGAGACCTGAGTTCAGAGCCCTAGCGCTTGTGTGAAAGACGGAAATGTGGGCGTGACTTACACTGTGGGCAAGCAGTGCTCGTGAGCAGGACAGAAGTCTCAGGGCTTCATGGTCAGCTTGTTTAGGCAGTTGGTAAGGTCAAGGTAAGTCACAGAGGAATTCTGTCTCCCAGAATAAGATGAAGAGCAGCAGAGGAAGGCAGCTGATGCCAATCTCCGGTCTTGATACGTGCAGACAGGTATGGGTGTAAGCACACGTAATACACACATATACACAGCACGCACACACATACACACACACACACACACACACACACACACACACCCTCTAAACCTTTCTGCAACAAAGCAGCATGTCTCATGTCCCTCTTTCTGCACCTGCCAGCATTAGAGTGTCCTCAGAGATAGGGCAACTTGGTCTCCTCCACTCAAACTTCCATTCAGCCACATGAGCAATGCCTGTTTCCTATGATTTTGCAACGGTCTTGCAAAATGATTCCATTTTCATCATGATGGAGAGGGTTCATGAACTGACCCGAACACTGACCACCTGGAAGCAGGCAGTTTCCCAAGGAAGCTCTTGCCATCTTTTCCCCGCCGTGACCCTACTTCTCACTCCCTTCCCTCTGCTTTAAGCCCTCCAAACCGACTCTACCTCAGGGTGACATGCTAAATTGGGATGTGCCTCTGTCACTTCATTCAGCCTGCCCACGTGACCCCTCCAGAGTCTGATAGTGGGAGGGGACCGGCTACAGCAGAGGATTGCACAGTTGGTACTTCTCCCTTGCTGCTCACGAGCTCTGGCAAGCAGCAGAGGGGAAAGGCGAAGCACGGTGGCATTGACTGTCCTCTGGTTGCAATCAGGAGGAGTTGCTGAAGTTAGCTAGACCATATGTGAATGCTGACCAAGCGCTAAAGGCGTGATCTCAGACTCAAAGAATGCAAGCAACTGTGTTTAAACATATGAAAGTTGCCCGTTGCACGTGCAGTCCTAGAAAGGACCGTGCCTCCTCTTTAAGGAGGGATGTACCAACAAAAGGAATCCAATTCTGAAGACGGATACCCCTGCCAGCTCCCCTGGTTCTCTGCCTCATGATAGTGACTGGCATAATCATTACCATCTGGAGAGAGGGTGTCTCTCTTGATGGCCTAGTCAACAGTTGGAATTCTGGGTAGGATGCTCTAGTGAGGGGTACAAAAGAACTGATGTCCCTTGGAGAAGTCTGTTCTCACTCCTTGTCCACCTTGCTCTGCTCGGGCGCCAGCTGTCCAAAGTTTTCAAATTCTATAACTCAATTTCATATAAAACAACTTGCCTCCTACCCTGCCTTTCTGTGCCCAGTCTGAGGCTCAGATCATGGAAGCTCCATACCAACCTTGGGTTGCTTAAGCAACTTAAAAGTCTCAAGCCTGGTATTCACTTTGGCAGCACATATATTAAAATTGAAATGATACAGAGAAGATTAGCATGACCCCTGAGCAAGGATAACACACAAATTCGTGAAGCATTCCATATTTAAAAAAAAAAGAAGTCTCAAGCCTGCAAGTCTAGTGTGCAGCTCAGGCTGTGATGAATGAGCAATGATCCCAACAACCGGTGTCTATGATGTATTGTGAAGTGTTCTTATGAGTATCCTAGATGGGCTATCCCAGAACTACCATGGCAACAGTTGTCATCTCCTGAGTATTCTCACAGTAGGTCTTCTCCTACCATCTTTTCTATTATCTTCATTTTTTTTATTTTTGAGGCATATTCTCACTATGCAGTCCACACTGGCCTCAAACTCATCGTGTTGTGGAAGCTAGCCATAAGCTTCCTCTCTTTCTGCTTTAGTCTCCTGAATGCCAAATGCAGCCATATCCCACCATATCACAAACTATCCCCATCTTAAAGATGAAGACATGAGAACCTCAAGGAGGTGGTTGTTTAACTGCGTCCTCTGTCGCTTTTCTAAGAGAATAATAGCCATGCCTTAGGAAGTAAAGATCCAGCCATAGGCCATCAGCTGCCTTCAAAGAGTTTCCTATTAAAAATTGCTATGAAGACTTGGACTCAAAGTCCATTCTTCCTATTTCTTTAATTAATTTATTACCATCCTGTGTATGTGGTGTTTGTGCATATATGTATGGGCACATGCTCGCCACAGTGTGTGTGCGTGTGTGCGTGTGTGCATGTTTGCGTGTGTGCGTGTGTGTGTGTGCGTGTGTGCATGTGTATGTTTGTGTGTGTGTGTAGGTCAGAGGATGACTTTGTGTGGTGGGTTTTCCAAGGTTTCAGGAGCCAAAGTCAGGCCTTCAGGCTTGCACAACAAGTACCTTTACCTACCGAGACATCTAACAGGCCTCATTCATGTGGTCTAAATTATAGAGATGGATAATGAAGCTATTTTAGCTTCCATCAGTGTGTTTACAAGGGCTGTATGTGCCCCTGGATCTTGTTAATATGGATGCTCTATGTTCTGTTTGTCAGAGTAAGGGGGGTAGACCATGGCATAGGGACCTGTGTGCTAGCATCCCTGTTGGTGTGGTCAGCGTGGTGCAACAGGGCAGCTTGGCCATGGCCAAGGGAGTGAGGAAGAAAGATAAACTGGGGAGAGTCATGGATGTGATATCAAGGCATGTTTGCCTCTAACTACCTGTAAGAAGTGAGGTAGAACTTCTGCTTCTCTTGTTCATGTCATCTCATGTAGTGGAAGCTGCGTGTTGCATTCCTGCCGCCCCAGCTCCTGTTCGTCTGGCTAGCTTATGCCCCGAAATAACAACACACAAACTGTATTCTTTTAATCACTCCTTGGCCCGTTATATCTAGCCTCTTCTCGGCTAACTCTCTCACCTGGACTGGCCCATTTCTAATAATGTGTGTAGCACCAAGGTGCACTTACCGGGAAGATTCCAGCCTACATCCATCCTGGGTCGGAGCTTTGTCGAGTCTGCCCCAGAGAGGAGAGCTATCGAGTCTGAGCTCACTTCCTCTTCCTCCCAGCATTCTGTTCTGTTTACTCCACCCACCTATGTTCTAACCTATGAGGGCCAAACAGTTTCTTTATTTTTTAACCAATGACCTTCCTCCATCAATCTCATACTCGGGTCCCACGGCAATTCTTCCCGGTTACACAATCATCCCAAGTGCACAAAACTAAGCCATGATGCGGGCACACTGTTCCACAGAGCACTGGCAAGTCAAGATTCATGCCCAGACCCACTCATGTCAGACTTCTTTACAGTTAGCCTTCCATCTCCCCCATCCCGCTTGGGGATGCTTCCACAGGGGCTGAGCACAGCAGGGGTGCCAGATGGTTTTGATTTTTTCCCCACTTGTTTATTAGGAGGAGGGGTCTTACACAAGCTATGGCCTCACGGAAGTCAGGGGACAACTTGTAGGAGGCAGTTCTTTCGGTCAACCTTGTGGGTTCTGGGGACCATACTCGATTCTTCAGTCTTGGTGGCAAGCACTCATACCGCCTAAGTTAGCTTGCTGGCCCTGGTCGGTAGTTTGAAACACAGTAAAAAGTCTGAGGAATGAGAGACAAATGAACATTTCAGTTAGGACTTAATTTCAGCTGGAGTCAAGGAAAGCAAGGTAGGCTCGGAGGTCAGAGGTCCAGGATTTTAGGCCCTCGAAAGCTAACAATGAAAACGAGCCTGTGAAGGCCAAGAATATAAACTGATTTTAATTCGCTGCTGAAGAATTTGAGTCCAGAGTCACGTCAGCGACTTATGTCAGTGCTGTGTCACTAAGTTCAGGGGGTTCTTGTTCCCAGCTCAAAAGCTTGGCTACCTGCAGCTCTGCCTCTGGCCTAAGTGGCATTCCAGAGGGACCTGGAGGAAGGCGGAGAGGCGCAGCCCTGGAATCCAACCCATCATGCGGAAGAAATGGAGAGTTTAGCTGTTCTCTGACTCAACAGCCTCTTGTAGAATCCTCTGGCTCCGGGTCTACATTATTCGTCCTGGCTTTTAGGCTGCTGTAGATTCTTATTCCCGCTCCCACTTTGTTCCTAACTGGGGGAAATGACTGGGTGCAGACATTCCAAAGTGCTTTCAGCATGATATTTAAATATGCTAAACCAACTCACGCTAATGGGTCCAAATCTCCCCAGAATTTACGTCTCTGCCCTGCTGATTCTCTTCCAAAGCCTCCTGAAAGGGGGATGGGGAGGGGAACCCACAGGACAGCTTGGGAATTAGAAGAAGGGGACGTGTGGAGGTATTCACAGTTTAATCTTGTTTTAGATTTAGGGTCTGTTATTGTTGCAGAACACACGTAGCTTTTAGCTTTTGTTGGCACTAGGCCTTCAGGATGCCAAGCTAATTTTCTCTCTCAATCCCCTGTTAGTTTCAGGTGACAAGCTTTTAAATGCATGGCTCTGTTAGTGTTAGGGAGCCTCGGGACTCAGTCTTGCAACCTTCCTGTCCCCTGGTATACGGTTGCTCTGGTCACATCCCAGGGTGTCCTAAATCTCCAGTTTCTTCTTTGAGTGCCTGTCTTCCATTTGTTTTATTTAGCGATAAGACCACACTTTTGACTCTGGGTGAAACCTGGTTAACTGAGCTGTGTTTGTAGAAAGGCATCTTGGATATCCCTGGTGTCCTAGAAGAAGGCCAACATCCTGAACGCTGTTTCAGCCTGTTTGAAAAGTATGACCTTTTCTAATTCTCTAGACGACATTCAAGTTTCTTCTGCTGACCTCTACAGAGTCCCGTCATTGACACACTGTGCCACAAACCTGGTAGCTGTGACTTGGAATTTACTGTCACAAATACTAACGAACACGTGACGTGGGGACTACTGATCCGGCCTGCACATATTACCCATGCTTACTCTGTCTGTGATGATTCCAAGCTAGAACTCTGGTGGCCAGGCAAGCAGCCTTTACCTGGGCTTTTAACAATTGGAGTGAGAACAAAAACCATCTCCCCAGGTCCTTAAATCAACATCTAAAGCACGTTTTAATTTACATCTTATTTCCTAGAAAAATTTCAGTGAGACGGCAACCATTAGATGATACATAAATTAAATAATAGTAATCTGAGTAATTCGTTCTTAAACAAGTGCTTCTTTTCAGAACAAGGAGTAGAGATTCTTTGCACTGATTTTCTTTTACACTCAGGACACTGAGACATAAGAGCAGCCCATTCCGCACTCCCCACCCCCCCACCCCCATGCTGCCTACTGACTCCAGATCACTATAAAAGGAGGAAGATGCTTCTTCCTTGGATCTTATGAACCACAGGCCTTGACAGACAGACAGGACAAGCTCTTGCTGCTTCCATTTGCTACCATCTAGTCCTCTGTGGGAGAATTTTCATCAATGTGTGGCTCAGCTTTTGGGACTCTGGAGAGTGTTTGGGGAAAGAGCACAGAAGTGATAAATAATTTGGATATGAGGATCAAAAAGAAAGCATTAGGGGAAATGGAAATGTTTAGTCTGGAGAAAGGGAGAATGAGAAGAGACATACTTTCCTAACTGTCATAAACAGGACAAGAACAATTCTTTTTTACCGCAGGGTAAGGGAGCCAGAACAAATGAATACAGGCAGAATAGAGATTTGACTTTGATATATTTAATTCATCCTCCTCCCTCTTTTCCTCCACCTTCTCCTCCCTCTCTCCCTCCACATACTCCTCACCTCTTCCACCTCTACATCCTCCTCCACCGTCCTTCTCCTCACAGTGGCCAACAGCAGAAGATGTAGACCCATGGTGTGGATCAGATGAGACCCAAGACCTGGGCTGCTCTGAGCCTCACCAGAGAAGCTTCTTTTCCCAGTGGGCAGCCATCAATGCAGAGATGCATAATTGGCCAACATTCTGAGACTGAGAGCTTAGCTCCGAATGGGAAACCTTTATTAACTTGTCACTCCATGCTAAGGCTCAGGGAACATTGCAGAAGAGGAGGCAGAAAGGATGCAAGAGCTGGAGGATGGGGAGGAGGGCTGGGAAATGCTGCCTTCACTCAGAAACTTAAAGATCAAGCTGGTCAAAAGTTCTGTATAGATGGGAGAGGATTTCCAGGCCCCACCTGTCACTGAGGAGTTACTGGCAATTGATGGCTGCTGGGAAAGAGAATCAATCTTCTTGGAGGGTGTTGGCCCCTGGGAGGTTTCCAATGATCCAGGGGATGGCTCCACATCCATGAACATATGGGCACTGATAACTGGGCTAACAGTGGTTTAGTGGATTATCCAAAAGGAGGGGGAAAGAAAGTCATGAAGTTGGGAGGGGGAGATATTGAGGGAAATATGGAGAAATGTGATGTTTAATCATGGTGGATATGATTGTATTTTATTGTGTACATATATACGATTCTCAAGAGAAAAAATACTTAAAAATAATGCAGAGTTTGAGCATTTAACTCAGTTGTAGAGAACCTGTCTAGCAAACATGAGGCTCCAGGTTTAATTCCTAGTACCTCCATAATAATAATGCATCTCTTAGGGACTCAGAAACTCTTCTGGTATAGTCTAGGTTAATCAGAAATGTGCATTGTTGAGAATGTAGATCAGTGCTGTTCACATGATTGCCAGGAATATTTTCATTGAAAATTTAAGGGAAGAAATGCTTATTATTAACAGGAACCTAACACCCAACCTACACTGGTCAGGTGTATGGTCACACCACACATGAACATCTTCCTGATTATGGAGGCCCAAAAAAACGTGAGCTTATTTCCACCTTGACCAAAGGTCAGAGAGTTGGAACTTACACTATTCCTTCAAGGTTATTGTGTTCCGACTTCAAAGGTCCCACCTAGATTTAGACCAGCCAGTTCTGCTCTCTCTCAAGGTTATTGTCAACAGGTGTAGCTAATATCCAGACCCTGTATTTCAGGAATAGAGAAGTAGATATATTCTATCTCAAACAAAAATCTAAGGCTCCGACTAAGGTTCCAGTTCCCTTAAGGAGATAACACTGGATTCCTCCAAGGGAGTGGTTTGCCTACAGAATCCGTGTCCCCTAAACCACACTCAACCATTCCTTTCTGCTTCTCATTGGAGCCTTGCTCTTCATGGGTGTGCAGTGACAGATGTGATTCTGTTACAATGGAAGGTCCTGGGGGATAAAAGGTGATGCTTCCTTGTGTAGCTCTAGGGGACCACCCTCTCACAGAGGTGTCCCGAAGACACAGTAAGTTCTAGTGTTGAGTTTACAAACCAAACAAGCTTATCGGTGTTGTTTCAGGAGACCTTCACCACACAAACTCTCATAAAACTTTCCAGCTAGTATTGAAATACTTATTCAACACTTACAAAATACAAGGTAGCCGGGTGGTGGTGGCGCACGCCTTTAATCCCAGTACTGGGGAGGCAGAGGCAGGCGGATCTCTGTGAGTTCGAGACCAGCCTGGTCTACAAGAGCTAGTTCCAGGACAGGCTCCAAAACCACAGAGAAACC
>NC_022018.1:45519486-45532008 GCF_000317375.1 Microtus ochrogaster | reverse complement strand
TGAGAGGAGCCCCAAAAAAAAAAAAAAAAAAATACAAGGTATTCTCTTAAGTACAATGGCAACCATGGGCATCTGAAATGCCTTAACCTTTCCATTGAATGATGCTTTATCCAGCCAGGAAAATGTCACTGGTACAGCAGAAGCAGATATGGAAGGATGAGGAAGATATGGTGACATGAGTCATGCTATGTTGCTGTGGAAGGTTAGGAAAGCGGGGGTCGGGAAAATCTACAAAGCCATGGTAAATTAAATATAAAGGCAATGACGCTGCTTCTCCAAATGTAAATAGGACTGGGTAAACAGAGCTTTTATGGCTCCAGGAAGATGATGCATATGCCCATCCAGGAGTGAAAAGCTCAGCATTAGACAATAGAATTGCAAGTCTCACAAGATAAGGGAAATTGCTGGGTGTGGCCGTGCACACCTTTAATCCCAGCATCCAGAAGGCAGAATCAGGTGTGTCTCCGTGAGTTCCTGGCCAGTCAGAGCTATACACTAGGCCGTGCCTCAATAAGTACATAGAAAAGTGAGTAAATAAATATTTTTACAGGTTATAATAACCTTCTCAGGTCAGAGTCCAGATCGCACATCTCACTGGGTATGGAAATATATTAATGTGTCTTATTAGAAGAAACACAGAAATTTACTATCGTTATTAATTTTTGTGGAGCCAATACAATAAAGAACAATATAGATGAAGTGGAATAAAAAGCCCAAAGGTGCCATCTCAAGGTCCTGGAGGCTGGAAGTTGAAGATTGAGGTTTTGGCAGAGCCGTGCTGCCCCATAATTCCAGAGGGAGAACAATTTTCTACCTCTCAGTTTCTGAGAGTGTCAAGAACCCCTTCCTTGTTGATGTTTCCCCTGAATCTTTGCCTCGTCTTCACGTGTTGTTGCTTTGTTGTGTCTGCATCTTCACAGGAGCATGGTTCTTCCAGGTCTGTCATTTTATAGACACCAGCTACCCTGCATTATGAGCCTGTCTTAATTCAAGGTGATCTTATCCTAGCTTAATCGCAACTGCCATGTCCCCATTTCTGAGAATGACCCCACTCTGTGGAACTGAAGCTTAGAATTTGACCCCCTTTGAGATTCCTGCTGTAGCTTATAACATTGTTCTGTAAGCTAAGACTTTGTATTATTTCTTGATATCTCAGAAACCTTTAATTTTGCACGAACCATAATCTGTTCTTTCTATTTCATAGATTCTGAGAACAATGCAAGGAAAATAAGTTGAAGATGTTACATATCCATACCAAAAAGTAAACATCTCTACATATTAAAGCATAATCTCGAGACTTCTGAGTAATTGTATTGGTTTTCTGTTACTGTAACGACTACCACTACAGCCTGTTTAATAAGGGAAAGATGTATCTGACTCAATGCCTCAGAGGTTTTAGTCTTACTGTTGTTTGGTACTGTTGTTTTGGGGCCTGTAGTGAAGCAGAACATTATAGTGGGGATATGATTATCTCATGGCAGGAAAGAAATAAAGAGGGCAGAAGGGGTTTTCGCCCCAATATCTTCTTCAAGAGTACAACCATAGTGGCCTGGCTTCCTCACATTATGCCTCTTGTGGGTTCTACCACCTCTCAATAGTGTCACGGGCTTGGAACCAAGCTCTTAGCAGCTATAACCTGAGGGGACACATATGCAAATCATAGCAAAGGTCAAGAATAATAAAATACGTGAACTGACGTGTGTGTATGTTATATATGTACATATCTACATATTTTTACATTCAGCAAAGGCAGACCCTTTTATACCCACTTCTAGGTCTTCCTGAAGCAATGTAACCTGAGGTTCAAAATGTCTATTTCAATCGTCTGTAATAGCAGACCTGCCTCCCCATGTGAAAATATCCTAGGGAACAGCTAAACACGGCTGTTTGGCAAACGGTACTTTGCAAATAGGTGAGAGAAAATTGTTCCTGCCCACTCGCTTTACTTACAACATCATGTTGACAGGACCCCATCGAGAGGCAGAGGCATGACCCCTTTGGTAGAGGCAGAACCTCCTTTCCTCAAAATAGGCAGGGCTTAGTGACTTGCTGCTGATGGATGCAGTGCCCCAGAAAGCATGGCTGAGTGATTTCTGAGACAATCACAGAGGACTGCGGCTTCTGAGTCATTCTCTCCTCCCCTCTCCCTTTTCCAGCTCTTTCCCAACGTAATCACCTTTCGAACCCCAGCTAGAAGCACAGCTCATTAGTGGCTATTCGAGCCAGCAGCCCAGCCAGATTCTTGCAGATAGCTGACACCAACCCAGAGACACACCAACAGCACAGCTGTTCACAGAGCAGAGACAGCCTATCCCTGCTGCCCACTGCTGTCCAACCTGTAGACTTAGTACATGGCTGTTTTATGCTTTGGGTAAAAACTCATCACATAGCTACTGTAAGTAGAATACCATAGATCCCAGGCAATAACATGATGTGAAGCTATTCTCATAGCTGTACTATTTGTTCATGTTGCTAGAACTGTCCTGGTCTCTGAAAAAGACAAGCTTTCAGGAGTAAATTTTTCAGAAATAACACAGGCTCTTAAAGCCTAAGAAGCTACCAGGCAGTGGCGGCACACGCCTTTAATCCCAGCACTGTGGAGGCAGAGGCAGGTGGATCTCTGTGAGGTTAAGGCTAGCTTGGTCTACAAGAGCTAGTTCTAGGACATCCAGGACTGTTACTCAGAGAAACTCTGTCTCGAAAAACAAAACAAAACACCATAACCAAACCAAACCAACTAACCAAACAAACAAAACCCTAAGAAGTTCCAGGATGCTGATGTTGAAGCATTTTATAATAATGTGTATCTCATGTCAGGGTCCCATGGCCTGTTGTGTGATATTTTGATCATGCTCTGACACTCCTGAGACTGCCAATAAAATTGACCTTGATTCGGAGGGCCAGTCTAGCTACTAGCTTATCAAATTAGCCATAGAGGTTTTGGAGGACCCAGAACACGTAGAGAGACACAAGAAGTAGTAGGAAGAAGTTTAGAGAGGGGCTCGGCCCTTTTGGGTTGAGGAAGGAGGGGGGGTCACTGGCTGCTTCTTCACCACTTCTCTGATCAATCAGGTTCATATGTTGTCGTTTGATTCCCAAGTTTTTATTGATAAATAATAATTAGATAAATCCTTCAATAAATCCCGGGCTGATTTTTCTTTTTTATGAAAAATATATGTATTTATAGTTGTGTGTGAGCATATGTACTTGTGGGTGCACATGCCATGGTGAAGATGTAAAGGTCAATTTTGTGGAGCTCCATCTCTTCTTCCTTTGCGAGGGTTCTAACACATTTTCTTTAATATACTATCCCGATAGTCTTGGGGTCCTCCTGGGCCTACTTCATTCTTATTCATGTAGTGGAGTCGCAATTTTAAAAGATATCTTAATTTGTCAAAAATTCAATAATTGCTTTAAAAATGTATTTCACCAATCACTCATTTTACTGACTTTGTTTGTGTGTGCTTGTGCGCATATGCATGCACACACACACACACACACACACACACACACACACACACGTACCATGTTTCCTCATTGTCAAGGTCAGGCTGAGACCTGTTCTGTTTCTCCATATTATGTCACCCAGTGATTGCTTTCCCCCAAGGGACTTCATTTTACTCCCAGATTTTGACTCTGTTTTGAGGCTGGAGGATGACTGCACCTGGGTGGACACACAGATGACATCATCTTCCTGGTCCCACCTATATGATGACTTATTCCTGAGAGCAGAAAGGGTGTCACTCTATAAGTTTATTGGGGTGAATTGGGACTACATGTAGGGGTACATGGATATACGAAAATCATATCTGGAAAACTGTACCTAAGGACTTACTGGGCACACCAGGCTTAGAAAAAGATAAAACGTGGGCTCCGCAAAGATGTAGACATTCAGCAATGTAATGACATGAAGACAAAGGCTCCACTGACCTTCCATCTTACTACCCCCGGTGTGCATCGAGGGACTAGCAGGTAGAGAACTCGACCACCTCAGGCACCCTAGCTGAGCCTAGTCCCTGCTGCTGACACGCCATTCCTTTGTCCAGGGCAAGTCTTGGCCTTTTGTTTCTGCAGCTGAACACAGCCCTGAAGCTCCATTTGCTCCTTGACTCAGGAGGAGCCTGAACCCCGCCAAACGTCTCCTGCCTCAATAAGTTTCTTATCTCACATCGAAGAGAGACTCTATTTGCACTTTTATTAGCTTGTCCCCTCTCAAGTCACTTTGAAACTCTTTGCCTCTTAAAACCTTCCCAGCCAGTCTGTAACCCACATATATGCATAGATATAGATAGAAGGACTTTCTGTGTGATGTATGATCTGAGAGTTAATATTAGTCAGAAGATGGAAATCAAAGGACCTGTGTTTGCCTGGCCAGGGCAGTCAAAGAAAGGGCGAGTGTCTGGCAGATTGCTGCTGATGGAGCTGAGCCCTGCACCTTGTGTATTTATCGCTATTCAGTGAATTCTGCCGCTGTAGAAAGCCACACACAGACCTCCTCAGGCCCCTTTCTGACACAGTGCACCCATCACACTCATCTAAATTAGACTTTAGTTCATCATTCTCTAACCTTAGAGTCATTTGGTTCCAGATCAAGTCCGTTCTTCCCAAGGCAGGTGGAATTCTGGGACAAAGGGAATGTGCTTCTCCCTTTGAGCTGGATTCAGCTTTGCCGGTGGGGATTCTGGTCTAGTTAAGAGCAGCTGCAGAAAGTCAGCAGTTGAAGGAGAAGCAAGAGTGATGAAGGTCCTTATGTTGTGAGCGATGGAGATGTTATAGAAAATGAATTGTAACACTTTGGCTCAAATTTACACTTCCTGATACCGCTGGGTACAAAAGATTGATCTTAGTGTGCCAAGCTTGAACTTTACCTATGCTCCCAAGTCTCTGTTTCTACTTAGGGAGAATAACCACTCTGTAACCGAAGGCTGGCCCCACTTCCATAACCACATACCTTCATGCCTGGGCAGGCTGGCAGGCCTCCTTGAGGGCTCTCATCTTCAGGGAGAATGAAACCTACAAACAAACCCAAAGCCTCCTTGATTCTCACAGTCTGTTCTAGCCACTGCCTCGGCTCTCGGCTCTAATCAGCGTTTTTTTGTGTGTTCAGTTCCTCACCTGCCATGATCGGGCTCCCCTCCCCTGCAATCCTTCTAAGCAATTCCCATCCCTGTCTGAGAACTTCCGTGCCAGCACATCCACTTAGAGTCACGTGTCAAAGAGTCGGGCAGATTGTCTGAGACATGTGTCATTAGAGGATTTTGCTTTACGGAAAATTTTGTTGTTGCGCAAGCTCACACAATTGGTTGGGGTCAAATCGCTTGACATGGCCCAGAGGGACAATCAAGACTCCAATGAAGACAAGGTATACAAGGCTGCCACAGCGTCATGTAGCAACCAGGTTTTATAAGCAGAAACACAGTCTAAGTAGGGATTAAAAACTATAGCGAAAGGGCTAGGGAGATGGCTCAATATGTAGAGTGCCTGCTGAGCAAGCATGAGGACCGGAGTGCCCAGAATCTGTGGAAAAGCTAGGCGCGGTGGTCTGTGAATTTAACCCCAGTGCTGGGGAATCCCAGGGGCTGCCAACCCCATCAGCCAAATCCATGAGCTCCAGATTCAGCGAGAGAACCTGACTCAAAGAATCAGACGGAGAGCAATCTGGGAAAACTCCTGAAGTTGACCTGTGGCCTCCATGCTCATACATGTGCATGCACACACTCATATGAACTCGTGCCTATACCCACACGAACATATACATATACCACAGGCGCACACGTATAAGATGTCGTAAAATTATAAATCAACAGCATAGTCTTTTATTGCCATTAAGTGCTGAGTAGCGTGAGCAGAGTAGCGTGAGCATGTAAGTATGTGAGCTCTGCAGCTATGCACATTTGTATAATTTGCAGCGCGGCGCATTTGTTTACACCAGTGTCACCACAATCACACAGGGAGCGCATGGTGCATGACGCCATCACTTAGATGACTGGCATCTCTCGGCCCTGTTAAAAGCTACGGAGCCACCATTGTCTGTGTACGCGCTCACTGACCAAACTGTATACCGCACACAGCAGACATAACTGTCCTCCCAAATCCTCATCTCAGCCCTGGCTGAGACCCTTTCAGGCAGACCGCTGCTTCTTTCTCTGAAATCTTACTTCTTTGCTCTTTCTTTACTCTGTGGCTGTTCTTTATGTCTTTCTTGCTGGAGTTTCCTTTTCAGCTTAACCTCTAGCTTGTTAGAGTTCCCCAGGGCAGGTGAGAGATCTTCTCTACCCCCAATGCCGATGGGGAAAGAATCCATCCTAGATGAGGGTGGGGAAAGAATCCCATCCTAGATGAGGGTGGTCATTAGGACACAAGTGACTCTTTTCAACCCTGACCATTTTCCTCAACATTGGTCTTAGGCTGACAAAGGTATACTGCTCTTTCAACACCTCCATTTGGCTGCATAAACAATAGCTTAGATATAAATCAATTTTCTCCTTTCTGCCAATATGTTCCTCCCCTAATTGTTTCAAAATGAGATAACAACATGGAGTTTCATTTTCTAGTCCACAGTGAGTCTGCTGGATCCATCTTGGAGAAATGGCTCCAATCGTGTCTTGTCTCAACGCCACAGTGACGGTGCTTACTAATCAGGAACCACCACCACCCCTTCCTTGAATGGCAGCCATGGTCTCCACACGTCTCTCAGCTTCTGTTTTCCCCACAGACTATTCTCACACAACAGCCGTAGAGAGGCACAAACTCACCATGGCCTGCTCACGTTGACCACCATCCAGGTGCTTCCTTCCCAGAGGCACTTCGGAGAAATGCTCCAGCAATCTGCTAGACACCAGTTGAGTCAGTCCTTAGTGACTCCATCTTTCCTTGTCCTGTTTCCCCCTCCAGCCCAATATCCCGGTCTTCTCTGCTCCTCTGATGTGTCACATGGTTCTGCACCTTGGGGTCCTTACTTGTGGTTTCCCTTGCCCCTTTGCCTCACCACTTCCCTTTTTCATTTGTACGGGTTTAATTCGGTGTTACTGCCAGTCCCTTAGAACAGGTTTTCCAGATAACACCTCAGAGGCCTCCCTCTTACCTCCTGTTCCCAATTAACTCTGTTCACAACCCCCGATTACAGCTGCAGGCATGGCTTGCTGTCTCATCTGTGGAGATCCAGGCCCCTGAACACCCATGAACTCCAGTATAGCAGGGACTTGCTGGTTGTCTTAACACCCGGATCACTACCATCTGCCCCTAACAGATCCTGCCCACGATGGGTATTCGATAAACCCTGATGAATGGATCGGCCACTTCTAAGGTTCTTAAAGTCACCTGTTCTCCTTAATTTCCTGGCACTCTTCTTCTGGGTGAAGTGTCTATTACAGGGAGAGCCAGGCTTCGGTTTTAACAATTAATTCAAAGAAGACAGACTCTGAGAGGCCGGGCACAGGTATGTGCTTTTAATTTTTAGCTTTTAAGAATGCTCTTCCACAGTGGTGGCAAATAATCGAAGACACGGTTAGGACAGCAGTCAGACTCTCCCTGGCATACATCTCCAAACCTTTTCTGTTTGCCTGGTTTTGAGTTTTATCTGATCCACACTTAGAATTTAGTCCTAACCAGGGGTGGTACTGCTTAGATGTAATTTTCAATTGTTGAAATTTTAGAAACACCACACAATTACCATCTTTTTATTTCAAACACGTCGATTCCAAGACTATGTCATGCTAACCTTATTCTCAAGAATTACAAAATAAAGATGTTGATATAAAATTCACCGCGATGAATTCACCGAGGACTGAAATTGTATCTAAGAAACACTGAGGCAATGCCCTGAGCTCATAATCTAAATGGATGCTAAATCATCCTATGACACATTATGTGATTAAAATGGTTTGGGTCTCATTCAAAGGGAAAATGAAAGAAAAGTGGCAGCTAGCAGGTGTGTGGCTTCAAACATTACCATTCAGCAGTCAGAAATTCTAGCTTGAAGTCATGTCTGCCTAGGTTGTCAGGGACAGCCAGTTACGGTCTATAAAAAGAAAAAGAGCTACTCCTAAAACATCTTAGGAAATGACAAGTGAATGCTAGGTGCTGGCGGCTCACGTGTATCATCCCAGCACTGGGGAAACTGAGGCAGGAGGATTGTCATAAAGTCAACACAGCCTCGTCGACATAGTGAGTGCAAGTCTAGCTTAGGCTATATAGTAAGACTCCCCCCGCCCACATACACACATACGTGCATACCTATGCGTGTGCACACACGTGCATGAACACACACACACACACACACACACACACACACAAAGCTAAATGTTAACATTACTAATCAAAATAAACAATCCAATCTAGAAATGGTTTTATTAGAGTAAAGGACCAGAGAAAGACAGTTTGCTCAAGTGCATTGCCTGTGTCTAGTGCACCAATTTCTTGAGCTGCATAATTGTGAAAACAATAGTATTGATGAACCATTTATCTGAATTTTCATTCTTCGGACATGTTCAGCCACAGATAGCATGAGCATAATGTAAGAGCAAGCCTAGTTCCATGAGAAGCTCCAGGAGCAGGGGAGTGGTGGGGGGGTGAGGTTGGGGGGAGTGAGGGGGGGAGGTGGGGGGCAGAGGCATCCAACCGAGTGCCTGGAAGGGCATTCTGGTGCAGAAGGGAATCGGAGGAGGAAACCGTCTGGGTAATTTGGAAGCACCTGTCACACTAGGGCGGGACTGCAGAGGTGCACCAGCGTTGGAAAGTCCAGCTCAAGTGTTGGATTTGGGGTTAGAAACTGGGAAACTGCTTCTAAAGGAAAACAGGAGCCTGCCGTCCTGTCTCATTACCCATGGAGGCCTCAGAGCCTTGACCTTTCCCCCAGTTCGGAAACTTCTCTGGAAAATTCATTTCATGCCTGTCTCCTCCAGTAAAAGTCTTGACTGAACTGTTGCAAAACAGGAGACTTGGCCCAGGGAATGTGAGACATTGCTTGATAGCCCAGAGCCAGCTGGCATCCTCGGGATTGTGCCTCTGACCCTTGCCTTACCTGAAATCTTGGACCGTGGCCTTTTCCCAATGGAGGGGACTTTTGATTGTTCCTGTGCCAGGGCACTGGGAAGCAGGCAGAGCATATGTGTCACATTCTTTGACACTAAAAAAATGTCTCCTAGGCTGAGGTGGGGCTGAAGGTGCCCTGACGCCAAGACTTCAGCCACCAGCCTTGGGCAGCAGGGCATCTTGGGAGGCCAGCCTGAAATCTACCAAACTTCTCTGGAAACTTCCATTTTGCTTCCTTCCTTTATCTCGCCAGGCTTCTGTCAGTTACCAGGCCGCAACCAACACTCATCAAGTGAAATGATGACTCCTAGATGGTAGCTTTCTCTCTAAGAGTGTGTTTATAGCTTGAGGCAGCAGCCCCAGTCCTTGCCACCATTTCCCAAAACGTCTCCCTCCTGCCCGCAGAAAAGAATCCAGTTTCTTCCTCCCACAAGACATTTGCATTTGCATTAGGAGTTTATTGAGTAAGAATCTTGAAATATATACACAAAAAATAGGCATCAACTCTGCCCTGGACGCGCATAGAGGCTGAAAGCCAGTCCTCATTTGTCAACTTGGCTGGGTTTAGAGCACCTAGGGCATCTCTGTGAGGATGCTGCCAGAGAGATTTAAATGACAAGAGAAGACCCAGCCTGAACAAGTGGGGTACTGTCCCATAGGCTGGGGCCCTGGCTGATTACAGAAGAGAAAGTGAACTGGGAACCAGCATTCCTTTCTGCTTCCAGAAGGTGGATACAATGTGTCCAGAAGGCAGAAACAATGTGTCCAGAAGGTGGATACAATGTGTCCAGAAGGCAGAAACAATGTGTCTAGAAGGTGGATACAATGTGTCCAGAAGGCAGAACAATGTGTCTAGAAGGTGGATACAATGTGTCCAGAAGGCAGAAACAATGTGTCTAGAAGGCAGATACAATGTGTCCAGAAGAAGGATACAATGTGTCCGCAAGGTGGGAACAATGTATCCAGAAGGTGGATACAATGTGACCAGCTGTCTCCCAGGCCTCTCCCAGCATGTGGCCTGGGCTGTATCTTTAAACCGGGAGTTGGAAAACCTTTTATTCCACAAATGGCTATTGTTAGGTATTTTGTATCATGGAGGGATAGAAGAAAACAGACACAGGGTCACGGTAAAGCAAACTTTACCCATAAATTTAGTGGCAATATGGACAGAGGAAAGTTGAGAGGAACCATCAGTTCCACCTAGGAAGCCTGGGAAAGTTCTGGAGCACTAACAATATTCCAATATCTTGCTTTAAAAGCGATAGGTAAGCAAGGCGACCCATATGGCTAGCTTGGTTTAACCCCCCAGCATAACATAATGCAAACTCAAAAATGTCAAATTTTACCCTTACGTGGTGTCACTGTGCTTTGCCAACTAAAAATAATATTAATGAATTTTTTTTAAAGACCACTGGGGAGGAGCCTCCTAAATTATCTCCCCATTGACTCTTATCTATGAACAGTGTTTTTTGTTTTGTTTTGTTTTTACCAAATCTTGCTGAGTAGCCCAGGGTACTTGAGAAATGTGATCCTTCTGACTGAGCACCTGATTTATTACTCTGGGACACAATCAGCTGTGCCCATCATAATATCTTTTGTTCTTTCTCAGGACCACTTCATAGGTCCCCTTAAAAGGAGACTGTCTTTCCCAAGGCTGAAAGTGAGGTAAGAGAGTTAAAACAGACAACAATGGCAGTTTGAGGGGGGGGGGGGGAATCTAGCCAGCTTCTTAACAGTTCCAACTTCATTTACTTCTAGGTATTTTAGTGTCTTTTCTTCTCTTGTTTTTTTTTTTTTAATAGTTGTACCCTTGTTTACTGTGTTCTGTATCCTCCAACCTTTGCCTTCTTTCTGGAACCAGCTCCTTCCAGTTCTGTCTTGACTGCCCTTCCCATCTCCACACCTTGTTCTTTCATATCCCCTGCATCTGAAAAGAAGAGGAGGAGGAGAGGAAGAGGGAGAAGGGGAAGAGGAAGAAAGGAGGAGGAGGAGGAGGAGGAGGAGGAGGAAGAAGAAGAAGAAGAAGAAGAAGAAGAAGAAGAAGAAGAAGAAGAAGAAGAAGAAGAAGAAGACATCACTCGCCACCTAAGCCCTTGTTTCAGGAGTCTTAGGAACTGTCCGGTGACTTTTCAGGTAAGCTACCAGCCTGTCCTTCTTCTCCCTTCCCTCCTCATTTCTGCAGCTTTCTTCCTTCAAATCCCCTAGTGACTTTATCCCCTCCCCCATTCCTCAGCAATTCTCTCTGCATCAACCTCTTAAAAAAGTTTCTTCTCCTCTTCCTCCATTCTTAAAGGGTCTCCTCTTCCCTCACTGCCAATGTCTGAGGCCCTTCCTATGCCTTTATTTTATGTCAAACTCTTCGCCTGTACCCCAGGCTCGTCGATACCCTGCACTCCTTCAACACATCTACAAACTGGATGCTTCACCTCAACCTTAGCTGTGATCACACTGGAAAAACGGATACAGTTGTTATTTTCTCCTTCTTTAGTGTGTAACTTCTTCCAGCAAAATTAACTCCAAACCTTCCACCACCACTTTACACAGTCAGACCACTCTCTCTAACTCTTGCTCTGGCCCTCTCTCTTTCTTTTATTCCCTTTCTTTCTTCTTTCTTTTTCTTTCTTTCTTTCTTTTTTTTTTTTTGAGACAGGTCTTCCTGTGTAGCTTAGGCTGGCCTCCACCTCCCAATCCCGCCTCAGCTCCTGGTGCAGAGATCGCAGGTATGAGCTATCACATCTGCCCATCATCCTTTGTCTGGTTCCTTGGACAGCTTGCTGATGAGAGCACTGTTTTCCATGTCTTTGTATGATGCCACCCCCGTGCTCTTCCATAAATTCTATTGTTTGAAACATCATGTCCTTGTTTAAAAATTGCTCATGGTTTTCCACTGACTGCACCAAAGTCCTCATTTCTTACATATCATTTGGCAGCTTGTAATTGTCCCCCAGTCTATCTTTGCCACCTCATTTCTCTCCAGCACTGTCCCCGCACATACACAGAGGTGACCACATACAATTCCTGAAGGCTGCTCAGCTGCTCTGAGCATGCCGTAAATGCTTACACTCCTGGGACCCTGGGACTTTGGTTCCTTGTCCGTTTCTTGAAATCCTGTCCATGCTGCAGGCCCATCTTAAAGGCCACTGCTTCTGCAAAGTTCCTCAGACCTTGCTTTCTTCCACCTCTTAAAAAATCACCCACTTTCCTCTATATTTTCAGACTAGAACAGATATCCCAAACCTGGTTGGATAAACCAAGAAACTCTGAGAAGACACTGATGCCTCAGCTGTCCCTCAGACCCTTTCCATCAAGACATTTGAAAATCCATTTTATGTGTTGTGCTCCAATGCAGAAAGCATAAAATTGCCTGCCTACACCATTTAAAGCACACAGCGCAGCCGTTTGAATACACACACAACATTGCATCCATCTCTAGAATTCTTTATCTTGTGAAATTAGACTATACCCATGAATACCACTCCCCCCTCCCCC
>NC_022018.1:45504243-45519386 GCF_000317375.1 Microtus ochrogaster | reverse complement strand
CCCCCCGTCTTCAGTTTTGACAGCCGGTAATCTGCTTCTTTTCTCTGAGTCTGCCTGCTGTTCTTCAGACAGGGGGAATCAGGCAGCCTTCATCTTTAGGAGACTGGTTTATTTCACTCAGCATAGTATTAGGAATGCTGAAATGTGTACCTCAACATTCTTCTTTTCTAAGGCTGAATTATACTCCACTATGTTTATACACCACTCTTTGTTCACGCATGCACCAACACACGCACACATATTGCTTCTTCATGCTAGTTCTGATGAATTCTGTTACTGTGAACATGAGTGTACAGATATCTCAATCTCAGTAGCTTGCTTCTTAGGGATACAAACTGCACAACTTTATGTGATACGTGTAAACATGATCATGATGTGTAATAATCAAAACGGAAAAGGTTTGTTTTTAATTCTTCTAGGTGCAACAGATCCACCTTGCCCACACAGCTGGCCTGTCCACTGCCTGGCTCCAGAGGAACTCTGACTTTAAGAGTCTGCTTTCTTTTCTTTTCATTTTAAAACCCGATCTTAGTAAATCCCAAGCTCAAACAGACATGATGTCAGCCAGAGGCACAGAGGGGCAGGCGCACATGAGCTGTCTTTACATTTCAATAACAGTGGAAACAGGAGACCATGAGAGTCAACACTGAATCATCTGAGAGCTGTTTGTGATTTGCTCCTTTGTTTAGAAAAACAAGTGTCATCGGGGTTATCCTCAAACCTTCCCAGCAATGCATGGCCCAGTTAAACAGAAGGGTGCAAGCTCCAGGTAGCATTTAGGGCCCTTGTGCCCTTCCTACCCATGTTAAGGCTGTTGTAAGATAAAATCCACCTACTATAGTTTCTTCACCTACAGGGATTATCCAAGTAAGGGCCAGTGAATGTTGTAAGCTTTCTTTATTTTTCTTTTTTCCCTACTGTGCTCCCTCCCTTTCTTTCTGTTTTTGGGAATAGATTATCAAACTAGCTGTGTAGATTATGATGGTCTGGAACTCCTGCTTCTCCTGCTTCTTCAGTCCCTGAACTGCAAGTAGTGCCACACTGGAGGTTTGTCACAAACTTTCAATCTCATCTGGCCCTATCCCAGACTCACTGAAGTTGAAGCTGGGGGTATGGGAGGGACAGGTGTGCATGGCATAGAATGAATTCGCTTCACGTGATTCTAATTGCAGAGTCAAGTGTGAAGGACATTTGAGTTTGTCCAATTCATTGTGCAAAAGGCCACCTGGAATCTGAGCATGCATCAACCACATCCATACTTGATGTGGGAATGATTTCTTATTAATAAAGAAACTGCCTAGGCCCATTTCATAGGCCAACCCTTAGGTAGGCGGAGAAAACAGAACAGGATGCTGGGAGAAAGAAGTTGAGTCAGGGAGTCGCCATGGTTCCCGCACTCCAGACAGATGCAGGTTAAGATCATTCCTGGTAAGCCGGCTTGTGGGCTACATAGATTAATAGAAATGGGTTAGATTAATATTTAAGAGCTAGCCAATAAGAGGCTGGAACTAATGGGTCAGGCAGTGTTTAAAAGAATACAGTTTCCGTGTAATTATTTCGGGACATAAGCTAAACTAGCCATGTGGGCGGCAGGGTGCTGGGGACGCAGCCCCGCCACTCCTATTTCAACACATACTTATTGATGAGATACAGAAGCTAGAGGGTCTCTGAGGCATGTGGACTGTGTTCCTATCATTTTGATCATGCCTGAGAAAACAGGAATGCAAAGACAAATAAATTGGTCTCTTGATTCGAAACTCATAAAAGCAGTTGTGCATCACATAAAGGCACGCAAATGAGCCTGTGCAAATGAGCTTGTTTTTGTTTGCTGTCCTTTATGAGGAGTAACTTGGCATACTAACTTTTCTCCCTCTCAGTTACCTGTGAGAAACATGATTAAAAACTAGGGAAATTTATAGTCAAAGGACAGGCGGGAAACTCTACCAAAGAATTTGTTTTCTTAAATGACAGAGACTTTTTCATTACATTTTCTTTGTGCTTAACTCCTCCTTGGTCTAAAGAAGATAAAGGTAGCCTCCCATGCCTGCAGGTTCAGCATCCGTGGATTCAGCTGTGCTCTAATGGAAAATGCTTCTACTTGCATTTGTAATGAACATGTACAGACCTTTTTCTTGTCACGATTCCCTGACAAATACAGTATGACACCTATTTTCGTGGCATTTACATCACATTAGGTACTACAAGTCCTCTAAAGATGATTTCAAGTATTCAGGAGGATTACAGAGGGAAGATTGAAATATTGTGACGTTTTAACAAGGTGTCTGAGCCCCTGAGGTGTGAGAAACCCTCAAGAGGTCCTTCTGTGGGATAATGCTCTTGTACACTGTAAAGATTTGTCACTCGTATTAGTTTAATATTAGCCAGGCAGGAAGTATAGGCAGGAAAACCAGATTAGGAGAATTCTGGGAAGAGGAAATTCAGAGAGTCAGTCACCAGCCAGACACAGAGGAAGACATGAGAAAGCCTTACTGAGAAAAGGTACCAAGCCATATGGCTAAACATAGATAATAATTATGGGTTAATTTAAGTTGTAAGAGCTAGTTAATAATAAACCTGAGCTAATATGACAGTTTATAATTAATATAGTCTCTGCATGTTTCTTTGGGACTAAATGGCTGTGGGAAGGGGTGGGACAGAAATTTCCATCTACATGGTCCTAGGGTCAAACATTCATGGATACTAGGACTGGCTTTTCAGAGAGGAGAGAGATCAGGTGCAGAGGGAAAAGAGCCAAAAGATGATACTTTGAGAAACAAAGAACTAAGTCAGTTTATAAATTATAGGGGTAAGCCTCATGACCTTCAATCAATGATATAGCTACTAAGAAATGGACTGTTTCCTCTTTCAAAATTATCTTTCAAAATCCTTGCCTCCAAATGACAGCCAAGTGTCAAGGACTTGGAAACGGACTCTTAGTGATGAAAAAGTCTTCCTGTACTGGTCTCAATATAAAATGCTTCCTGTGGGCTTAGGTGACTGAACACTTGGTCTCCAGCTGGAGGTACTGTTTTGGAAGGGTGTGAACCCTTTAGGAGGTGGAACTTCGGTGACAGGATGTGTCTAGAAGTTTGATAGCTCGGCCCTAACCTCCTGTACCCATCCCACTTACCAGTCACCTCATTCTCCTGCCACCCTGTCTTTCCGACCAGGATACACCATTTGCTCTCCTCAATGTAACTCCTTCTTCCACGAAGTTGCTTCTTGTGAGATATCAGGTCCAGGGATGAGAAGAGTAACCAATGCACTCCTTAGTTGAAGAATTCCGTTTCTGGAGTAGACCTGTATGGATCTGGTAAGTTGCTTGGGAGGCGGTGCATGTAAATATGGAGGCAGCTTCTTGACCAAGAGAAGAGGAAAAAGGGCAGTTCAGGTTTGTGGAGAGTATTTCTCACAGTTGCAACCTTCAACAGCTGCTTGTGGGTTTGGGAAACGTGGCTCAATGGAGCAAGGCAGGTGAATTCTCACTGCAAACCACAATCCACTGCTCACCTTACAAACCAGTTAGTAGCCCTGTTCATGCTCGGTTTCATGTCTAAAATTGGAACATCTTCTAATATTATACCCTAGTATTATATGATGTGCAGAACTAAGAAGAGTGTTCCCCAGAATTTAAAATGCAAATGATTTCTGGCTGCTTTACTATAGCAATTAACTGAAAAATACATGGACAGTTACACATCGAGACAGTTATCCATCAGAACAATATGATCTGATGCAGATGCTGGAAGGAGATGTCTCCCTAATCCCAAGTAGACATCTGCTTATTCAAGAGAAGATGTCAGAAATCACAAACTCAGTTCCTAGAAAGAGACCTGGCAAATGGGTCTTCAAAGGCATAAGAGTGACTTATTTCGAGGCAAGATGCTTTTTTTTCTTCCCCAACTAATATTTCCATTCAGAAACACCTGACCCTGCATGCAGTTTAGCTAGGGTTGGACATTCACTTTGTCACCCCATGGCACAAACAAGAAAAGAATGGAGGAAAGCAATGCACAGTCCCATCGATGCTCTCTGAACTCTATTGTCTATTTGCGGAATGTGGATGACAAGACAATTGGTGCATGGATGTAAAAACAGAGTCCATCTTGCAGCCAGTCCCAGACTTTCCTAGGTTTCTTTGAACTTGACCCAACAGCATCCATTCACTCCACATACCACCCAGAAAACAAATAGAAGGACTTTGCTCTTTTTGTTTAAAGAAAAACATTACAAAGAAAGCAAACTGACAAGTAAAACTAATCTCGTGAAAGAATATGTACTTTCTACATATGGGCACAAATGCAAGTAGATCCTGTGTGTGCTCCTTCGGGCTCTACGCAGAAACCCCTCCTCATCTTCCCTCTGGGGGAGCTGACCTAAATTCAGAGGCAGCTCGCATCCATCTCATTGGTGATTTCAATGGTTACAGTCCCACTAACCATCACCATGGTTAATCTTGATTGTCTACTTGATGGGCTTTAGAATCTACCTTTTAGACAACATCTCTGGGTGTGTCTATAAAGGTGTTTCTAGAGAACTCGAACTGAGGCGGGAAGACCACACTGAATGTGGGCTGCACCATTCCATGGGCTGGTGTGCTGGACAGAATAAAAAGGGGCAGGTTGGAGAGACAGATGGCTCCGAGGTTGGGTGCAGATGTCCTGCTCTTGTAGAAGATCCTGGTTCAGCTTCCAGCACCCATATCAGGCAGTTCTGAACCATCTGTATGTACGTCACTCCAACTCCAGAGTATCAAACAGCCTCTTCTGAACTCCACTATCACCGGATCCACATATGCACATGCCTACACACAGAGACACACATGCCCACCTAACTAAAAATAAATACAATAAATCTTTTTCTAATGGACAGAGCCTGAAGATTAAGATTCACCTCTCTGCTTTCGCACTACAGACACAATGAGCCCAGCTGCCTCAGATTTCTGCCACAGCGAGAGCCAACCTTAAAGCCAGCCCTTCTTTTTTTAAGAAAAGCAAAATTATCTATTTTTATTTCATGTATATGAGTTCTTTGCCTGTGTGTATGTAAGTGTACTACGTGAGTGCCTGATGCCAATCTGAGGCCAGAAGAGGACATCAGATCCCCCTTAACTGGAGCTGCAGGTGGCTTGTGAATAACCATGGGTGCTAGGAATTGGAGGGTGTCCTCTGCGAGAACAGGAAGTGATCCTAAGCGCTGAGCCATCTCCCTAGTCCATCCTCCCTGGTCTTCTTGCCCAGAGGGGTTAGACCCTCAAGCCAGAAACTGAAATGAATTCTGTCCTTCCTTAAGTCTCTTTTATGGGGTATTTTGTCACAGTCTGTGAGGACTTAGCGACTTCCCACGCACATCTTCAAAGCAAAGGGCCCTGTAGCAAAGGGGCGCCACTCCTCCTTGGATAACAGTGATCACTCTTGAATCACCTGAGTTCATAGAAATCTTAACCCGGCTCAGTTAAAACACATTATCTAAGAGTCCATATTCCTATTGTGTTATTCATAAAATACTGGACTTGTATCATTTTCTATTAAATTGAGCTGTTTTTCCGTTTGAAGCAAACATGGGGTTGCTTTTTTACCAGGGTGTGTCCTTCGGTTCCTGGTGTAATATTGTGTGTCTCTTGTACTTGTAAACAGGCCTTGGCAGATGCAGAAGACAAAGGAGCCGTTTCAGTTCCTAAGTGCCTTTGTACACAAGGAAACCGAAGAAGTGAGTGTGTTGATGGACTGGCCGACTTTGCGCAAACACATTCCTGCCCTCTGAGATTACACTCTCTTAGCAGGAAGAGAGCCCAGAGGACTGCTGTTGACTGAGCTCCTACCACCAGCTAAGCATTTCCCAGGCTTCATCTCTTCCATCTTTTGCAACTAAGGCTTGCAGATATTATTATTGTCCCTATTTTCAGGTGAAAATAAGAAGATAAAAATCAGGGGCTGGAGAGATGGCTCAGTGGTTAAGAGCATTGCCTGCTCTTCCAAAGGTCCTGTGTTCAATTCCCAGCAACCACATGGTGGCTCACAACCATGTGTAATGAGGTCTGGCACCCTCTTCTGGCCTGCAGGCATACAAGCAGACAGAATATTGTATAATAAATAAATAAATAAATAAATAAATAGATAAATAAATAAATAAATAAATTTTTAAAAAATGAAACAAAACAAAACAAAACAATGGATAATGTTACCAGACAGCTACTAGCAGAGGGATTCAAATCAAAGCCCAGTGCAAAACCAAAGAGCATTTTCTTGTATGCTATGGCACTGTTGGTTAGCCGTATCACTTCGGAATTTTTTATTTTGTAAAAGATTTCAAAAGGCCAGGTTGTTATAGTTGAAGCTAACTTTGAACTTCTGGTCTTTTTGCCTCCACATCCTCAGTACTGACTGGGATTATAGGCTGTGATATACATAGTTGGAGTAATATTTAGCCTTAAAAGGAGTGAAATTCTAATATGTGTTAACCTGAGTATGATAAGTGAAACAAGCCAGTCACGCAAGCACAAATACTGAACAAGTCCTCATACACAAGATAAGCATGACTAAGCAAAGTCATAGAATGGTGACTTACAATGGCAGGGGAGAGGGGAGATGGGTCACTATTTAATAGATATAGAGTTTAAGTTTTTTTTCAGCATAAAATATGTGCAGTTATGTAGCAATGCAACAGTATTTACCACTTTTGAGGTATACATTAAATATGGCTCAGATGGTGAAAGCTTTATGCTGCATGTGTTTTTATTATAATTAAAATTTATATAAATAAAAATATAAAATATATATTTATAATTAAAATATAGATAAAATAAAATTTAGTTAACTAACTAAATAAATACAGATGTCAAGCAAGTCAACTATGGCTACCAGGGTGGCCTCCAGTTAGCTCTGTTGTTACTCTACAAGGTCTGACAGAATTATCAATGATTTTCCCACCAGTGGCTCATCTCAGTGGTGTGCCACCACAGCTGTGGCCTGTGCTCTTCAGTCTAAACAGGAGTGTGGCCTCCTACCTTTAGTCTTCAATTCCTTCTAGAAGACTTACACATTGGAAGCTTTAATTAAAGGCTATGTGTACAGGCCATGCCTGGTGACCCTGGGGAACCATTTCATACGGGAGATGGGACAGCAGTGCCGCTCTGTTCCTTGCAGGACTGTTGTGTGACATTGTGATGCTTTGCCCCTGGTGACATCAGTAGAGCCCTAGGTGATATTCCAAGGCTTATTGGTGTCTTTCCCTGGCATATGCCTGTCACATCTGCAGCTTAGTATTTGGGTCATTTCTTCAGCAGGAAATGGTTGAGTCTCTTCCTTAATAGGGCTTACTGAGATTTCTGGTTTCAACCCTTTGGGTTAAAATTACTGCATATTAACTCCCTTAAAAAGGGTGTTTGAGTTTCACAAGTGTGTGGATTGAATATCCTTTGTTTGCCCTGAATTGGAGGCGAGATGACAAACATCACATGCTCCAAAACAAATGAGCGCTGCCTTCAAGCCCAGCATATCAATTACCCAACAAGTGATTAGCCCTTAAAATAGCAATGCAGTGTTTTATTTAACCTCGTCGTTAACTTAAATTCCCTATTCTTTCTTCTTAGACTTCCTTCGTACTTTGCACACATAGACATGTCAAAGTGTGTAAATTAAGAGTATGTATCTGGTGCATATATTATGTGTTATATTGAAATGAAACTAGAAACGGCCATGTTGTGGGCAGCAGTGAGAGAGTGCAGATTTTGTCCCTGACAGGTGTGGGATTTCTGTATTTCATTTTCTCTCCAAACACAGCTCTCAAATAGCTCATAGTCAGCTCCACAGAAATCAAACTGCCAAGTGATGGCTCTCACTTTGAGTGTCTCATAAACAGCCAAAGTCATTCTGCAGACCTATTAGCAGAATGGGGCCAGGTGACCTCTGACCAGGCTGCCACTGGGAAGTTTTGGCCACAGTTGTGGTTCCCATCAACACCCACTGTCTTCCATGAAGGGCCAGGGGCAGAAAGTGAGGAAGTGGTATTCAAAGGACCTTGAGATGAAAGGGCCCTTGGAATCAAAAGGCTCGGTGCAGAGGTAAAGTCTCTTTTATATGGCACTAAGAAATGACCTGTCTTTGGCCTTTTAAAGTGTTACTTCCAACCTGTCAAGATACTGAAGAGGAGCCACAGAAGGTGAGGCCACCAGAGGTGACGAAAACAACAAGCTACTTTAGAGCCTAGACTGGCAGTTACATCAGGACACTGGCAAGAGTGAGCTTCCTCTGAGAGCTTTCTGACTGAACTGGAGAAACCAGAAGTGCCCACATTGGGAGCCTTTTGAAACTGGAGAACAGAGACCAGAAAGCTGCATTAAGCTTAGCATATAAAAGAAGCCAGTTGATAGGGAAATTCTTCACCTGGGCTTCATGTAACCAGCAGCAGCTTAAAAAGTAGCCTGCCTTAGAAAATGTGGGAATGGCAGGTGTGCATAAGCATCCCACTTGCTTGCTTCCTGGCCCAGGGCTTATGGATCCTTCCAGAGCTTCCCTTAGCTCTCTTCCCAAGTAGTGAATTGCTGTTAAGTTACTAGGGTACAGCATGATTCCAAATAAGTAAAATTGGACAAGAAAACCGTGATAGTCAACCACCATATCCCCATTTGGCATTGTTTGTGAGCTATTTCTGAGGGGTTGACACTACTTTGGCCCTTCTCTGGGCAGAATAAATCCCCCACCAACAGCAATGTTAAAGGTATTAGCAGAAAGTAGCTCTTGGCCTTTTACAGCTACTGTAAGTGCAGCTACTATGCCCCTAGACACAAATGTGCTATTAAAGTTGCGGTCAAATTGCAATGATAATAAGAACCATTACTATAGCACCAAATCAATAGTAAAGACATATCAGATAAATTAGTCATCCACTCTTATTCTAGGCTCTTATTCGAAATTTCCAAATAAATTAGCTGGGCTACCTTCTAGAGAAAGGACATTACCACATTCATTTTTAACAAACATTAAAATAAATGTAGCATTATTTTTCACTCCGTACTTATTTCAAGCCCTGTCAAGCAAACCACAAGTGACGTCAGGAAATAACCTTCTGTGTTTCATTTGCTTTTTATAATTCCTAAGATCAGTCCTCAGGCGTGGTGAAGAATTGGATGACCTATGTTCTTCATAGCAATGACACACTGTGGGCTGCATTTATTCTGGAGTGTATTCAAACGCTGAAATTATAAAGTAGAAAAAAAAAAGCCGTGACTCCTATTATAATGTCAAACACTGGTAAAGACATTTGGACAACATCCAGGAAAATCAGTGGCTGCTCCAGACACAATAAAATACTGCACAAGAAAAACAGTCTGAACATCTTATGATTTTTAACAAGACTATCAGAGTGTTCCATACTATGCCAGGGAAACGTGCTTGCTTTAAAACATTCTAAGTACAGCTAAAGAGTCTCAGTTGTCTAGGAAACCAGCTGAAGGACAGTACTTCTGAGAAACAAGAGTTTTAGACGTGATGAGATTGATCAGTTTAGGAATTACAAAGCTGGCTCAGCAATGAAGGACGCTTGCTGCTTCTACAGAGGACTCAAGTTTGCTCCCCAGCTTCCGCATGAGGTGACTCACAGCTGCCTGTAATGTTAGCTCTAGGGAGGATCTCACAGCCTCATCTGTCCTCCAGATACATGTACGAACATGTACACATTTAGAAATGTACATATGTACACAATTAAAATCAAATTAAATCTGTAGCCAGGCGGTGGTGCACGCCTTTAATCCCAGCACTCGGGAGGCAGAGGCAGGCAGATCTTTGTGAGTTCAAGGCCAGCCTGGTCTACAAAAGCTAGTTCCAGGATGGCCTCCAAAGTTACAGAGAAACCTTGTCTCAAAAAAAACCAAAATAAATAAAATAAAAATTAAATTAAATCTCAAAAAAGATACATTAGCTTATGAATTCACATTTTAAGTCTAACAATGGAAATTTGCTAAATAGAGTTAAAGATAAAACAGATTAGCTATGTCCTTCGATCTGTTTTGCTCAACGCACCAAATGGGCTGAAATGTTCAAAATATTGTAAAATTCCACTTGTTCATTTGTCAACCAGCTACCCACATTGAAAAACCTTCATCTAGAAAATGAAAAGCTAATGCATATTGTATTCAGTTGGCATGTATCATTGATAGAAACCTACAGAATACATTCTTAATCCTGCCTGTTCCTTAATCTTCCAGAAAGATCTCTGCCCTTACAGTAGCAAAGTCAGTTCTATTATTTCCATTAAGTAAGTCTTCTTGAGCCCACTGAACATTGTACTTTCTGTGCATTCTATCACATTGCCAATGAGCTGCCTAATTGTGAATCAAAGTCTAGAGGGAGTCTTGCTTTTATTAGAGTCTTTTCTCTTTTTACATGAGTGACTTGGGCTCTGGCCAAAGCCCCAAAGAACAGAAGTGGTTTTCTGTCATTTATTTATGTGTAGTATAAATTGATAAACTCATTGATACTATAAAGCAACGCTTGCCAACTTTGATCATCCACTGTTTATTCTGAATTTTAGTTTGTGAAAAACAGTTATTAGGAACACCAGCTTGGTAGGGGAGAGTTCTCAAAGAGGCGCAATGATTTTCCTTGCCCTGAGTCAGGTGTGGATCGAGGTCAGAAGGTTAAGGGTTAGGCTAGGATCGAGACTCGTTTATGAGCCCAAGGAAAGAAGTGTATAAATGCCCTAAATTTTGAGTGCTAAAAGGGACCCCAGATGTGACAAGTCCATAGGTTCTCTTAACCACTGCGGCCTAATGATGTAAGCTATAGAAACAACCCAGCTGTGTGATTTTCATTGTTCTGGTGGGCCCATCAGAAAAGCATAAAGGCCTGTGTGTGTATGTATATATGTACGCACATATATACACATATATATCTGAAAATTACAAAGAAGAAAATTAATTTGAAAAGCAAAAAGAAATGGGTAAGTTAATTCCAACAGTATGGTGTTTAGCTCATTGTATATAAAATGCAATTGTTAATAATATTTAGCAATCTCTTTTCCATACTAAGTTTTTACAACCAAGTGTGAATTTTACACTTATGAGGCATTTTAAGGGTCCCAGGCCATCCTTGCTGGCCAGCTTGGGTCTAGACAATCTATTAAATGAGTCAAATTGCTTTTAAAATCTTTGTAGGGTCTTTAAAGCCAGATCAAAGGCCTGGCTGAAGCCATGACACTGAAACCACAATTTTACTGTTGCCGAGTCCTGACTTCTTGCATGGACGCTTAGAACTCTAGCCATCTAACAATTACTTTCTTCTAAAGATTACATTATCATCCAATTCCATTTTCCACACTCTTGTTCACTTAGCCATGTGTTATGAGCATGCTGCACACCCCTGACACACACATATATTCTTACTCCTTACAGGCGCCTGTCCATGAGCCCCTAGGAGTTGCTTTGAAAATTAGGAAAATACTTTAAGTATGATTTTCCTTTTGGCACAAAAATCAGCGTTAGTTGCTCTGCTTTAAAGTCTGATCTGCCTGAAGTATAGTGAGGCCTCATATAGAAGCACTTCGAAGATCTTTAGGAGCCTAGAAGGACAAAAGAGCAAATGGCTCTGCTATTTGAAAACAATGTATGTGCTAGAATTCTTTAGCTTTATGTGTTGTGGAGCTTTGGTTAAGTGCAGAACAGAAAGGAGACCCAGCACAGCCTGGTTGTCGCCATAAGGAACTCAGAGTGAAACAAAGAAACTTCTAGACCAGTATGTAGTTAAGCAACTTTACAGCATACAAGGTCAGTTAATACACCCAATCAATGTTGCTTCTTTAAAATGAAAATAAACGATTGGAAACTAGAAACTAAGAAATCAATAAAAACCACTTATGAAAGCTAACAAAAATACCAAATACTCAGGGACAAATCTGACACGTGGATTGTAGTGGTTTAAACAGAAGGACTACCATGAGTTCATACATTTGAATACTTGGCCCCAGTGGGTGGAACTGTTCGGGAAGAATTAGGATGTGTGGCCTTGCTGGAGGAGGTGTGTCACTGGGGTTTCAAAAGAGTCCCAACTTGTGTGTGTATGTGTGTGTGTGTGTGTGTGTGTGTGTGTGTGTGTGTGTGCCTCTTGGTTGTATCTCAAGATGTAAGCTCTCAGCTACTGTTCCAGCAGCCTGTCTGCCTATTTGCCACCATGCTTCCATGTCATAATGGTCATGGTCTCCGACTCTCTGAAACCATAAGCCCCAAATAAATTCTTTCTTCTCTAAGCTACCCTAGTTACGGCATCTTCTCACAGCAATAGAAAAGTAACTAAGACGGCTATGAAGCTTTGTTGAAAGAAATGAGAAATTGGAGGATAAAAATAAGTACAGATACTTTGTCCATGATTCAGAGTTCCAATTTTTAGGGCATCTGTCTTTTCTAGGTGTATCAATGCAAACCAAATTAAAACACTACAAAGTTGTTGTTTTTTTTTTTTTTTTAAAAAAAGATGATTTAAATATTCACCTGGAAATGCAAATGACCCTGAAGATATAAAGCAAATATGGTCAACAAGAACAAGATTGATTTTTGAGAAACCCATGTGTTTCCCCAGAGCATAAGGAAGAGAAGAAAGCCTTGATAGTAAGTTTGCCTCCAAATATCTTCACATGAAAGCAGGTAGACTATTCATTGTATTGGGATTTAGGAAAACAAGATAGACTGCTACGCATGATCTAGATCAGCAAATATCCAGTTGGTTGAGTCCATCCACGAAATATTTGCCAGGTATGATTGGAGTCAGTTGGGTAGTGAAGGGTCTTGAGTGTTGGGTGATGTTAGAACTAAACCACATCCACATATGGTAAATACAACTTTATCAACTAAAATGTTATTTTTATTCTATCACCAGAAATTTATTCTCTTTTCTATGTATTTTACACCCTTGTGTATTCCTCCAATTCTCCTTTGGGCAGAGGAGAGATCACTGACAGGCTTCCATTCTGTATTACTAAATTAATAACAAAGGGCTTATTTATGTCTTCCTCTGTCTAGGCTTCTTGTTTATCTTAGATCCAGCTAGTGGTTGAAATACAATGGGACATTTTCCAAGACCAGGAAGAACAACAGGGAACCGGAACTGTCCTCCAGTCCTTCTCAAGTTAGGAAATTTCCCATCATTGTTCCAAGAAGGCAAATACTTGGGAACCACACTGCAGGAAATAAATGGTTTTGCCTAGATGTCACACAGACCACAGTGTCACACAGTGTCTTACAATGATAGCATCTCTGACTCAGTATCTTTCCTGGCTGAGGAAAGATTGGTTTTCTAGAGAAGAAATTGATGACTAGAGTTTACGTTGCCTCTCATAAAGATTTTTCTCTATGCGTATGAAAAGTGATAGTAGCAGTAAGCCATACTTAATTATAAGATAGTAGGTTGGTGTTTAGGGATGCACGCTACTGCCTTTGATGGAAATCAGAAAATTCTTGTGTGAGTCTCACATGTTGAGAGCTGGAAGGAAATTTACTGATGTCTGAGTCTGTAGCCTTCAGTAATGAAGGTGTAACAAAGATTTTACTTTAGAAAAAGATATTTTTTTTCCCAGCTGGGCAAGCTACAAAGTAAGTTCCAGGACAGCCAAGGCCATACAGAGAAACCCTATCTCTAAAAACAAACAAACAAAACAAAACAAAAAAAGAAAAATTTGAAACAGGGTCTTACTATATAGCCTTGGAGGGCCTATAACCTGCTCTGTAGACCAGACTGTTCTCAAACTTACAGAGATCTACCTGTTTTTGCCTCTGGAGTGTTGTTAAAGGCACATGTCACCATGCCCAGCTTCCTTTAAATATTTTAAACTAATAAGAAAGGACACAAACAAGTGGTCATGTGTTTTCTTCTTCACTGCCAAGGTTGATGTCCCTGTCTTTTCCAGAATTCATACTTGGAAAATTTTAGGTCTGCCTGCTTTAAATTTCATATTCATTTTTGTTCTGCCTGTAACACGGTCTCTAAATGAAGATGACACTTTATTGCTGCCTCGTGTCAGCATCTGTTTACATTTGCTAGTGTAATTCACCAGGAAATCTGGCCACTAAAATTACAATGTGACTTCTACCGCTGCTTCTCTCCATCCTCATGGACTTGATCTGTCAGTAACTAACTATATCAAAGTGTCCTGCTCATAGAAACGTGTTTATATTGGTTGTGATGGAGAATCCTCAATGTCAGCTTGACTAGATTTGGAATCACCTAGGAGGCACACCTCTGGATTTGTCTCTGAGAGTATTTCCAGAGAGGTTTAACTGATGAGGGTGGGCCCATCCTTAATGTGGGTGATACCTTCTTGTGAACTGGGATCCTAGACTGAATAAAAAAAAGGGGGTGGGGTGGGAAGGCATAAGCCAATTGAGTACCAGCTCTCTGTTTCCCGACAGCTGACATCTGTGACTAGCTGCCTTGCCCCTTGTGACCCCAGTTACACCTGCTCTTGCGCTCATCCTTCCTCTACTACGGTGGAAGACAGAACCCTCAAAATGAGAGCTGAAGGAAATTCTTCCTTCCTTAAGTTGCCCTTTATCTGGTATTTTGGCCCAACAATGAGATCAACAGAAAATATATTTGCTGACTGCCTTATGGTTCTTGTCTGACCATCCCTACCCTGCTTATTTCTATGGAGACAACTTTGTCTAGGTAAGCGTTGGCTGGAAAAGAAGCGAGGTTCATTTGTGTTGGTCAAAAGGAGTGCCGCGGAAGATGCACAAGAAAACACATGCCATCCAGCTGCAGCTTATTTCTTACAGGTCCCAGAGAGCAGAGGGCAGCACGGGTCATGGCTTCCCAGGGACAGTCAGGAAGAGGAGGCGGCTAGTGCGCTCACACTCCACCAGCGGATAGAGAACAACGCAGAGAGAGGAAAGCAAGAGGGGGAGGAAGCTGTGGGCAGAAGCCTTTGCTGGGATTCAATGTTACAAAAGAGCTTCTTAAGGGCTGTTCTACTTCCGTTAGAGTTCCTCAGCCATTACTTATATGAATGAATGAGCCTTACTGATTTATTTGAATTTAAATGTGTATCTTGTTTTGAGTGCATGCATACATCCTCCCTCCCTCTCCTGCCCTCCTTTCTTGCTCAACTACTCCCTTCCCTTCCCTTCCCTTCCCTTCCCTTCCCTTCCCTTCCCTTCC
>NC_022018.1:45499607-45504143 GCF_000317375.1 Microtus ochrogaster | reverse complement strand
TCCCTTCCCTTCCCTTCCCTTCCCTTCCCTTCCCTTCCCTTCCCTTCCTTTCCTTTCCTTTCCTTTCCCTAAAGTCGATCCTCGCCTTTCAAGTCATCATTTAAAAAATCAACCTCCACCTGTAAGAGGAAACATGCAGTACTTTTATCCCTGTGTCTGGTCAGTCTCACTCAACAGGAAAACCTCTATTCTCTGCCGCGATTTCTAATTGGTGGGCTTCCAAAAATAGTCCAAAGTGTCGGGTGGCCACACTGCGACTGAGTGGGGGGTAACTTACCACATCTAAGCCGTGGCCAGTGGCCAGTCATTGCCCCTTAGAGAGATGGTCACCAGGATACAGCTGTTCAAAGCAGAGACATACCTGACTGACCAATCTGAGGAAGAAAGAAGAGGGAAACTCAAATCTGTTAGCGCTGACCAAGTCCTGGGCCTAACAGGGAGTCCGGCTCATGTTCAAAAAGGGTACTAAAGCCATACAAAATTACAGGAATTCACCACCATACTATACCGTCTCTCCCACCGACTTCATGACACACTTTCTCCCTAGGTTCCACGCTTACACCCTGCAAGGCAGCCACATGGAAATCATTTCGGTACGATATATGGCCTGGCTCCCAGCAGACTCTGGGTCTTTGCCATGTTCCATTTGTTTGAAATGCCATTTCACACACGGTCTGTGTCTGGGTAACTCCCATGGGGCCGCAGCTTCGTGGGCACTTTCTTTGAAGACTTCCTGATGGACAGTGGAACTGGGGATCAAATCTCCCTCTACTTGACTTCACTCACAATTCTGAGGCCATTTTGGCAGATCATATTTTCTGAAAATGCCCACAACTGTACCTCCCACCCCTCATGGTCCTACGTACCAGGCTTTTTCTTTGAGGCCACTGACCAGCTCCCAAATCACGACACAGAGACTTATTAGTTTTGAGTGCTTGGCGCAGCTTAGCTTCCTTTCTAGCTAGCTCTTTTAATTTAAATTATCCTGCTTCTCTTTATCTACCTTTTGCCTCAGGGATTTTTTTTAACCTTTCTTCCTTCTGTATATCTTACTTTCACTGCTTCTCATGTCTGGTTGGCTGGTGGCTGCTTCTTGCCCCAGCTGTGTCCCTTGTTATCTCTTCCCCCTTCTCTCGTTCTTCCTCTCCAGCCTAGATTTCTCCTCCTATTTATTCTCTCTGTTCACGAGCCCCACCTGTCCTTTCTCTGCCTAGCTATTGGCCATTCAGCTCTTTATTAGACCAATGAGGTGCCTTTGGCAGGCATGGAGAAACAAATGCAAACATGTTTTTCCCCCACAATTAAATGCACATCCTTACATCACTAAACAAATGCAGCATAATCAAATGTAACACATTTTTACACAGTTAAAGAAGTATTCCACAGCATAAACAAATGTAACGTATCTTTACATAGTTAAAATAATATTCCACAATAGTCCTATTTAATTTGTCCTCCCAGAAACCAGAGTTGGTGGCAGGGGTTGGGAGACTCATATTCTTCCTTCCTGCACTTAGTAACCAGAAGAATTACAGAGAAGCAATGGTCCTGATTTCCAAGATCAGGTCAGGAAAAGAAAAGCATCTTTGGTTTATTTCTTTGAAATGATGACTCCCAGGGAAGGCAGCCATCTTGTGTAAAGTGCAATTATTTCTTAGGCATCAATCTGGAGGGGGCCTCGTGTTAGTGTTTCCAGCAACAGCACAGACACACTGTCAGGGAGGCTGAAAGAACTTTCTACTCTAGCATATAAAACAGCTTCAGAAAACCCACCTCCAGACGCTGAACCACCACAGTCATTGAATGTCCCTGTTGAGACCCAAACACGCTGAACTCTGTGCTTTGTCTAACTTCCTAAGGTGCATAGCCATGAGCATAATCAAATGGTTGCTTGAAGCTTGTAGGTTAGGGGATAATTTGTTACACAGCACCAGAAACCAAAATCCTATTAGATCAATGGGTGTCCACTCCCTGGGAGTATAAGGGGTTCTTAGTTCCACACTGTGAAAGCATGAGGGCAGGGGCTCTGATTTTTCCCCCTTTTTTATGACTGTAAAACAGCATTTGACCCATATCAAATAGAACAGATGGAAGAGCAGGTAGGACCGATGCTCCCTTTTATTGTTATAGATCTATCTTTATCCTAAGGTTGAGGGTTAGTGGCCTTAGTACGGATAGTCAGTGTACCCAAGACACTGCTTTCCTTCTTTGTGTATTTCTACACCGTTAGCCCCTTCTGTGCTCTGCTTGATTGTTGCTTTCTCTAGTGAAGTGGCCACAGGGGGAAAAAAAACTTGCATGATGTGAGTCTGAGGAAAACCTGGAAAAGGAGCAACTGCTGGGGTGGGCTAGCAGGAGACCAGAGTGAGGAGAGAGGGGCCGGAGGTAGCACACCTAGGCCCCTGCACCTGCGTGGGTTTTTGTGACTTGGTGGAAAACTGTGGTTCTCAGGAAACTGATAGGAAGTGGTGAAGCCTTGTGGAGGTCCTGGTAGAAGGTTCTCATCTCACGGAAGATTATTGTCCACAGAGGGAATTGTGGGACCGTGATTTCTCTCCCCTTTCCTGCTTCTGGTTTGAGACATGTCACTTGTTGCTCCAGCATGGCAGCTTCATCACAAGACTCATCTTGAGGTGACCTAGCCAAAGAGCAGCCACCCCAAAGGCCATGTTCAGTATCAATGCTGCGTGCTAAATATCGCATTTCTTATATGAAATTAGTTGTCTTGAGTATTTCACTGCAGTAATGTGAAACTGGCAAGAGCAGAAAACTTCGTGAGTGTATGGAACCATTTTCTAGAATATTCTGCCATTCTTGCCACATAGCCCTAGGGCATAGGCATGGAAGAGAGTGCAGAGAGGCTACAGTCGAGCCCACCCCACCTGCCAACTCCTCCTCAAGGAGCAAAGGGCAGGGAGTGAGGGAGAAGCATGAACGTGCAGGTACCACAATGTAGGAGCTAAAAGTCTAGTCTTGGCCATCGAGATAGCTTAGCAGGCAAAAGTGTTTGGTGTGGAAGCCTGATGAACTGAGAATTATGGGTACAATTCACATAAAAAGTCAGAGGCAGTGTCTGACTCTGTAATCTCAGAGCTTCCATGGAGAGATGGAAGCTGGCAATAGCAGAATCATCCAGAAGCTTATGGACCAGCTAGCCTGGAGTGTAGCAGTAGAAAGAGCAGGAGAGACCCTGCCTCAAAGTGGAAGGCAAGAATCAGCGACTGAAAGTTGTCTTACTGTCTACACATTCATACCATGGAATGTGCACCCATCTACCCCAATATACCCACACTCTAAATTAATAGTTAATTAGAAGTTTGGCTCATCATCACCTTATAATGGCTGACCTTGTCAACTTGGCTGGATTTGGAATTGTCTAGGAGACGCTGCAGGTTGTGGAGGTGTTTCCAGAGATATTTAGTCAAGGGGGAAGAGTCGCCCTCAATGTGAACAGTACCAACCCATGGGCTGGGCTTCCAGATTGAATAAAAAAAGGCAGGGAGATCAAAGCACTAGAATTAATGTTTCTGACTCCTTATTGGGACTGCAATGGGGCCCGTAGCCTCGGCACCTGTCACAACTTGCTACTGTGTCAGAGCGTATCCTCAAACCACGAGCCTTCTGCTTTTCGTTAAGTTGCATTTTCTTCTCAAGTATTGTGTCACAGCATCAAGAATAGCAACTAATGTGCGCCTTCATCTGAAACCCCTTTCCAGCTTTCATACACACACACACGCACACACACACACACACACACACACACACGCACGCACACACACACACGGGTCAGGGGAGAGACCAATCATATCCCATTCAGGCAGGCCAAGGTGGGGAACACTTGTAATACCAGCACTCAGGAGAAATTCAGTAGTGTGAGGCCAGCCTAAGCTAGAGTGTGGCCTTGTTAAAAGAAAAAAAAAAGCTCATTTTATTTATTTTTTTAACTTAATGACTTTATTTGACACAAAATACAATATAGATGTGGGGACAGCAAACACCGAAGACAAAGGAAAGAAAAAAAACCATGGTTGTATCTAATTTATAATTAACAGGAAGGTGATTCGTTACACGAGTAAGACGTGGGTAAACTTTAGGGAGAGTCTTGTCTAGCGTACTTTTGGAATTCCCACTCTCTGTGGACACACCTGCCTTGTTTTGAGCCACAGAGAGATGCAGTAGAAATGAAAAGCATGATTACAGACTTCCCACACAACAGTACACTCTTCAGAAACAGCTCACTTTTAACAGGATCATTTTATGCTGAAGTAGTTTCCCTAGTTATAGAGACAAAATATAAGAGAGAAGAAAAAGAAAGATAAAAATAACAAAATTAGAAAACACGATGAAGAGAAAGGGATTTTGTTTGGTGTTTGCTAAGTGATATGAATTAGTAACCCCCCCCCTTTTTTTTTTAATCTAAAACAGGAACTGTTCACAAGGTAAGTGTAACTTCTTTTTTTTTGATTTTCGAGACAGGGTTTCTCCGTAGCTTTTTGGTTCCTGTCCTGGAGCTAGCTCTTGTAAACCAGGCTGGCC
>NC_022018.1:45404396-45499507 GCF_000317375.1 Microtus ochrogaster | reverse complement strand
AAAGCCACCCAATCGTGAAGATTTACCACTTGTCCACCTTTCGGACTTCAAACTCACTTGACTTTGCCAACCCTAAGGGAATATTCTATAATTATCCACTTGAAATGAATGGATGAACACATCTAGAATTCTTCTGGGTTTTTTTTTTTTTTTTGATTTTCGGGACAGGGTTTCTCCGTAGCTTTTGGTTCCTGTCCCTGGAGCTACTCTTGTAAAACCAGGCTGGCCTCGAACTCACAGAGATCCGCCTGCCTCTGCCTCCCAAGTGCTGGGATTAAAGGCATGCGCCACCATCGCCCGGCTGTAAGTGTAACTTCTAATGATGAGATGAGATGAAATGAAGTTCCAAGAATTTAAGTAGTAGCCAGCTGTGGGGCACACACATTTAATCCCAGCCCTCTGGAGGCAGAGGGAGATAGATCTCTGTGAATTAGAGACCAGCTTGTTCTACATAGTGGGTCCCAGGACAGTCAGAGCTACATAGTAAAACCCTGTCTGTCCCCCACTCCCAAAAGTAAGTAGCTTCATATTGTCAGTAAACATTGGTATTAGGTTTTTGTTTTTGTCATTCTGGCTCTCTAAATTCCATGTTCTTCCTATTCAACAGAGAGAACTGCTGGAAAAAAAAAATCAAATAGCCCACATGGAGCAGTGGCTTATTTGTAACCTGAGGATCACTTTGGTTGCAATGCTATACAGAAGTGAACCCTCTATTATACCAACTATTTGAATTTGACCCCAACACAGCTTTCTATGGGTGTGTGAGTGCAGACAGGCTCTCCCAACTACCCTGGAGGCCAGTGCCTGCTTCAACAATTCGGCCTATGGAATTCAAAACCATTATACTGTACACACAGAAGATGGTAGAGTAATGCAGCAGATGGCTCCCATCTAGAAATTGCTTCATACCCAAGAATGCATTTATTTTGGGCCCAAAAAAATTGGCACCCTCACAGCCATCTGGTCAACCTCTTCAGTGGTACTGCGCATAGAAACTGCTGTGAGCTGAGCTGGTTTTCTCAACCTCATATGACAAAGTATGAATATAAAAGTTCTGTTTGCTAAGACAACACAGTAAATGAATTGTTCACTGATTATGGTAAGTGATAAAGAAATGAAGAACCAGAATCAAGCGCCTAGGTTCTCTATCAATTTACTTTTGGATCGTAAGGAATTCTCTGAGGCATTGCATAGCTTTGGGACTATGCTCTGATGTGGGAGTGTCATATATCAATCTGTTGATTTCATTGGTTAAGTAATAAACAAACTGCTTGGGCTCATAGCTTAGAACATAGGTGGGTGGAGTAAACAGAACAGAATGCTGGGAGGAAGAGGAAGTGAACTCAGACTCCACAGCTCTGCTCTCGGGAGCAGATGCCTCAGAGAGACGCCATGCTCCCCGCTCCTGGGAAGATACACTCCCGGTAAGACCGGTGCTCACTAAGACCGGTGCTCACAGATTATTAGAGATGGGTTGATCGGGATATCAGAATTAGCCAGTAAGGGCTAGAGCTAAAGGGCCAAGCGGTGATTAAATGAACACAGTGTCCGTGTAATTATTTCGGGTAGAGCTAGCCATGTGGGCGGCCGGGTGCCGGGACGCAGCCTGCCGCTCCTATTTCTACAGATGGCGCCCAAGTTTTGGTTCTTAAGAACACACCCAGGGCCCTATAACTGATTGACACATTCCAGATCTGCAAGGCAAAGAATTGCTCTCCAGAAACTTCTTTCAATGGCTTTTTGTTTTAATTTTTTTGATTCATCAAATATTTCTTGACCTGCTATTGTAGAACCCTCCATGTGGCCACCAAGAGACTAGCAAATAGTACTGTTAATTGATGGTCCCACAGTGTTAGTTACTAGGTAAGTTGCTAGGCACCTTTAGGGATAATCCACCATCACCTTCAAAGCATCCTTTTCTTTACTTTCAGCTCAAATTTTATGATACAAACTGAGCATACCCAGAGATATTTCTGTGCATCTTTCTTATCTTTTAAAGATGTGCTCTGTGACCTTGAACTAAAACAGGCTCCACAGTTTGTTTCTTATTTTTTTTTTTATTGGTTTTTCAAGACCGGGTTTCTCTGTGGCTTTGGAGCCTGTCCTGGAACTAGCTCTTGTAGACCAGGCTGGTCTCGAACTCCCAGGGATCCGCCTGCCTCTGCCTCCCGAGTGCTGGGATTAAAGGCGTGCGCCACCACCGCCCGGCCCCACAGTTTGTTTCTTAAATGTTAGCCTTAAGCTGAGCATCATCAGGAATGTACTCCTTAACTAAGCATGTTTAGTAATATGCCCAGCCCTAAGGAGCTCTCTCGTGTGAATGTACACAGACTCCTAAATAAAATTCCATACTTTCTTCACTGAAGGCATCGCTTTGGAGGTGACTCTGATGCTGTCCTTACCTGCCGCAGGCTGTAAATCCTTCTCTACTCTCACGTCTTGGCCATTCTGGCTTTAGCACAACTCATCAAAACCCGAGTGTGTTGTCTCCAGTCACACAGGTTGTTGCCGAAATGCCAGTAAGGAACACAGCCAGGAGATGTCCATCCTAATGGCAGCTGCACATTTCATTTCAATTGTGGATTTACTCATATTCCTTGACTCAATATGAACCTTAAAGCTTCATTGTGAACTAGACAGTAAGATACAGGGCAGAAATAATAAGAGGGCAGAGATGATTAGTCCTATACCCCAAGTTTAACTCACTTATGATACCGAGTGGCCATACAAAGAGTACATCTTCCTAAAGGTCTCTGATAGCTCAACTTTTGGGGAGGGCAGAACACAACTGTGATATATACATGCTGACTTTTTCAAAACACTTAGTCAGATATATAATTATGATAGACAACAATTTACATTATAAGCTACCGTTCAAGTAAGTGGCACTTTGGCTCTTCAGTCTGAATGTACACATGCCTGTCCACCACTCTGGAGAAAACAATACAAATCTTCTCTCTAGAAATTCTACTATTTAGAATATGATTGTGTCAAATTGTGTCCGTAGACCTCCTCAGTGGAGCAGTGGAATCAAATGCCCAGATGGAAAATTCCAGGCGTCGCCATGGTGAAAGTTTATATTCATTCCAATGGAGAAATAAGGACATTAGGAAAAGTAGGAAATGAACCTAAGGAAACAAAACATGAGTTCTCAAAGAAGACAGAGAACTGGAAGGTATGGAGAAAGTGGGGTGAGGGGAAGTGCAAAAATGGACCAGATGCTAGAAAGTAAAACAAAAGCAAAAAACCGAACAGCAGCCTGGTTTACCTAATCTGTCATGTTCAACATGACTGAGATAGGATTTAATTCAGTTCCCAGTGAAGGAAATCAACATCCCAAGAGCATCCAGAGGCTCACAGCAGAAAGTCACTTGAATAAGCCATTGAAATGGACCTGAGTTCATGTTCAGCATTCACAGAACTGTTTCCTTTCTTGCTAATGAAGTCAGAATGTTTTAGAACATTAGAATTTTCTCTGGGAACCGTAAAAAATTAAAATACGAAGAATTGCATTTTTACATACTCTCTTTCTCTCTCTCTCTCCCTCTCCCTCTCTCGTTAAATGCAGAGAGCACTATAAAAGCACTCAGAATGCCCTCAAATCATAGCGATGAAGAAAGAGCCAAGAGGTATAATTGTGGCGGGATGGTTGCGTGAGGAACAAAACGAGTCAGAGCAGTCGCTATGGTGTTAAAGCCAGTGCTTCTCAGCCCCACGGCTTGAGCACATCTTCAGTCTCCGAGGGCACACTGTACCCACCCTCACTGTGGTGCACTGCCACGGTGGTCATACTTTTAACAGGCCTTGCTTTACTGGTCCTGTGCTTTCCTTGCCCGCCCATGCCTCTCTCTCACTTGACTTTCAGCTACAGGCATTCACCACATGAAAATAGCAGACCTAACAAGATGATTAGATGCAAAGTTCAGAGTATTAACCACGCAACATGGAACGTGCCATCAGAACGGTGCCCGCGTGGTATATATTATGGCAAAACCCTGGTAATTGCCTGTCTGGTTTAATTTTCAGCTGAGTAGAGGGGAAAATTCTTCTGAGGCTGGACTCTTTTCCTCTGTTATTCTTATTACAAGTATCCATACTGGTCGTGGAGCCACAGAAACCCATCACTCCAGTTCAAAACTTGGCAGATTTTCTGAGTTGGCCACTCTTCCCCTAAGGTAAAGCAGTCTCCCCAACTTGGCTTCTTACAGAGTTCTTACATTTTCATTAGAAATGAATTTCATGTGACCTTTAGATAGTCCAAAAATGGGAGTTTGCTAGGACATTATGGGGTAGCTAAACCCCAGGGTAGAGAGTGGTGTGGCCCAGGGTGAGGACACGGTGTCCTCAGACCTCCTGTCAGCACATGGCTTCACACATAAATGGCCTTCTCACATCTTGGAGATTTGCTGTGGTCTTCCTGCCACAAAGAAGGTAGCACCGTGGCTGGAGGGCAGGGAGGGGAAAATGCCTGCCACAGGTTTTCAGCCTCTTGGTTTTGTAGCCATTAGTTTCCAGCTTAAGGTCTGAGGACCGTTTGGCGGGATGCTTTCATTTTCAGACCTGCTCAGATGTCTAGTGAGCGTTTAGAGGATGGGAGATCCCAGATCTGGGCTGGAGGTAAGGGGGAAGAATGCTTTCAGAAAAGGACACAGGGAGGAGAGCCTGCCTGAGCTGAGGCTCAATGTGTGTGTAGCTGGGTCTATCTAGACAGTGATACTGATATGGGGAAGGCAGGCAGGAGCAGGAGATAAGACTAGACAGGTGAAAGAAAAATGTGTATAAAAATACCAGTTGATAGATTTTTGGGGGAGAGGGTGGGTTTGAGACAGAGTTTCTCTGTAACTTTAAAGTTTGTACTGGAACTCACTCTATAGACCAGGCTGGCCTCAAACTCACAGAGATTCGCCTGCCTCTGCCTCCGGAGTGCTGGGATTAAAGGCGTGTGCCACTCCTGCCCTGCTGATTGCTAGAAATTTTAAGTGAGTAAGAGAAAGGGTGTTTCTGGGTTTCAAAGAGCCAAGCTTGAGGGTTTTTCTTCTCATGAAGTACAGTCACGTCAGGTTCCTGTAGCCAGATGCCCCAGGCTGGACAACTTAACAACAGACATCTGTGTCTCACACTTTGAAATCTGAGAAGTATAAGAACAAGACACCAGCATGTCTGGTTCTTGGTGCAGGTTCCCTCCCTGGTTTGTAGATGGCCATCTTCTCTGTTCCTCCATGGCAGAGAAAGCAAGAACTATACTCTCTCTCTCTTCTTACAAGGTCACTAGTCCTACAGTGCATGGAGTGCGGTGTGTGTGTGTGTGTGTGTGTGTGTGTGTGTGTGTGTGTGTAGATCATGTGTTAGTGGTGTCATCTAAACTTAATACTCCCAAAGACTTAACCTCCAAATCTTACCTTGGTGATGGGGGTTTCTGTATGAACAGGGCAGGGCAGGAGGGATGTGGAGGACACCGACATCCAATCACAGCACAGCCATCATCAGCCTCACTGTGGGAAGACAAGACATGGACCTATTGAGCACGCTCCTCCCCCACATGCCTACGGACTGGATTATTATAGCCACAAAGCTGTTCTTACTCAAATCCACAACAGGCTAACAGAACTCCAATAATGGCTCCTCAGACAGGCTCAGCATAGCTCCAAGACAGTCTTTTACTGTTCGTCATGCAAATGCTTCTCCAGAAACCACTGGCATGCCAACCAAGTGTGAGCAAGAAGTGGGGGGGTCAGCGCTTCCCCCAGCTTAGGTGTTAAAGGGCACAGTGAGCCCTGGGAGAATATGCAGTTTCTTCCCTACTGTCATGTGACTCACGGGTTGATATCACAGGGTCCCCCCAAATCATATGGTCAGTTAGTGCTAATCTAAGGCAGCAAATGCATCCTCCCCATGCTGTCTTCTTCCCGTAGATCTCAGTACCTCACTACTCAAGCAAGTGTGAAAGTTTGAAGGTTGAAATTTTTTTTTTTTTTTTTTTTTTTTTGGTTTTTCGAGACAGGGTTTCTCTGTGGCTTTGGAGCCTGTCCTGGAACTCGGTCTGTAGACCAGGCTGGTCTCAAACTCAGAGATCTGCCTGCCTCTGCCTCCCGAGTACTGGGATTAAAGGTGTGCGCCACCACCGCCCGGCTAGAAGGTTGAAATTTTTTGAGGGGAGTGAGTTGAATTTTTTTTTAAACTGAAAATAAAATTTCTGCATACAGTGTATTCTGTTCACCATTTCCTCCCATATCTTCCCAGATCCTCTCTACCTTCCACCCATCCAATTCCATGCCTTTTTCTCTCTCTTCAGACAATTAAACAATAAACAGTCAGGCAAATAAAATAAACCATTCATAGTTTAAATATACACACACCAAATAAAACAAAACTTAAACAGTCAGAAACCATAATATACAAGCAAAAGGCCGATAAGATTAAAAAGAAAAATTTCCCCCAAATACCATTGAGTTAGTTTTGTGTTAGCCTTCTACTTCTGGGCATGGGGCCTGCCTTAAGTGTGCAAGTGTGGTTTGTACACCCAGTGAGCCTCCTGGGAAGAAAACTAGTTATTCTTTCGTGAGCAGTTGTCAGTTGGAGATAGCTTCTCGGTAGGGATGGGAACCTATGTTTATTTCCGCTCCTCAGGGCTGGACCCTGTCTGGATTGGACCTACATGGCCACTATGCACACTGCCATGGTCTCTGTGAGTTCACACGCGTGTCATTCCTGTCATGTCCGGGGGATACTGCTTCCTCCGAGGATACTTCATGCCCTTTGGCTTTTCCAATCGTCCTACCTTCTCTTCTGCAGAGTTCCCTGAGCTCTGAGGGGAGGGTTTGATGAAGGCATACTGTTTAGGACTGAATGTTCCAAAGCCTTTCGTTCTGCACAGTGTACAGCTGTGGGTTTCTGTCTTAGGTTCCCGTCTGCTGCGGGAGAAAACTTCTCTTGTGGTAGCTGAGCTAGACGCTGATTTATGGGTATCGAGGAGGATGTCATCAGAAGTCGTTTTATTGCCATGTTCCTTTAGCATAACAGTCGTATTTGATTATCCCCTGGGCCCACGGCCTATTGAGACTCATGTTCTTGGCCACATGAACAGTGTCAGGAATGAGTTCTAGCTCACGGAGGGGGCCTTAAATCCAATCAAATGAGGGCTGACATTTTTTTTGAATCTCCATGAACTGAAACGAAAATTGGTAAAAACAGAACTCTCACTTGTTACATAATCGTTGGTATATTTTTATAAACAAAACCTCAGAGTTCTTTTAAAATGGTATTGCCTATGAGAAGGAAGCAGCTGATGTCATTTGTTTTTCATTTAAGTCATCGGGAACCATAGCCATCTCTTAAACCTTAGGAAAATACCAGTTACATGTGCCGTTTGTCATCTTTTAGCGTGAACCCATGTTGGTGGAGAGGAGAAGCCTGGTTAAAGAAGAAAAACACAGTGTACGGGGAAGAATCTGTGTACCAAAGAACAAGGTCACTAATGAAGTGATGTGGCTAACCAGCAGTTGGCTTTGGGGATGGAGATTCCAGGCCCTTGAGCAATGCTGTTCCTTTTGCTCCAAGGCTGTCTATCTTGTTTTCAACTCCTTGCCTGGTGGTTTGTGGGCTGAGCTCACTGCTGGGCCAGTGCTAGGGGCTAAACACACAAATGCACTCAAGACGTAGCTCCTTGTGTCCCCTTAGAGGGCAAGAAGAGCTGGGATTTCACAGATAGGAATTCAGCACTGTCTCCCAACTGGTAATGAAGCTGTTTACAACTGCTGTCTCCTTTGGGCCCTAGGGCGTTTTCCTGAGATACGTTTGGTGAAAGCAGAATTCTAAATTTGATGGAGAAACAATCACGTGGTACTTATAATAGGAACTAAATGTTTCCCTCTTCTTTCCAGATGCAGCCTTGCTTATTTAATGGGGTCACTTATGGTTTGGATTCAAAACCAGCATAAAAAAAAAAAAAGTAAAGCTGTATCCATAGTCCTCCAGACCAAAATATTCTATGAATACTGACTATCTTGCTGGGATTACAAAGCACTGTTCGATCCAGTTAGGACCTGCAATGAATCTATAGCCAGGCCACAGGACAGAAGGGTTATTCATGGTGTCTCCATCATCACTGTATTCCTCCCACTTAGCACTGTATTTATTTAGCAAATTCTAGGTGCTCTACACATACTTGTCAAGTACATGAATGAGATCAGTGTCTCATGAGGACGCCAGGTGCCTTCCAGGTGAGAGGTGAGCGAGAATGGCTGTGTAACAGAGATGGAATTGTAGCAATGCTTTCAGGACAGGGTAGGGCTCCATGAGCTTGGGGGAGGGGCAAGGGAAAGAGGTAGTTCCTTTGGGTAAGGAGGCATAGTTGAGCCTGGAAACCCAGGCATTTTCAGGAGGCAGAACGGCTGGTGTGTAAGAGATTCAGAAGTAGGAGAAAGAGCTGAGAAGGGTGGATTGGGATCCAACTGGCTAGGAGGAAGGAGACCACGGATACTCAGGTGTTGCCAGGTATGAATGCCCAGAACCCTGGGTGGTCTCATCCTGGGTGCTCCTCCCTGCTTTAGCTTTATCCAAGAGAGAGAGAGAGAGAGGGAGGGAGGGAGGGAGGGAGGAAGGAAGGAAGGAAGAAGGGAAGAAACAAAGAAATAGAAAAAAGAGTAGGAAGAAAGAGGAAACCACCTGCCTTCCTTTGTATTTTTCCAAGTGAGTCATAGGATTATATTGTACACAGCCAACTTTGATGTAAAGACAGGAACAAAAAGAACAAATCTCATAAGCTCCAAGAGATTGCTCTTTACAAAAAAAAAAAATTAAAAGAGAGAGAGAAAGGTCGGGGGGAGAATGTGCATTGAGAGTTTGAGGAAGTGTGGATGCTCAGAAATGGTACCCCATATCTGTCCCTTGGACTTACTTAGGTAGCTTTCAGAGGGCTTTCTCTAAAACTACATTATCACCTGAACCCCAGATCCAACAAAAATGACCGTGTCTGTCTTAACTTGCCCTAACAAAGGGGAAAAACCTCACTCCACGGAGGATGACCATGAAGTCAAGCAACACCCAGGGCCCTGATGACATTGGTCCCCTGCTGTCCTCAGTGTTTAAGGCCCATTCTTCTTCTAAAAGTTATTAATTCTTCCTCTAAGCTGGCTGCAGCTCTCATTCCCCTTCCCCAAGGTATGGAAGCTTCTAGATTCCACTGTAATTTTGGTATTTATCCTCCAATGATGCCGAATATACAAAACAGCTCAGTAAGTTTCTCTCCCATTCATATGTCCACAGTCAATCAACTTCTAGGTCTCAGATCTTGATCCTCCACAGAAAAAAGAGAATTTTTGGCCCCTATAGATGAAAAGACAGCAGGGGCCTGGACTGTGTTATTCCTCTGAGTAGAACAGCATCTTCTCCTTCCACCTCTGCAAAACTAACTGACCTTGAGAAAGCCCCATAGCCTGGTAAATTTTTTTTAAAGATTTATTTATTTATTATGTATACAGTGTTCTGCTTGTATATATCCCTGCAGGCCAGAAGAGGGCACCAGATCTCATCACAGATGGTTGTGAGTCACCATGTGGTTGTTGGAAATTGGACTCAGAACCTCTACAAGACCAGCTAGCGCTCTTAACCACTGAGCCATCTCTTTAGTCCCCTGATAGATGGTTAAAAAATGAAAAAGTCAGGTAAAAATAATCAGAAAAAAATGGAATAAAGAAAACCGAAACTCCTAAGATTAGATTTCTTGGTGAGATGTTTACAGGAGGAAAGAGAACTTTTCTATCATTAGCTTTCCTTTCCACGTTGCAATGTTATTTATCTTTATTAGAATGATCAGTTGGTCTCCCATTTCTTACTATGCTATTAGCTGTCTTCTTAGTTTCCTGTCCTTGTTGCTGTAGCAACATAACTGACAAGAAGCAAGTTAAGGAAAAAGGGGTTAATTTGGCTGATAGTAACAGGGATTCACCATGAGAGCAGGAATCTGAGGTGGCTGGTCACATTCAACTCACAGGTAAGAAGCAGAAATTGACAAATATTTGTGCCCACCTTACTCAGAAGAACATCTGGTTCTTTATCAAGTCCTCTCACTTGGGACTGGGAGCTCCTGGGCCATGGGAAGACATTCTAGACACAAAGTAAGAGCTCAATGAACTATATCCTATATGGGATTTCAGAGGGACTTTGAACTTTAGGTTCCTGAAGAATCTCCCTTGCAACATGAGCTGCAGACAATGGACCTGCTCCGTGTCTTGCAGACAACCACAGAAACAAGTACACGCGTGTACACACATATCACCAACGCCACCTTCCAAAACCAAGCCTTAACTTTCAAAATCATGTTCTCCATTTCAGTGTCAAGGAATCTGCAGGTTTTCTTGCTCTAGCTCCACCTTTGCTATGCTAATACAATCATTGTCTTCAATTGCCTTTTGACTCTTTACATTTCTTAACTCCTTCAGTCCTACCCAGTACCTCTAGTCTCCCCAGGGTTAGGATTTAGGTCATCCTCTTCCCCTAAATTCCCAACAAAGAGTTTGGGGATCATTCAGGACTGTCAATCAGAGAGGAACACATAAAGCCTTGCAGATTCCCTTAGAGCAGTGGTTCTCAATCTTCCTAATGCTGCGTCCCTTTAATACAGTTCCTCATGCTGTGCTCACCCCCTACCATAAAGTCATTTTCCTTGCTACTTCATAACTGGAATTTTGCTACTGTTATAAATGGTAATGTAAATACCTGTGTTTTCCAATGCTCTTAGGTGACCCCTGTGAAAGGGTTGTTTGACCGAAAGGGGCCTCTATCCACAGGTTAAGAACAACGGCTTGAGAGACTGTTTGCTATGTGTTGGGTACTTCACATTTCTGGGGGAGCATTTCACAGATTTTCCTTGCATTAGGGGGAGCAGTCAGGATTTATTAGTCTTTTGTGGGACAGTCTCAAACATTCCTTTTTTCTGTTGGAGATGGGGGCAGTGGGCCAAGTATTGTGAAGGGCGTTAGCTTACTCTGCTCTTCCGGTTACAATGACCAACTTCCCATTGCATAGACATGTCGTAGACATTTAGAGAAAGCAGAATGTAGGCCATTGTACAATGCTTTGGGAAGAATTGTCCTAGAAGAATGGGTAAGATTGAAGTTGAAGGAATAGGGAATTTCTAGGTAAAGTAATAGAAATGGTGCAGGGCTCCTATATGACCACTCTGTCCAAAAATGTAGGGGAGAGAAATTTAGGAAATAGGAGCCCTGCAAAGGCAGCGTGTGTTCATGCATTATGGGTGCACACACACCGGTGCAACTATGCACTCACAGCTGTTTGAACAGCAATCTTTATTTGCACATTCTGCCTCTGAAACTCTTGTACCCTCTCTCCTCAGTCTGAAAAACATAGTCTGAGTATTAGTAATGATAAAGGTATCTCACACATGGAAAGTGCCGATCTTAAAGGCGGTGTTCCTGTATTTGTAGCCTGAGGACTGGGAAACGCTCTGTATGTATCTACTCCTTGTGGTGTGAGGAATAACTGCCTTGGCCACTTCATTACTGCAATTATAAAGTACTGCTTGCTTAAGGTAACTGCTAAAACATTCCCTCAGTACTCCGAGACGCTGGTAAGCTTCGGCACACAAAGCTCGGGAGTGGGGTGGGTTCCTTAGCTGTCGCTGCTCTGCACCTCCTATTTCCACAGGAAGGGTGGGGGAAGAACTGGTGAGCAGGGGTCTAGGAATGCAAGCGGCTCCTTTGGCTTCCTGCTCTGCCCACATAAAGGAAAAGCACCATTCAGCAAAGCCAACCCCCGGCTTCAGGCGGCTCAGCCAACCTCCCTTTCTTTCCTTCTTCCTTTTGGTGAATGCCAAATACTGTGGGATGCTGTGAACCTGCCAGACCTTTCTCAAAACCTTCCCCCAGTGGGGTTCTGTGTTATGCAGCCCTGTGGCCCATGTGTGGGAAACAAGGAATTCTCAAACACTGTGCTCATACTTGCTAGACGTACTTGTTGTCCCTGAAGCCCTGGTCTTCATGCCAAAGTCTGTGTCCCTGACTGTTGAAGGAATGTGACTTAGCTTTAGGATTTCAACGGCAGTGAGAGAAAATAAAAGAAGTTCAGAGTCCAAAACTTCCCTGTGAGAAGCCACTAGAATGGTGAAGTATTCCCTCCCTACCCCCTCCTACCCCATACCAACAACCCTTCTAGTGTGAGTTGGGACCTATCATGAAAACTGACAGTGGGACATCACCTAATCCCAAGTCACCCGTAAGATTAGTTTTACTAATGCATTTCCGCCCAAACCCACCTGAAAGTCAGCGAAGTTGGACAGCTCACTTGAGATGCAGCTGCTCATAAATACAGTAATTTTCATGTAGGTTTTATCAGCTCCTCCTCCCTATTGAAGGGCAGTGTGAGGGACCAGGCTTTTTCTTTAGGTCACCAACCAGCTTCCGAATCATGACATGGAGGCTTATTATTAGTTATGAATGCTCAGCCTTAGCTGCTCTTATTTTAATCTGCTTCTCTTCTACATTTTGCCTCGGGGCTTTTTCACCTTTTTTCCTTCTGTAGATCTGACTTTCACTGCTTTTCATGTCTGGCTGGTGGCTGCCCAGCTCTGGCATGTCCCTCGTTTTCTTCATTCCTGTCTTCTCAAGCCTAGGTTTCTCTTCCTACTTGTCCTCCTTGCCTGCCAGTCCCACCTATCCCTCTTCTGCTATTGGCCATTCAGCTTTTTATTGGACCAATCAGATGCCTTAGGCAGGCAAAGTGAAACAAATGCAACACATCTTTTACCTAATTAAACAAATGCGGTATAACCAAATGTAAGACACCTTTACGCAGTTAAAAGTAATATTCCGCAGCATAAACAAATATAACACATCTTTGCCTAGTTAAAATAATATTCCACAGCAGTGTGATTCATACGACAGTTCACTCTTTCCATAGATTGGTGTTGAATGAGCTCCTATTGCACACCTGGCTTTGGAAGCACAGCCCTGAATAAGACAAGTTAGGGCTCTTTTAAACTCTGGTTTCTAGAAAGAAAATTCATGGATACTGTGCTATGTGATTTGCTTTCTGTCACTGCAACAGAATATCTGAGATAACTAACTTACAGACAGAAACTTCATTTTGTCTCATGGTTTGAGAGGCTCTTCTCGGTGATCAAGAAGGTGTATTACTTTCAGATGCCTGGATAGTGTGTCCATGACAAGGAAGCATGAGGCAGATGAAACGGCTCCCTACATGGACTGGAAGTGAAAGAGGAAATGGCCCAAATTCCTTGAAGAGCCCAACAGCCAATGACCTAAAGACCTCTCTCTCGGTTCTGCCTCCCAAATAGCTGCAGGAGGTCACTCCCAAGCCTTTAGCCTTGGCCTTGGGGAGCATCCAGCATCCAAAATATAGCAAGTGCTATAGGAAAAAATAAAACAAGGAAATGAAACATTCCTGACGACAGGACATAAAAATTCTGCCCGTCATGTCAAGAGCAATTTTCAGAGCCCTGGAAACTGTCACGGAAGCTGCGATGACAATATGATGCTCCCACAGCCAGCATAAGAGGCTCCTCAGCCAAATGGGTGCCTTTGAGCTTGTGGGAAACCACTGTCAAAGCGAGAATGCTACAAGCCAGATGGACCACATGGCTCGGGGTGGTGATTTGACCCTGAGAGCCATAATTACTCCCACCTTGATGGAAAGTCGGCCTTCTCCCCCTTCTCTCCTTTCAAGGGGGTTTTGAAAACTGACTCCACCCAGTCTGGAAGCCATTTAGAGAGTCCCACGAGGAAAGAGCTATGTAGCAGTGCGATTATTAGTGTTGATTTCATTTGCTATGACGTGACTGGGAATTACTGGGGAAACCCATTTCCAAGGAGCAAATGAGTTTGTAAAGATGTGACAAATTAGCATGTCTAAAGACGGGCCACCGCATCAGGAGGCTGATGGACTACCGATGTGTCCAAGCTGTGTAAACAGGCACTGCTGTAGGAGTGTGATTTAGGGATCTACGGAGAAGGTGGTCTGGCCTTTAGAAAGGAAGTAATTTAATAACAGAACAGTGTCTTTGGGGAGGATTGTGTGCCCCAGAAGTAGCAAGGTTTGCTAATAATTCATTTGATGGAGGATGGGGGAGTTCTCCCATCTAAACAGTCCTATCTAGTTTTCTGAAATTCAGACAATGTATGAAAGCCGTCATTGACACAGTTAATAAAACTGATTGTCCTTGGTCTAGAGGAGATTGAAATTTAACTAATGCGGAAATTAATTTCACATAAAATCTTAACGTTATCATATTTTATGTTTTAGACTGACCCCCCCCCGTTTTAACACTTCCCAGGGGCTGCACTGCTTTTGCTAACAAATATAACTCAAATCCATAATTAATTAAAGTAACAATTAACATAATGATCATTTTATTAACTCTTATACAACTTCATTTTATATCACTCGAGAAAAATGAGAACTTGATTGCTTAGAATTGATAATACAGATGGTTTTAATTTTATTATAAGTTTGCACATGTAACTGTTTTTTTTTTTTTTTTTTTACAATTTCTCCTGGATTCACAAATAAAAGCTGGGCTGGGGAAGTGGCGCAGATGCTAACGTACTTGCCACACAAAGCAAGAAGAGCTAAGTTTGAGCCCCAGCGCTTCCATAAAAAGCTATACACAGAGGCATTCACTCAGTACCTCAGTGAGGGGTGGGGTGAGAGGGAGGTCAGACAGAAAGATCCCGAGGGTCACTGGCAAGTGGGTCAGTGTGCCCATCACAAAGTCTGACTCTGAACCATGAACCTGGTGCCCAAGAACATTGAGTTGGGCCCGGAACCCCTGGATCTACTACAATAGGCCTGTCATTTTGAATAGGAGTGGGCTTGGAACCTATGTCTGTGAGAGTCAACCTTTAGCCTGTAGCTACATGGGCCTCAGTTGGTGGTGGGTAGGTCTTTATCCTGAGTGTTGTGTGGCCACATAGGTGCTAAAACAGACTTAGTACCTAAGTCCACTAGACCTATATCTGCAAATGCTGGTCTCATGCTAGAACAAGTCACCTGTCTGGAGAGACCACGTCCATTCAGACTGGCTTGGTAATTGGGTTTAGAGATATCAATTTGGCTTTTGGATAGCCTGAGGTCTGGGCTGTGCAGGTCAACTTGTCTCTAAATTAACCTGAAACCTGGGCTATCTTGGTGTTGGCCAGACCTGGAGTGTGTGTCCACAGCAACAGCCTGGAGACTTAGTTTAAAGGTCTCAATATGATGATTAGGACTAAGGATTCCCACCTTACACTGAGAAGACATGTATAAAGCCAGGGATCACAGGAGCCAAGCCCTTATTTGGGGCTGCTGGACTAGTAAGGCCCTTAGGAGAATCTGGGACAGTCCACAAAGGTTGCCCTATATGTGGTGTAGGCTCAAAGCTCTAGGCCACTGAGGCCACCAGCACTGGGGCTGGTGGTGAAACTGATAGTTTGAGTCTGTTAGGTTAGCACTGGATTATAACCTGACTTGACACCAAGGGAGGCGTGGAGGCTCACCCCTTGGGTACCAGCTTGAAATCTGATACTCTGATAGCCGTGCCAGCTTAAGTTTTCCTGGGCCAAGGATACATTAATCTTTCCAAAGAAACTGTGTGATCCTTGGCAAATACAAGACAAGATTGACCGGATATCAAACCAGACAAAAAATATCACAAGGAAAGATCCCAGGTTCGCTGTAGTTACTGCGAACTATGCGATGCTAGACCAAGTGTTTGCGTCACTCGACCCTAAGAATCATAACCAAAACCAGCGGCAAAGAAGTCACAAAGAATATGTGATCGGGACGAATGGCTAGGGCCTCCTCGCTGCAGCAGGTTTAACCCCAATGCCTGCGCAGATCAGTGGATGGCCACAAGAAACTTCCAGAAATAGGAGATGGTTTTAGAGTCCTGCCCCATTCCCATTCAGAGAGGCAGTACACCAAGATTTAGAAGTGCCTCTCCCCACTATTTTTTTTTTCATATATATGCAGTTATGTTACTAGAGTCAGGATGTGTTCATGTCCACTAGTATAAGACCTTCCTTCAAATTCCTCCACCAACCCAAGACCCTGAACTCTTCACCTCTCCATGTCAAAAATCGCTGAGAACTCGGTCAGAACCTCAGATGACTCAGCAGCTAAAGGTGTTTGCCACCAACTTCATTTCTGGAACCCACACAGTGGAAGTAGAGAACCTTGCAAACAAGTTATCCTCTGACCTCTATACAGTGGGTTATGGTGTGTGCACACACGCAGAGACACACACACCTAAGTAAAGGCAAGAAAAAGTCTGAAATCTTACTTCACGTTAAGGCCTAGCAGAAGATCACAGTCTGAAAATGTTTCAATAAGGTGTGTGCATTTTACCAGATTCAAACTTAAAGCTCGACACTAAACTCAACTGATCATTTGTGACCCCCCGGGCGGTTTTCTAGAGAATGAGTTAGGGATGAAGAGATTCTGAGGGCAGACGGCCTCCAGATTTTCCTGGCCTGGAAAAGCAGGATGCTTGGGGATGGCGAGATGGCTCAGCAGATCTGATGACCCGCATTTGATCCCTGCAACCCCCATGGTAGAGGGGAAAAGCCCTCACTCCTGGAAGTGGTCCACTGACCTACACACACACACACACACACACACACACACACACACACACACACAGCATGCACACTGACTTCTCCCACCCCACAACAGATAAACATAATAAAACAATTGCAAGTCGTATATTTACCGAGACTATTTTAACTCTGGTGCCAAATTCCAGGCTCCTGGAAACACAGAGAAGTAAACACTCTGGATTCCTGTTTGCATCAGATTCCAAAGCTTGTTCAGGATGTGCACAAGAGAAGTCCTGTTAACAAAGCACACAGGAGACACCTCAGTATCCAGGGCCTGAGTTCCTGGAAAATTAAAATTGCTTTTCCTCTTAAATACACAATACACTGTTTCTATATACTACATATTGGTGCACACTGTATATTGCATAAGTATACAGCTATAGGATACACTTAAAATCTCAGCTAGGAAAGACTCAGAAACATAGGCAAACTTTGAACTCCTGTTAATTCTAATGACAAGGGATTTTAAAGAGACCTTTGTAATCCCTTGATGATTTAGAAGACTTCTTGTATCTGATAAAAAAAGCCACTTTAAGTCACTAGCATTTGGTCCTATAATCACCAGGGAATGTGAAGCAAGGCCTCCAAAAGCCCCATTTCCCTCATTTGCCTTGAGATTAAGAGCATCTGAGAGGCAGGTATTGTGTTTGCGCTGGGACCGTGCAGTCAGCTAATTCCTGTCAGCACCATCTGGACTGTCTTCACTAATTCCATTTTAAGACTAGGAAGGTGAGGCCTGCTGATTGCTGGCAGGTCTCTTATCACATGGCCAGATCTCTAACCAGTCACGGAGTCTTCTTCCTAGAGAGGCTACATAGAGCACAGAAAGGAAAGGAAAAGAGAAAGAAAGAAAGAAAGAAAGAAAGAAAGAAAGAAAGAAAGAAAGAAAGAAAGAGAGAGAGAGAGAGAGAGAGGGGGGGAAGGAAGGAAGGAAGGAAGGAAGAAAGAAAGAAAGAAAGAAAGAAAGAAAGAAAGAAAGAAAGAAAGAAAGAAAGAAAGACAGACAGACCCAGGTGGTGGAGGGATGGAGTTTAGGGAAATAAACCTGGTGAAGCAGTCATTAGTGTGAGCTTTACTTATTTACTTATTTAGTGGGTTAAAACTGGGGACAGCTGAAAGTGAAATGAACGGTGGAAAGAACTATCTATTAATGTGCTGGGGTTGTAAAAGCTGAGCAAAGTGCTCACATGAAGGCAAGAATGTAAAGAGAAACTGACCAAAGAGCTTTCCATGGAGGAATGCTCCCCAGACCGGACTGAGAGACTGCTCATCTTAGTTTATTGCACAATAAAAAGGAAAAATGGGGCGTTTTCAACCCCTCCTCCGCCAAACGGACCGGGCCAAACCAGTCTGTGGCATGCACTGTGAACTCATTCAGAGAGGAATCGACATATTTTAGAGCGGAATTGTCTAAAAATAACTTGTTTCATCAGTTCTGGGACATTTTTTTTTTCAGTCTTTTGCCAAGAATCCAATTAATGTGTGTGGCTTTTTTCTTCCAGGAAGTTTTATGGGGCCTTGATATCTTTTACTTTTTTACAAAGAAAATCCACACAGCCGAGTGTGTCTGAAAAACAATCGCAGGGATCTACAATGTCAACGCAGCTACTAATTCCATAGATCTAGGACTCTCATGAGGACCAATTATTTCATTTAAACTGCTCTTCTAGCCACCCCACCCCACCCCACCCTTTCCTCTCCTCCTCTCCCCTCCCCTCTCCTCCTTTCCCCTTTTCTCCTCTCCTCTCCTCCCCTCCCCTCCCCTCCCCTCCTTTCTTATGCCTTCTCCTTCACCTTTCCTCCCCAGCTCCTGCCAAAGCTCACTTCTGCAGAGTGCTGGTGTTTCACTGTATCTGGGATGACGGCAGCAAAGGGGCAGATAAGGAGACTAGGAGACTGGCCCCAGCCTGGACTTCATCCTTGCTCTGAGTGTCTGCAGATAGCTACTAGGAAATAATCGAATATGAGAAGCAGCCTTTCCAGGGCACCAATGCTTTAACTAATACCGCTACTGTGATGATAAAATCCTCTGAAACACATCAACTGGATGCCGTGGTATTTGAAAACAGAAGATTTTGGAGACTCTACTACTGTTTTCTAAGTGGGCCAGCCTGGTTGGCTGTAATCTAATGATAAATGAAAATAAACATTATTCTATATTATAAGCCAACATTTCAGGGACCATTTCTGATGGCTCATTTAGGAAAGTATCATTAATCTAACAAAACCCTGAGCACTGTTATCTAAGGATCCTAATATCATGATAGGCCAGAGAAGTCATTGGCTCCTACATTAAAGAGAGATCAATATGTAGAAGGTGCAGCGAGGTCTTACATGGGAGTTCCTTTCCCTTAGACAGAACCATGGTGCCATTGACCAAACATGCCATTGTTTCTCAGCTGACATTCCTCCTGTGGTGTGTGGTACCTTCTGCTGGAAAGGTTTAGTTAACCATCATGAACATCTTCTTGAGGGACACCTTACCCATCTGGGCAGCTAGCTGCTTCTTCCTCTCTGCTGTAGTAGAATTTTGGATATTATTTTGCTTTAACCCCTTGATCTTAAAGTAAAACAGCAAAGCAGAAAATCACAAGAAACCTCTGCAGCTTCATTTTTCCCCCCAGTCCTTCTGCTTCCTCCATCTGTGGGTACATTTCTAAGAAGAGCCTTTTTCACATTCGGGCTTTGTTTCCTTGCCTCATTTGCTCATTCCAACTGGCTTCCGTCTTTCCTACTCATTGAACTTCTTTGTAACTGTAGTTGTGTCTTCCACAGTGCCCACCCACTGGTTGATTTCCAATTCTCATTGTACGTTTCCTCTCTTGAACAGCCTACGCCTTGACCATCACCTCTTTAAAATATACCTGGCAGTTGAGTGTGACGTCATACACATGTGATTCCATTCTTGGGAGGGTAACAGGGATGGCTGTGAATTTGAAGCTATGTAATAGCTACTGTCAGGTCCAAGACAGCCTGGGTTACATAGGAAAACCCTGTGTCAAAACGAGCAAAATGGGGCTAGGAATAAAGCTCAGTGGTAGAGTGCCTACCTAGGACACGTAACATACTAAGTTTCAATTCACAGCATGTACATACAGAGAGAGAGACAGACAGACAGACAGACAGTCAGACAGACAGAGAAAGACATAGAGAGAGAGAGACAGAGAAAGACGGAGAGACACAGAGAGACAGAAAGACAGAAACAGAAAGTGGAGTCTAGGAATCATTCATCCCCAGGATATCCTCTAACCAAGATTCTTCTCCTCCAGTGGCCTGGGACATTTTTCTCAGTCTCCTTTCTTCCACACAGCTTCCTTAGATCCTAGACCTTCACTGCTTCTCTGGTGCCTTTTGGTGATCTGGTCTGCTCGTTGCTGGAGTTCTTTATCTGCATCGGCAGTACCATGAGGATCTGCACACTGTCTCCCCCTTCTCTTTTCTCTGCCTCTCTGTCTTTCTCCATGGGTTCTAGACTATAATTCAGAATGTTTACCTTTATTATTAGCACTGTCATACATATGCTAAAATCCCACTAGAAGTAAAAAACTTCCGGCCTTAGCTTCCCAAAAGAAGACCCGGAAAAAGACAGAGACAAAGAAACCTGCTGTTCATTTACCTAAACCAGGACAGAAGAAAGGAATCCCGGTGACCTCAGAACTTGTTCTTTCAGCTTCTTCTCTCTCTCTATCATCTCCAAGCAAAAAGTAATCCCCACAAAGGGTTTGTCCTCATCAGCAGCTCTGAACTTATGGTTTATAGAATTTCTTCCTTTTCTCTCCTAGACTCAAGTCACTGGGCATGTGCAATAAGCACGTGTATCCACCAAGCCATCCTGCTGGCCTCATTATAGAGCTTTACTGCCCCAATATGAGTATTGTAAGGAGGCCCTTAGTTTATTCCCGGCTGTCTGGCAGCTCAGACCCGAAATAATCACCCAGAAACTATATTGTTTAAATCATTGCTTGGCCCATTAGCTCTAGCTTCTTATTGGCTAACTCATATCTTAATTTAACCAATTTCTAGCAATCTTTGTATTGCCACAAGGGTGTGGCCCTGTGTACTGCAGGGCTACAGGGCTTCTCTTTGACTCCACCTCTTTTCTCCCAGCATTCAGTTTAGTGTTCTCTGCCTACCTCTATTTCCTGCGCAGGCCCAAGACAGTTTCTTTTAACCAATGGTATTCACAGCATATAGAGGGGAATCCCACATCAATATGAGTTTATTCTTTTGTTCAGAAATTGTAAGCTTGTTTGATGAGGTGCATAGTTTCGGGACAGAAGTGGTTCTTGCTCTGAAGAAATAATAGCATTTTGACGATGCAGACATTACTTACTTTTTTCTTTCTGAGGTACAATAGAGAGGGTAAATCAAGGGGAGATGAAAAGGGGGCTCTTGCCCTTGAATCTAGTTTGCCTACACTGATGTCAGGGAGTCCGGAGACATGAACCCAGCCAAGAGCCGAAACTGCCAACAGAGAGGTGTGTTTCCTTTGAGGCATCTCAGACAAAGGTGTCAAAAGCAACAAATGACTTGTTCTCACACAGGGCCAGAATGTCTGCGACCTTAGCTGTTGCCATGTCAGCCCTCCTGTCTCATTCCGAAATCTAAACAGTACACCTCATAAAAACTGCCTTTCAATTTTATTTTCAAAAGAAAATTACTAGATAAGGAAAATAAGTAAATTAACTCATGTGTTTTTGTTTAATTTTCAGATTTTACTTAATTTTAAGCTTTGTAAATTATATTATATGAGGAATGCAACATAGAAAACCACAGGATTGTATATATAAGCTCTGCAGAGACACTCAAACACAATTCTCTGGAGAAGGCCATCCTCACATCTAAGGCTTGTGGGACTGTGTCCTCACAGTTTTTACAGGACTTGATGAACTCACCAACTTTGTTCACTCTGTCTCATCCGAAAATATGAGTTTTTATTTCACACACTGGGGAGGGTACCTATGTGCACACACGTGCAGGTGGACGAGGCCAGAAGAGGGTCTTAGATCTCCTGGAGCCGGGGGTGCAGGCTGCTGGGAACCACCGGATTTAAGTGCTGGGGGCTGAACTCTGGTATTCTGCAATAGTGGCAAGCCTTAGGAGCCATCTCTTTAGCCCTGTGGAATTCTTTTCTGTGGCATCTTCAAGAATGTGGCCTTACCTAAATGGGAGTTCATAGGGGGAACGAGAACTCTTCAGACTACTGGTGGCTGCGCTGGACTCTGTCCTTCCCTTCCCCTCATTTCTGTATCTCCTGCAGTTGTTAGCTACCTGGTAAACATTTGCTGCATCAACAATGTGAATGAATTCATAGCATTCAGAACCTGGTCATCAGTTATTTCCCTGGGGTGTGTTACAAGCAGTCACACGATAGGAATCACTTATTGCTCACGCAAATGACTCAGCGGAAGGTGTGCTCACTATCCATGCCCATCTATAAAATCTGAGGGTTCCATAGAAATCTAGAGAGAATGCAGAGCCCTTGAGATCACCTATGTGGGCGATGCCAAGCAAAGCTGAGTATACAGTTGGTATCGTAAGTGATGACTTCTCTCTTTTCCACGTTGGACAGCTCTCTGTGATGTAAGCTTTGAAGCATCCAGTTCTCCTGGCCACCTTGCAGGGTCCCCAGAAAATTGGCTGGTGTTGAAGGTGTCAGGAAGCAACCTGGCAACCCCTCCGTGGTAAAGAGGCAGACCAGAAAATGTTCCTTTAAGAAAACCTCTAAGATACACAGCTTACATTAGAAGCAAATCGAGTAGAAATAACACATATAAAAAAAGTCCCCTTTTTCCCTTCAGTTTAAGAGTCCTCTGTCCAAGACTGTGGGCGGGCGTGCAGTTTGCTGTGTCTGAGCAAGTGTGTAAAGAAAACTGAGTGCATTGCTTCAAGCAGCCTCCTTCCCCTTTCTCCTTCCCCATTCTACCCCCTCAGGCCCTTTGCCCCCACACGCTGGGGCCAGCATGTCCACTGTTTCCCAGCCAAAATCTTCTCTCGAGAAGGATCTGAAACTTATTTACATTCAAATACAAATGAGGATTGCAGCTGAGAGCGCTGCCTCCACATGGGCTTTGCCTTCAATGTTGCAGCAATATTTCCAGCCAGCTTCAGCGAAGAGCAAGACGCCATCTGTAGGAGGATCACACCTGGCTAACTGGCGTTTTAAAGATGGAACCATGCTGGGAGAATCCTGAAGCCCCATGTGGACGTGTGGACGTAGATAAACCACTGGGATGTAGATAAATCAGCCCTATTTTTCGAAAGCACAAAGAGTCAACAACGGTTAGATTGGAACTCAGGCTATCCAGGCACGATGTCTTAATTTCTTTTGGAAGGAGCTATAGGCCTGCTTGATGGTCCTCACTTCATCTGCATTTAAAAATCACACGAAGTATGTCTATGATGGCAACCAAAAATCCTGAGATGACTCTGTTAGAAACTGATTTTTATATAAAGCATTTAAACCAATGGGATCAATTATGGAGAATAGTAAATGAGAAAATTAAAGAGAGCCTTCTGGCAGCTCACGCCTCAGTTCAAGAGAGTTGGGTCCTATTTGAATCAAGTCTCACTTCCTTATAGCCTCCTTTTGAAGGGGTGAGTCTGACTTCCCTACTGTGTACTCTCTCAGCTGTCAATCATAACCATTGCAAAAGAGAGTCTCTTTCCTCTCTGGGCCATTTTGTGCATTGCTGACAGCTTCACCGTCCAATAGAATCATGCTGAGCATGCCTGTGGAATTTACACTCTCACCAGATCTCCACAGAAGCATCGGTTACCTTTGTAAAAGGATGTATTGCTTCTCTGCAGAAGTTTCCTCTCTGCAAGCTGGCGTTCATACACCCCAGGCTGCTACATAGGCTGCTGAGGGAGAAAAGCCAACAGATTTCCCAACTGTGGCCCCTGCATGCTATAAAATTGATTTTTCAAGCAAAGTTTTATCTACTAGTGTAATAGCGGCATGGTTGCTTAGGGGGTAACCAATCACTTCCTGGCTGGATTTGAGGCCTGTTTTGTGGGAAGGAATGCATGCCTGGTACTGTAAACCTGGCTGGGGAGGTCACAGCTGGTAGGAGATAACGTACCACCCAATGCTGTGCTAGATGGACAGGTAGCCAAACTGCCTCCTAAATATTTATGTTTATGACCAAGACCAGGGCTGCCCTCAGCCTGAAAGCTGCCTTTTACTGAGGGAGATAGTTATGACAGAGACTTAACAACTGGTCAAGGTACTGAGAAGAAGTGACTGTTGAGTACTCAGCCCTGAGCAGGAAATCTGTATCACTCCTTCCAAGGCTCAAGGAGCATCTCAGAAGAGGGTGTGGAAGGATTGTGAGCCAGCAGATGGAGAACAGCATGAAAGCCTTTCCTCTCTACATGGTGTGGCCGCAGCCTTCACGAGCACAAGCAACTATGGCTACCTGCATAAGATCCACAAAAATAAAAACAAACAAACAAAGACACAGGGTAGCTGGGAAGAGGGGAGTCATCAAGAGTGGGAGACAGATGAGAGGGTGATAGGTACTGAATATAATCACAATAGAACCCATACATAGGAAAAAATTTTAAAAGGTAATGCTCACAGTACTATCATTGTGTTGCCAAATTCCTACCAAAGATTATGTAACAAGAGATTGAATTACCTTTTAACTATTAAAATGTCTCTAAATAAGAAATTCAAAGGCAAGCTCTTGATCCCTATTTTCAAAGCCCCTGTGTGATTTGGACTAGGCTGCTCTTTGACCTCCATTCACACCATGTCTGACTGGCGCTTAGGTTCACTATGACTTCATGGATCCTGAAAGAACTCCCGTCCCTCTGATGGCCTCTGTCTCAAGGATGCTGCCTTGTGGCTCCCTGATCCTAGAATGTATCCCCCTCAGGTACTGACATGACTCAAAAACGGCCTTCTTGTGTACCAGTCCCTCAGGATCATTCATGCTGCTTGCGTGTTAGCTCACACACGTTCACAGTGTGAAACCCCTTGGCCCATTTGTTTTCTCCCATCTCTGGCTCTGGTGAGCACCCGGTTTTCTTGCCCACTGCTCACCGCTGGGTCTAGATAGCCGCTGACACAGCACTGGCTTTCAGCCATCGTTCTGCACAAAACCAATCATTCCTTTGCTAACATTCTTTCCAGGTTTTACATCATACTTAAAACCGAGTACACATTTCTTGCTTCCCGAGTGCCCTAATGCACTAACCTATACCCACACAGTGTCGTTATTATAACAATTAGCATACGCTGTTAAAATCACCTGCATGGGCCTGTCCTCCACCCTCTCTTCCAGAACACCAAGTGAGTGTGTGGATCAAGCTTAATTGATATCAGGTGGAAGGGTTTCTTGTTTTGTTTTAAGTATAGACTCTAAAGCCTGGCACCAGCCCTACTGAGTCACAAGAATCTGGGCTGAGTTGAATGCTCACCGGACCATGTATGCACCTCCTAGTTGCTAGTAGAATTGCATTGGGCCCAAGATGTATCGGATGAACTAGTCAGCATTGCCTGAGATCTTCCTTGGGCAGCCGAAGTTAATGGTGTTCAAATTCTAGCCTGTACTGTGATCCCTCCAAGAATGGTCATCTTCATTTTCCATGAGCAACACTAGACTGGCGTCTGATTGGCTTACGGAAGCAAACTCTGAAAATGTTCGGCCTAAGCGGAAGACATGCATTGTAACATCCTGCCTAACCCGGCCAGCCAACAGTAGTGAGACTCTGACTACGGAGAGCCAGTCCAAATGTGCTGGGGAGACATGCATGCCAGAATTTGGCCACTAATTAGTTGTAGAGAAAACCGGGGACAACCCCTTGAGACCTACTTCAGAAATGGGGTTTGGGTGATCTCAGTTTCAGGAATAGACTGAGGCTGGTTCTCAGGAGAGATTTTGGGGCTCCGAAACACACTGCAGACCTGGCATCCGTTGAGTGTTTATTGAGGCAGACTCCCCCACCCCCACACCATTGTTTCCTTCGCCCATTATATTCACATACTACCGTACCCAAAGAAGCCTGTTCCCACAACCTGATCTTCAATCTTAGCTGATAACTGGGCTTCCTGTCTCACAGAAAAAGCAGAAGCACTCTGAAGACAATATGGATATACATGAACCTAAACTTCCATTCCCACGCCTGAAGGCTGCCCTTCTCTTGATGAGAAGCCAACCTCTAGGCTAGTTCCCTGTGTCCGGCTCCCTTTTACAAGCTCAGGAAACCTATTCAAACTATCCTGTCTGCTCCTGCATTATTAAGCTGTCTGTGTCTGGGGCTGGAGATGTAGCTGTCAGAGAAGGGTGTGAGCTTTCTGTTCCGTTGCTTCTCTTATCATCAGGAATATTAGATCTCTTAGCTAAGAGAAAGCAACCTCTTTGCTGGTGCAGCCTCCTCTGTCTATGGCCTTATTCTTCTGTCCCCATTGACAGCAAAGCTTGCTCTCCTGCTTCTTGGTTGATTTATGCCGTGCAGGAGATTGAACCCAGAGCCTTGTGTGGTTGTAGCCCTGAATTTTATTCTTTTGAAACAGCATCTTCCTCTGTTGCTCAGGCTAGCCTCCAACTCACAGCACTCTGTATCTGCCTCAGCTTCTCTCGTACTTGGATTAAAGGCATAAGCTACCATGCTAAGATGCAACTCTTCTTCGAAACTTTTAAAAAAGTTTCGTTAAAATATAATTATGTCATCTCCTCCTTTCCCTCTCAAGTTTATGGCCTCTTTTTCTGTTGCCTGTGTATGTGTGCATCTGCCTGTCTATCTGTTTGTACGGATAAATGTATAAATACAGCATGTTGAGCCTCTTTAATGTTGCTTGTCCGTCCATGATGTCAGAGCTGACCCCTTGGTGCTGGATAACCGATTGCGGAGCTCAACCACAAAGAAGAAGTAGTCTCCCTCTCTCAGCAGTCATTAGTTGCCTGGAGTTCTTTGTCTTGGAATAGAGCTCTGGGAGGCTTCCCCCTCCCGTGTTACCACAGGTCTATTGGTGTTGCCATTGTTTGGATCTCATTCTGGCAGCCGGGTGTTGAGGTATTTTGGGTGTAGCTTCTCTGCCCAGGAGACACAGTCTCACTGCTGACTTCCTGGTCCTCTGGCTATTGAAATGGCTCCATCCCTCTTCCTTGGTGATCCTTGAGCCTGAGGTGCAGGAGCTGCTTTGCAGATGTGTCCTTTGGGGCCCATCCTCAGTATTCATGTTGGGCTCCCCTCATGCAGACATTTTAGAGTTGTTCCACCCGATTCTTAGACATCATTTGCCTGTGTTCCACACCCCTGGGACCTTACCCAGAACGTCTGCCTCTGATGTCATCTGTTAATTCTCATACTTCTACCTCCAGCCACGACTTCTTCCCTAAAACTCTACGTCCATCTGTTTATCGCTCCTCTTCGGGGTCTAATCTAACCAGATGGAGTCTATAGTCCCATCCCCAGCAGCTCCTCTTTGGTCATCCCCTCTCTAAAAACAACAACTCCATCTCTGATTCTCTGGAGCCAATATCTCTCCTCTTCATCTTACGTTCTTTCCTTCACTTCCTATACCTAGCAGGTCCTAGAGTTCACATGCTCAACTGTAGGTTTCATCCTTTCAACTCGCAGTGTCTCACTGCTGCCACCCTGGCTCCAGCATTCATCACCTCTGGCTCTGACTGTCCTGGTGGCCTCTAGAGCGGTAGTCCTCAACCTATGGGTCTCGACCCCCTTGGGACTTAAACAACCTTTACACAGAGTTCACATGACAGATGTCCCACATAGCCAATATTTACAATTCCTAACAACAGCAAATTTACAGTTATGAAGTACAATGAAATAATTTTAGGGTTAGATCATTACAACATTTATCAATGGGTCACAGCATTAGGAAGGCTAAGAGCCACTGCTCTGGAGTATAAGTTGGATCCTCTGCTTAAAACATGCAATGGCTCCACGTTGCACTCATGTCCGAAATGCTCACGCTGCTCAGCCTCCCCAGTTCCCCCCCCCACACACATCCTTGCTGCCTTTCTGGTCTTGTTTCCTTCCTTTTCCTTCTTGTTTCCTTCATACCGGTGATCTGAAGATTCCTTGACGATGCCAGCAGCAGTTCCACGGCCTTCTTTTGTCTAGACTTCCTTGCTTCTTTTGTCTCTACTCCTGCTCATGTTGGTTCATGGCTTGCCTAAGTGCTGTATTGTTTGAGAGTCCTTACCCGAGTCTCCATAATGAGCACATGTTTTCTTGATTCATGCCCACCCTGACCTACAATTGCTCCGTTTAACAGAAGAAATGTTCTTGCTGATTTTTCAATGCCGGTCTTGTCACCTTGATGTAAATTTCACACAGGAGAAATGTCTAAAGGACTCTGGTGTTGACATTGGTTACATCACTGAATGTACATAGGGGAAATGTCTAAAGAAACATATACTCTGGTGTTAACATTGGTTACACCTTTATTGGGAAACCAGGGCTTTGTAGTTTCATCACTGAGGGTATGTTACCTAAGAGAGAAATAAATAATGAAAATATTGAAGGATATTGCATGAACTTTGGAGGACAGATGACTTCAACCTCTTAACCTCTTAATGTCAAATCCATTGGTTGTATAACCAGAAATAGGTGTGCTGACTCCATATGGTCTTTAAAAATAATTTGCTCTTTTGCTAATAAAGTCTTGTAAGTATCCTTTGTGTCATGCTGCGGTCTCTCAGATAACCTGAGTTTTGTGATGTTTCTTGGCCTGGTGCATTTTACAGCATGTCTCAAGACGATGCTAGAGACCAACATTAAAGGGATACTTCAAAGGGCATTTTAGAGATGCTTGGCCAAACAAGCCTTGTCCATCCTCACAACTGTTCCCCAGCCTAATCTACAGCCTGAAACAGCTCTCTCAAGCCTGTTCACAGTCCACCCAGAGGCAGCAGGGAAAGACTGTTAACCAGAACAGAATTCTCCTCATTGTTCCTAAGCACAGTCAAGGGAGCTGGAGAGCTCATTAGAAGACCCTTGTGAGCCACTTTAGAACACGGCTTTGCTGAGCTAAAAGCAGAACATGCGCACAAATATGAGTTTCCCACTTGAGCAAGAATGTCTGAGTCCTTATCACAGCCAACCATCTTCCGGACTCTAAATGACCCTAAAGGCAGCTTGGCATTTGGACGGGACAATGGGTACTTTGCATGACTCAGTGAGAGAATAATGCAAAGCTGTTTCCTATTAAGTCACTTTGATCTGTGCTGAGCCAAATACCTGGATCTGTCACCCGATAAACTATACCCCCAGAGAGAAGGAGAAAGGAGGGCAGATTTTTAGGAGTAGAGATCTTAGTATCTTCAATTATGTTTGTATTTTTCGAATATTCACCAGACACTGTAGGTGTGTTCTCTAACATCGGGATCACCCAAGAGTGTTCTGCCCTCCCTCTCCCCTGACAAATAGACCCAGCATTTCCACAGTTCAGCCGGGAATCATCTTAGATGAATTTGAGGAGGGGCTTCCAAAGACTACAGTGTAAAATGTTTAGTTCACAACAAGATGAGTAAGAAACAGTTTCTTGGCCTTAGGAGCCTTGAAACCCAGAACAGGAAGGCGCCATGGTACGACTCTGTGATAACTGAAGTGACAGTGATGGAGAAAATGACAGATCTTCAGGGCATGTGATGCTGAAGCCACGGCCATGATGCCAGAAAGAGAAGGAGGAGGGGCTTTCTAGGCCACGCTGCCATCATGAGAAGTCACAGACTGTGCAGGGGACAGTGTGTTCCATGTGATGTGAAGGCAAAGGGGACCGGTGACTTGAACAAGGCTGGAGAAATCTAAGACAGTACAGGTCTCAGGTCCCTGGGTCATTTCAATGTCATTTTGTAGGTAGCAAGGACTTGGTAAAAAGTCTTTAAGGAGGGTGTGGCAGGAGATCTCTGGGAATATCAAATGCTGTGGAGATGCTCCTTCAGCTAATGTCTCCTGAGCATCTGTGGTCTTCGTCACTTCAAGCTGCAGTGATTGCTTAGACTGGATGGCTTGTTAACAAGGGGAAACCCGTGATCATGGTGCTGGCTGGTCAGGACAGAGCCCTGGTCCTCACACATGATGCATTCCAGCTCTGTGGCCACCGGTCATCAGGGGCAAACAAGCCCTCTTGGAAGCCTTTTATGTGGGGACAACTCATAGGGGTGGCACCTTCTTGTCCTGAGAACCTCTCACGACAATTACTTATTAGCGTAATCACAATAGAGGGTTCCTCTCAGCAAGCGAATCTTAGAGGAGCACAAATTATACATGTCACATGACCTTGTCAGCACTGACCTTAGAAGAAGGCCGTCATAGCCGAGAAGTGTTCCAGCCATCCAAGCAATGCGACTGAACCAAGTAGTGGCAGAAGTGTGTGCAGAGAAACCTGAATTGATCAATACGATTTGAGGCTTAATTATTTTTGACAAAGTAACTGGAAATAACTTTTATTTACTATTTTGACCATGTATGGACTTAGGTGGTGAGGCTTGTGTTGCCAATGCCTTGACTTTAGCTGCTCAGCTACCTGGGAGCTTTGTTTTGCAGCTGACATTAACTGTATGGCAATGGTCTGAATGGAGAGCACATGCAGAGAGGTTTCTCCTGATCTAGAGGAGAGGGGCACCCCTACCAAAAGCAGCGGAGAGATGCATATCAGGTCTAACCATGAAACAAAGGCAACGGGAAGAGGGCGAGGTTTTACTGAGTCATGGAAGAGAGGACCAAGGCTGGCAGGAATCCACAAAAGAAAGAGGGCGTAAGAGGAAAGCGGTGGTGGTCTTTCCTTTTGGTTCCAGTGCTGGGGACTGAACTGGAGGTCTCATGAGTGGTAGGCAAGTCCTCCACCACTGATACATGCTCCAGCCCAGCCTTTTAAAATACAGTATAAATGTAAAACCTCTCTAGTGTCTATGGCTCCATCATCTGGATTATGAAGGATGAAGTTAGGGCGAACGCCAGCGAAGAGTCAGGGAGGAGAGGCAGGGATCCAGATGAAAGGGATACAGGGAGGAGAAGGGGAATGAAGGTAGGATCCAGAGGTGCAGACAGCTGGATGTGAAAGAAGGAAGACAAAGCCCGCAGGGTGTGTACAACAGAGGGATGCATACAAAGCGAATGCAGACAAAGACCTTTGTTTTTATGACGAAAAAGTGACAGGGAAAAAGAAGAATCGGTTGGATCCCTTTGAAATTGCTATTATCTTATAGTAAATTGTTCTATGCAAATTAAACAAAATAAACAGACACTACTAGGGTTATTAGTTAAAAATACCTTAATTTAAAAGTAATCGCTTCTCATGAGGTGGTTATGGGGGGTCGGAGGGTTGAATGTGTCCAGTTAAAAGGAGGGAAAGAGGGCATGTATGAACACAGCACCTTTCAGACCTTTCCTGGAATTGGGGTTGCAATCAGGGACAACAAGTATATGAGGCAGAGAGGCTTGGCTTGTTCAGTTGCATAGTCAAGCAAGCCAAAAGGGAAAAATCAAACAAATGGCTTTATCAGAAGACTATGATCTTCGGTACTGGGTCTGGGAATCTTTGGAGCTGACACAGATGAATGTCAATCTTTATTTCTGAATAGGCAGAAAACAAATGAGCAGACGGCAAGGAAGGAGAGGAGCGCAACCTCTCCAACCATCAAAAGCAGTTGGGCAGCTTTGTCCTCTCCCAGTAGCAAGAATAAGTGGGCTTCAGGTGACTACTTGTGAAACCAGAAGGGCCCAGCCGTTGGTTCCCTTCCCTGAAAAACAGGGTGCGACGGTTTCATTTCATGCTCTGTTTGCACAGCACGTTCAAGGGCAAGCCAGCACATGTGCACAGCTGTAGATTCACAACGCTGCGTACGTTTCTATAAATACTCGAAGAGAGTCCCGGTCGGACGCATCTGAAACAGAGAGCAAGGGTTTGCTGTGGGCAAAACACAGCAGAGAACTGAAATTAGGCCCAAAGGTCAGTAGAACTGAAGTTTGGCTTACTAGATTAGCTTGTTACAAGAAAACTTTATTACGTGTGGAGCATAAAATTTGACTTAAGAATCGTGGGAACCTTATCGCTAGCAAGATTTTGGCAATTATTTACTTATTTTGGAAGTTACTATCCAGTAAAGAGGTGATTTAAAAAAAAAATCTAAAGTGTAGGTAAGTTTCAAATGCTGGAGAAGACTTTTCTACCAACAGTTCACGTTCAAATCCCATACTAAATATTCATACATGTCAATATATTCATTTTGCATATATTATACAAAGTACACATACAATCTAGTAAAGGCTAATTTAAGAATGAAAATTTTCATATAATCTCTTGTTTTCATGCCAGTGCAGCAGTTTTCGTTGGTGGTGGTAGTTTTCTGAGACAGGGTTTCTCTGTATAATAGTGCTGGCTCTTCTGGAACTCACTTTGTAGTCCAGGCTGGCCTTGAACTCACAAAGATCTACAGCCTCTCCCTCCTGTGTGCTGAGATAAAAGGTATGCACTACTACCACACGGCTAATGTTGTTTTTTATAAAAGAAGCAAAAACATTCAGGGAGACATTGAAGCAGAGTATAAGTTATAAAGAGATCCGTGTTTGTCGGATGCCTGAACACGAAGAGATATGTTTTCAGTGAATCGGAATGTTGTAGAGCGCCCACCAACTGTCTCTTATAAAGAACTCAGTCTTCCTTCTGCTGTCCTGCGGTCATGTTTCCTCACACAGTTGCCTCAAAGCCAGGACAGTTTCATCTTTGCAAATGTCTCTTACCTCCCGTGAGTTTGAGGCCAGCCTGGTCTATAGAGTGAGTTCCAGTACAGCCAAGGCTATACAAAGAAACCCTGCTTCGGAAAAAAATGGGCAGAATGAGAAGCAAAGCTCTCTTCTGGTTCATCGTATTTATAAAGAGTAGAAGTTTATTTTCCCAGCGGATTGAGAGGTTGCAAAGTCCAAGTGTGGATGGCAGCTCTGCTTGGTTTATGCTCAAGGCTCTCCTGTGCATTCTACAAACTGGAGGTTATTGCTGTGAGAGGCAGAACGCAGTGCTAGCCTGAGCTGCTCTTCCTGTTTTAACGAAGTCACTAACACCATCATGGGGGCCCCATCCTCAAGACCTCATCTAATCTCAACTATCTCCAAATGGCCAACACTCTATGAGCTGAGGACTAAGTTTCTAACGTTCCGGTTTGCAGCACCCACGTGTAATCCCAAGGGAAAGAGTTCTCTCACTAAGCTATGTCTCCTCTGAGGTGGGGTCAGTGTCTTGTGGACTGGGGAATCACAAAGGCTTAGGGAAACTCCATGGACCCTGTAAGTACTCATCGGTATTGAAAAAGCAAAAAAACTAGATTTTGAATTCAGCTTTCCCCAACTAAAAAGGAACACCACAACACCAATTCCCGTGCCTAAGCAGGAAGGAGGCAAGAAATGACAGAGAACTTTGTTCTTAGCAAACTTGCCAAGCCAACGCTTGAGCACACTTATTTGAATTCTTTAGTCAGGAGCTAATTCCCAGCAGCTGGTAACGCTTTTAGTCGTGGAAGGAAATGAGTCAAACAAACGGACTCATGCGCACATTCACAAGTACATGGCACAAGTACGTGCACAAACACACACGGACACCTTGACCAGCCCTTTAACCCTAAGCGCTCCTCACTTTACCCTTCCCCTCCATTCCGTGCAACATTTGCGCCTTAGACCAAAGACCCATGCCAAATTCAGAGCACTCGTCCAGGGTTTGGCTTCTGTTTAGCAGAGAGTTGTGAAGCATTTTGTGCTGCTAGGGAGACTATTGCAGATAAAATGCAAACACCCACTTCCCTGCACCAGTAGTTAGAAACTGCTTGCTTGTTCTTTGTCAGCACCATGTGTAGTTCATAAAAATTTTAACAAGCAGTCTTACCTGCTACTAATCAAACAGGGAAAAAAAAAAGCAAGGAACAAAACAAAACAAAAATCAGAAGGAAAAATTTAATATCCCAAGAGAGAAAACAGACACAGAAATCCTACTTCTTACCAACTGTGAAAAAACTATTAACTTGTTTTTTTTTTTAATAATTCTGACTTATTTTTGGACAAATTCTCAGGTCTTCAGTTTGCCTTAAAAGAAACATGCTCTTTTTCCAGTCTGAAAACCTCAACGGAGGGATAAGGAGGTGACTCAGTAGGAAAAGTTTTTCCTGTGCAAAGGTGGGGATCTGAGTTCAAATCCCCAGCACCCACATAAAAGCCGGGTGTGGCAGGGCACGTCTGTAACCCTGGTGCTGAAGCAGAGAGACAGGAGGACCTCAGGGCCTTGACAGGTGAGCCAGTCTAGCAAAACTGATGAGTGACAGGTTCAATGAGAGATTCTGCCTCAAAATCTAAATTGGAGAGTGATGGAGGAATGTACTCAACCTCAACCTCTGGCCTCCACATAGGTACTCATGAGCAAGCACACCTGCGCGCACACACACCCACACACACACACACTCACATTTGCACATGCACACACACACTCACATAGGCACACACACTCACATAGGCACACACTCACATATGCATGCATACACATGCACGTGCGTGCACACACACTCTTATATGCATGTGTGCACACATATAGACTCACATATGCATGCACACACGCACACACATTCACAGATGCATGCACACACACAATCACAAATGCATGCACACACACGCACACCCATCTACTCTCCATACACACATCTCATCAGAGCAAGAATTGAGCATCTAGATCTGAAGCAAGATCAGTGGGTAGGCTATGAAACCTAATATTTTATGAACAAGCTGCCTACAGTGTACCAGATTATCAGGAAAATCTGATGGCATTTGTTAGGCCATAAAACTGTAAATTACATCCTAAAGCTCATATATCTAAATTATACAATAAGATTAAAGGCTCAGTGAAGAAATAATCCATAAATAATGAGAAGTACATGTAGGGATACTTAAACAAAATATGTCCAGGCTTTTCTTCTGCCCCTGCAAGTTCATTAAGAGGAGTCCATGTTATTAAATAATAACTGGCAAACAGAATAATCTACTCGGTGCCTAGATGAGGTCTGGGCACATAGCATGGACTCAAGAATGGTTCATAAGAGGGAGAGGAAGAGCAGCTCGGGAGTTCCTCTGATTCACCTCTAGACACAAGCGGGAGAATAGGTGGAGATATTTGGTGCTGGTGTGTTCACAGATCACCCTGCAGCTCTTGACCTGAGTCTTATTTCTCTATTTGCCTGAAGTGGTATCTGTTTAGCGGTAGAATATTCTTTAGTGAGCATCTTGCCATCTCAGAAATTTCAAAATAAATGATGGGGATTTGGATTTCAGTGGAACGGTGCAAGAAATGAAAACAAAACAACAAAGTGAGGAAGTGAGGAGTGAGGAAGATCAAATTGATGGTGGAAGATCAATTGTATGGTCGTTATGCTAAGGGGTGGATTTAAGCCTCAACATCACACACACACACACACACACACACACAGAGTAGGGGTCACAAGTGTGTAACAGAAAGCATAAACGAGGACTGACGATATGGAGACCGAATGCAGAGTGTCCTTTGTGTTGATAAGAAACAGGTGTAGCAGGTGCTGTACATGGCTATCTTCTGAGCCAAACTGGGACTGTCCTCAGGAGTTCAGCTGGGCGTGCTTACGAAAGATCATCCCAGCTGGGCTTGTTGACTATCCGGGTTCCCACATAGAAGGGGGCAGGAGGTCATGAGACCCTCGTGAACACCCGGCCACTTCTCCCAACCAGTTTCGTGCAATTCTGTCCTAATGGCACATGGCCCAAGATGTCTCAAGGAGGGCCTAGAACATAGGTGCAGGCGGGGAAGGACTAGGGGAGGGGACACTCTGTTCTACACAGCCCTGGGAAAGCCATCAACCACTTTTGGGTACAGGAGTTCCAGTGTGACTGTTTAAGGGTCACCCACATGTCTGCCCGTTATCCATGGGCATCATCCATGCCTTGTAAGTAACTCCGACAAACTCATGGGCTCCCTCCCGAGGGTGGTCTCTAGTTTGCCATAGAAACCTCATGAGGAGCCAGGATGCCCCCACCCACCCACCATGGGTGTGGGGGGAGATTCTCAGAACAGCAGGCTGGAGCTGAGAAGGAACAAGAGGTACCAGTAGATGTTTAGGAGCGCTTGTCCAAACAATCCCCCTCTTTCCTCTAATCTGTTATGTCCTCAAGTGGTTCCCTAGGCAACTCTTGGGAGTTATCAATCATCATCATTTATGTCCTGCCAATGCTTAAGGATGCATGGGCATCCTGTTTATGGTGGTTCTCCAGCTGTTCCTAACCTGAGCAGTCCTAGATGCTTGTGTTATTGTCATACCCGGGTTCCACAGTCTTCCTTTTATGCTGTCTATCCAGCATTTTGGGTCTTCCTCTTCTCCTTATCCCGAGCACTCCTCCAAGCAGTGCTGTCTTCGGGTATCCCCCGTCATTCACTCTGATAACATGGCTGACGTATCTCAAGTGCTGTTGCCATATCCTGTAGTTTACTTCCTTCTGTAGCTGGAGATGTTTCTTAATGTCATTGTTGCGCAGCCTATCTCTTCATGTGACGCCTAGACTCCTCCTGAGACACGTCATCTCAAACACATTCAGCCACTGTTCTGAGGGGCGTTTCATTGTCCAGGTTTCGGAGTTGTGAAGAAGGCAGCTCAAGACCTGGGTCTTACATACTTGTCATTTTGTTGTCATCATTGTCTCTTACTGACCAAACCTTCCTAGGGCCTGGAATGTAGCCCTTGCTATCCCTAATCCATATCTATCCCTAGATTTCAGGAGTAGCAAACGGAAAAGAAAAGATAAAAACAAGGACCTAGGCGAAAGATACAAAATTGGCCCTGATAATACTATCAAACACTCACATAGTTCTTATTTATGCCAGATTTTAACCCATTCAATTTTTATTCATATATATATGAATAATATAATATTTATATATATGTAAATATTAAATATTTACATAATATATATATATAATTATTTTCCCCATTGCTCAGGTGAGTACACTGAGGCCTGAAGGCCCCAAAAGTGTGCTACACAGAGCATAACTCTGATGGGAGGGGCAGTTCACTCATCCATTACTCAGAAGTGCAGAAGAGGAAAACAGGGCGGGGCCTAGAGAGCTTTCAACTCCCTTCCACTGTTCAAATCTTTGCTTCTTACTACATCGGACGTTCAAAATTCATTAGGGACACAGCCCCTAGCTAATCACCTATTATACCCCACAAGCTCAATAAATACTTACTATGGGTAAAAAGGCAACACATCAATTTACAGTAAAAACACCCAGAACAAATTTAGTTCATATAAACAAAAAAATACCAAGTCCTGCTGGCTTTTAAAATAGCCTATATTTTGCTGCGCTGCAGCCCAGACAGGCTATTTCAAGAGAATTTAATCTCAACCTTAAGATCACCTGTGTTCCAAATTACAGAAAGGCCTCCTATACGAAGGTAACAAAATGAGTTTTGTTACCTTACTCAAAATTACAAAGTACCTCTAACTTATAAGAAAGTCTGAAAGAGGAAAAAAAAGTAGAAGGAGGAGGAGGAAGATGAGAAGGAAAAGGAAGAAGAGGAGGAGGGAGAAAGAAGAGGAGATGCAGGTGGAGGCAGAGGTGGAGGCGGAGGCAGAGGTGTTGGTGGCGACAGCGGTACAGAGGGGAAATGGACTAAGACAACATCACCTCTCAGCAACAGGAAGGAAAACCCCACACACGCACAAGCCGCTCACATCCTACGGGTGTGGTTGCTCAGTAGAGAAGAGCTGTCAGCTGCCTTTAGATGCAAGGAGGGCAGCTGCAGAGAGATAAGCGTAAGAACACAGAGGGACTAGCTCCGGTCCCTGCCAGCCCACCCAGGAGAGAGCAAGGTGACCAGGCTCACAAGATGGTCTATTCACTGTGGGTTTGCCTTCGGGTGAGTGCCTTCCACTTGCTGTGATTTGGGATGAGGGTAGGGTTGGAATGCATCCAGATTCTTACTTCCTGTGTTGGTGTCAGACATCCGGGCATGTCTCTACTGTTAACACCCCTTAACAGCGGTGGGTGGGGAGGGTTCAGCCAGCCCAGGAGGCGGTTGGTTCTAAGTCATGTAAAAGTCTGAGGACTCTTACTCTTTAAATCTTCCTATTTCAACACTTCCTGGTATAAATACAGGCATTGTCCCTCCCTATTGTCTTCATAGAACTTACCCTGGAGGAGATAAAGCTCTTAAATTATTTTAGTCCTTTAAGCATAGATTACAAACATTTGTGTCTATGTTGTTTTCAGTCTCTCTCCGGGGCAACAAATTGTGACTGATACTGGGTTCTGTGTGTGTCTCAACTCCGAAGTGAAACTCTTTGTTAGATTCTCTTTACGGAGGGAGGAGTTCAAACTGCACTGTTTTACTCGCTTCATTGGGCCAATCTGATAACTCCAACCTTACTTTTCTCGGCGTTCAGTTATTTAACTCCCTTTATTTCCTCTTCTTTCTTCTTGTCTGTCTTTTTGTCTTTTATCTTTATTAGATGCAAAGGGTTTGAAGGAACCCCCTTTTTTCTGGAATGCCTTTAAAATGAAGAACACATACAAGGGAAAACGTCATATATATTGTAAACTATGAAGACACTGGACACTGGATTTTTTTCTAAGATAAGGGAGAATGGAAAGATGGACCAGTCTGTCAAACTTCCTTTGGGGTGCTTCTCTTTTCCCCAGAATTTGCTTTCCCACTTGGAACCAGGTGTGAAGAACAATTGTTCTGGACAAAATACTGCAGCCCAACCAACTGCCTTTTCTCTTTGTCTCAGTTTTGTTCTAAGCTTTGTTGTTTTCAAGGGCATTCTCATCTACGCATGGGAGTGAGAACAGAGGAAGGGGAATGTGCAATCAGGTTTGAATTAGAGTCCCACCTTATCTCATCCGTGAGTTAATTTATTTAACTGCTATCTAGAGAGTGCTCACTATTGCCAGTCAGGTTTTAAGACAAAACCTGTAGAAATGAGAACAAACTTAGACTCCAGGAGAGAAGCAGATATTAATAAATACAGAGAGGAAAGAATTGCTTTCTTCTGTACTTCAAAGTTCCTTGCCTGGATAGTCTGTGAACTAACTTGGCATATTAACCAGAGAAAAACAAATTTAATTATATGTTACATAAAGCTAGCAGGCTCAAAGCAGGCAGGTGAGCGAGGCTCATGTATCATCCTGAACTGCAGGAGGAATCGAGGGCTCTGGATTGCTAGTGGCTGGGGGACAACAATGTGACAGCGAAGAGAAAAGCCTGCTTGTGACTTGATGTCCCGAGAATCCTAGTGAAAATGGGAGGAGGATAATATTTCTCAGACTTAATAGACATCTTTGTCATAGCTCAGAGTCTCTGTTGATTTAGTCATTTTCCTGGGACAGAGAGCAAGATGCATTAGTAAGCAGTTTCTTCCTTCCTTCCTTCCTTCCTTCCTTCCTTCCTTCCTTCCTTCCTTCCTTTCTTCTTTCTCCTTCCTTCTTTCCTTTCTTTCCTCTTTTTACAGATATAGTTCCTTTTATAAACAAGCAAATGACAACGCTTCCATAAATGTGATTTTTCAAGATCACCCCTCAAAATAGACACACGCCATAGGGGCCTAGTTTCGATGGTAAATTTCAATGGCTTCCTACAGTCATGTTTTGAGGTATTGTGTCCTGAACCTCATGGAAAGTAACCCAAATGTGATGTGGGCCAGAACAAATTCTAAGGAGCAATAATCTATCTTGGTCAGTATGGTTCTGTAAGGAACATGGAGATGAAAACTGGGTAAGTTGAGGGGGGGCACTTTAGGAGGCAGTCAGAGGGCAGAGGAATCAGCCACACGAAACTCTGAGATGAGAGATTCATTGTCAAATGAAGAGAGGCTGGTAAGAATAAAAAGACGGACTCAAGGTGAGCTCAGGGTATGGAGAAATGCAGGTGGCGCTTATAATGCTACAGGCCCGTGGTACTCCACCTGGGAGTTGCAGCAACCCCTTTGGGATGTTGAACACACCTTTCACAGGGGTCACATAACATATAGATATCCTGCAAGCAAATATTTACATGATAATGTATAACAGTAGGAAAGTTACAGTTATAAAGTAGCAACAAAAATAGTTTTATGACTAGGAGTCACCACAACATGAGGAACTGTACTAAGGGGTCACAGCATTAGGAAGGTTGGGAACCAGTGCTGCAGGCTATGCATTGTATGTATACGATACAGCCTCTTGTTTCTGCAGCCATGATGAATGAAATAGCACAAGACTCCAACAAGAACTAACTAGAGATTGCATCAAGAGGTGCAGGGAACAAGGAAGGGTGTTGCTGGGGTCAAATCGTGTTGTAAGAATGAGCCCTCTGATGGTGAAAGGTACATTACAATAAATGCTAAACCACCAGCAGGTAACTGATTATCAAGTACCATGTACATTGGGTATGCCATGCTGGGATCTGATTGGCAGCTGGTTCTCTCCGCATCACCATGCACAGAGAGTGATGTGGTGTAGGGACGCGTACTGACTGTGCTCTCTCCAGGGGACAGTACTTTTCAGCTCCAACAGAATGTGATAGGGCCATCGCTGTATACACAACCCATCACTGACAAATGCTATTTGGCATGTCACTGTTATGTCTTATAATATGTCATATTATTCAATGGCCATCTGCCCTTGTCTAGAGACATTTTGGTTTTGAGATCTAGCCTGTCTATCCTAAGGGCTGCAGTGGGGGTGGGGTGGGTGATATTTTTCATTCCTTTTATGTCATCCCGGAGAGAGGGCACAAGTAAGATCTCAAAAAAAAAAATCTCCCTGGGACGTGATCTCTCCAAAGGATCATAGCCAGCTATGCATAACTGCCACCTCCTTAACTGATCTGTCTTCTCCAGAAATCATTAGAGCAAAATTTCCAGGGTGTGGAACATACCATCATTTTACATGGTACAAAATAGCAGCATTTTTTAGCATTTCATCTATTTTGGCCTACTGATTTAAGCCCCAGCAATAATTTTCAATGTGTATTAGCAAAGTCTGTTTGGCCTCATCTTAAAACACACATGGCCTTCTCTTCTTTCAAAATATGCATAGCCTTATCTCTATAGATAGGTAGATAGATAGATGATTGATAGATAGATAGATAGATAGATGATAGATAGATAGATAGATAGATAGATAGATAGATGATAGAATGAGTTCATACACTCACACATGTGTGAAATATATAAATAGATTATACACTCATATCTGTGTGTGTGTGTGTGTGTGTGTGTGTGTGTGTGTGTGTGTGTGTGAGAGAGAGAGAGAGAGAGAGAGAGAGAGAGAGAGAGAGAGAGATTTGCTAACCGAAAATAAATGCAATCTTACTATATATCTTCTGTGACTTGGTCTTTGACTTAACATTGTTTCCTGGGGTTAGACATGTTAATACAAAGGTCAATAATGGTCTAGGATAGCTCAGTGATAGAACCATTAGCTAACTTGTGTAAAGCCAGAGTTTTACCTTCAGGCCCCAGCATATGAGAGAGAGAGAGAGAGAGAGAGAGAGAGAGAGAGAGAGAGAGAGAGAGAGAGAGAGAGATTTTGATTGATCGGTGGTTAATTTTACAACAGCATAACAGTCTATCACGTGACTTCATGACAGTCTGTTTTCTTTATGAATTTATAGTGCTAAGCAATTGGCAACGATGCAGGCTCTGAGCTGGGATGTCAAGAGGGCACCATGGCTCTCAAATTCTCCATCTCTCCAACACAAAATATTGAAATATTGTCAGCAGAGGTGTAAGGCTTAACCTGAAGTTAGAGACAAACTTTAGAGCTCAAAGTAGTAGGGCCTCCTGCCATCCTGCACTGGGAGGCTGAGGCAGGAGGTTGAGAGCTGGGTGGCCTGAGCTACTTAGTAAGATCCTATCAAGGACAAGAGCAGGAGCGAGAGGATGGGGGAGGGGAGAAAATGAAACAGGTTAAGTGGGCACTAGGAGGGAAAGAATTAAAAGTTTGGAAGACAGGAAGGAGCTGGTTGGGGCGGGCTGAAACACTTTTAAGTAGACACTAAGAGTGGATGAATTAGGAGCTTGAGTGACAGGGAAAGGTGTTATCAGAGGAGAGATGAGAGGTAAAATGGGAGGAGAAAGAAGGGAAAGATGAAGATACCTTGGAATGTGAAAAAGAAAAAGACCGTGCCTGGCCCAACCTATGCAGGCTTGGGGAAATTACAGCTTTCACTTTTACCATCCACTTCCCCTCACACAAAGCCCATAAACCCTCAGCTTAGGGGTCCCTGTAAAGTGCCTCCCATCCAGAAGCCTGGGCCCCAGACCAGCAGATCAGGTGTTGAGCGCTGGCCACTTCGCTTGATACTAGAAGAGAGGCAGATCTCCTACGTGCTCACTTGCAAGCTTCTCATGGCTGTGTTCGCTGTAGCCGCCTTTCCTTACCGCCCCCGGGAGCTGTGCTGCGAATCACGCCATCATCCAATGGTATTGCCTGTGGATCTCGAGGACCTTTTGACCACTTTCCATGACTCTGAATTCCCCACCCACTGTCTCCCTTGCAGTGAGAGGAAACACGTAGAGGAAGTGAGACTGTGAGTGGTTCCGTGTGGCTCTGGGAAACAAGAGTCGCAAGCTGGAGCCTTGGGTCATACGGAGGGATCACAGCTTCAGAAGTCATACTCAGGGGCTGACCGGAAGCTGTGGCTCGCTGCTGCTGCTCAGCATCACGAGAGAGGATCCAAATACAAGGAGATAACAGGGGAGCCACACTGAAAACCACAAGCGTGGTGTGGTTTCTATTGAGTGTGTATCAATTTCACAGCACCAGAAGCTGAACAGTCCTAATTTGGGCCTTTCTAATTTGAGAACCATCCTTATATATATGTAACATGAGGACCTGCTTGTTAGGGTTTCTGTCCTGCCCAGTTCCTGTTTGATTGTCCTGCCTATACTTCCTGCCTGGCTACTGGCCAATCAGCATTTATTTAAAACATACTTGACAGAATATAGAATTGTCCCACACCATATATACAAAGTGTGGGGGTGGGGAGAGAGGGTTTGCTCTAATGTAGGGGTTGACAAGCCCCAGGCCAGTAGGATGCGGTGTTTCAAGCCCAAGGCCTTTGTCTAGTTAGGCCTGCAAATGATTGGATGTCCATTTTAATATATTCACAATCTATTGATTTAAATATAAATCTTATAAGCATACCCAGAGTAATTATCAATATATTTTACATATATATGTATTATATATGTATGTATATACCTAACCAAGTTGATGCATAAAATTAACTGGCTCAGATTCTGTCCTGCTTCTTGGAAACTTGACAATCATCTCTTTACAATTGTTAATTGGTGAGAGCCTAGTATGATTCCTAGGAATGTATCATCAAGTCAGCAGACAAGCCCCATCCTCAAGTGGATCATATATGAAGGTGGGAGAGGAGGGCCAAGTAAAAAGGACTGAAGTATTTACAGTAGACTTCAGACCTCCGAAAGTTCTGTGAGCTCAGTTCATGTCAATCAAATTGGAATTTTCCCTTTCGAAGCATAATGGAATCGACCAAGGAGAGGAATGAAGATTTTTTTTACTTTATGGACTTTGTTGTCTCAGGGCTAACAGACCTAAGGGGAATGACAATGGGAAGCATGTTTTAATATCTACACACAGCATGGCATCCATTATGCAGAGAGTGAACAATTACACGCAATTTCACTGAAAATAAAATGCCCAGAGTCGTTTGTGCATGCTTATTTCAGGCTCCTCACAATTTCTCTAATTTTTTTTTTTTTTTAATGACCAGCTGGTTCAAAGAACCACCTCAGAGGTGACTGTTTTGGGGCTATATAGAAGGAAAGGCTCCACAGTGTGTGCTGGGTTTCTCTGCACGGCTATTTATTTCATTGGCCTCTTTTTGGTGTGTGTGTGTGTGTCTGTCTGTCAGTCTGTCTGTCTGTCTGTCTGTGTTAAAAGAGAGCAGCCAAATCAAGGCATTAGTTCATGTTCTTCAGAATTGGGAATCTATTTGCTGACAATGAATGTGTCTGTGCTGGCCAGCTATGAAACGACACACATGGCCATGGGCAAGGGAATAGAACAAAAAAATCACCAACCCTTTCTTAAGAAATGTGGCTGTTCAGGGCAGCAGGCCACCATCTGCTGAAGTTTAGATACTGACCCCAAAGGTCCTCATGTTAAAGGCCTTCATTGTGCTCTTGAGAAGGTGGAACCTACAGGGGGTGAGGGCTATCAGTAGGAATTAGGTCACTGGAGGCATGCCCTTGGGGGGGGAGGTTGGGGCCCCAGGCATTTCTTTTGTTTTCTGATCTGAATGTTGGTGGTCCTCTTTGCCACATGTTCCTGCTATTAGATGTAGCCTTGTTACAGGTCCAAAGCAACAGAGCACCTAAGCATGGGCAGTACTGGTGACTTTTCTGGTTGCTGTGACAGAATACTTGGCAAAGCTAATGGCTCAAGCCAATGAATGTGTCTTCCAATGGTCATTGGAAGGAAGAAAACCTGGCAGGAGTGGCTCTAGCTGGGGAGGCAGGAGCCTGAGGTGGCTGGTCACGTTGCATCTGCAGTCAGGAATCAGGTAAATGCTGATGCTCAGTTGGCTTCCTCCCCTTCTCCTTTCTGTTCAGTCTCATACTCCAGACCACTGTGTCTCTTATTCTTAGCTAAACTCAGAAAAGACTCTCACAGGCACACGCTAAGATATATCACAGGCACACACTAAGATATATCACAGGCACACACTAAGATATATCACAGGCACACACTAAGATATATATCACAGGCACAAGCTGAGATATATCACAGACATATACTAAGATATATCACAGACACACACTAAGATATATCACAGGCACACACTAAGATATATCACAGGCACAAGCTGAGATATATCACAGACATATACTAAGATATATCACAGACACACACTAAGATACATCACAGACACACACTAAGATACATCACAGGCACACACTAAGATATATCACAGGCACACACTAAGATATGCCTCATTGGTGATCCAGTTGGTTTGCTAGTACAGATTAACAATCACAAGAACTGAAAACTCTGGAACTGTGGGCCAAAATAACCCTTTCCTTTTGTCACATTGACTGTCTGAAGCCTTGGTTGTATAGTTGGGAAGGGAGCGGTGCTTCATCCCAAGGTTTCAGTGAGGACTGGAAAGACCACAGGATCATATTGCACAGTGCACTTCAGAGTAAAAGTTTAGTAAGGAGACCATGGTTATGACTAATAGCTTATCTTCTCCAATATGGAGTCCCTTCTGTCAAGAATCTCTCCCATTTGGATGTCATGTTTTCTCTCTACTGTTTGTTTGTTTGTTTTCTGAGTAGCCAAAAAGGGCAACTTTGCCCTCACACTCCTCACTCAAGTCCAGCCTGGTGTGGGCTTCCTCCTTTAGAAACTGTGTGTGTGTGAAATACAGGAGTCAATGTGATCTGAATGCCCACCAATAGGACTCTAATAAACTATATTTGGCAGTTCACTCTGGAGTAGTATGCTACTGTTAAAAACAACAGGGGAGCTGGGTGGTGGTGGGCACATGCCTTTAATCCCAGCACTCAGGAGGCAGAGGCAGAGGCAGGTGGATCTCTGTGAGTTCGAGGCCAGCCTTGTCTACAAGAGCTAGTTCCAGGACATTTTAGGCTACAGAGCTACAGAGAAACCTTGTCTCAAAAAACCAAAAAACAAACAAACAGGGGACAGGGATATGAAGATATGCGCACCAAGTTTAAATGAACAAACAGTAAAACATTCAGTGTAATACCAGTTTCTAAGATTTATTTGTTTTGTGGTTATGGGAGATCTGCCTACATGAATGTATGTATAACTTTTATGTGTCTGGCGCCTGTAGAGGTCAGAAGGGGGGTTTGGATCCCCTAGAACTGGACTTAATGGATATGAGCTCTGTGAGTACCGGGAACAAAACCTAGGTCCTCCATATGAACAAGTGCCCTTATCCACTGAGCCATCTGTTTGGCCCCATAAGACTAGATTTTTAAAATGAATTTTTTTTTATCTCTTACTTTAGGCAACAAAAGTCTAACAAGAGAGTTGGGGCTAGCTTACAGTTTCAGGGGGTTAGTCCATTTTCATCATGGCGGGGAGCATGGTGGTAAGTGGGAAGACAGGGAGCTGGAGAAGTAGCCCAGAAACTACATTCTGATCTGCAGTAGGGAAACAGAGAAAGAGAAAGAGAGACAGAGACAAGAAGACAGACAGACAGACAGACAGACACAGACAGCCTGACTTATACAGACTTTCGAAATCTCAGAGCCCAACCACAGTGACACGCTTCCTCCAACAAGGCCATACCTCCTTCCACAGTCCTCCAACAGGAAACCAAGCATTTGAATATATGAGCCGATAGGGGTCATTCTTATTCAAATCACCACATCTACTAAGAATTGTTAAATTTTATAGTAAGTCTCAGATCTTTATTTTTGATCACTCTTGTTCATTTGGTAAACAATATCTGCCAAAATAGAACAGAAACAGAAAACATTTTCAAAGCTACAGAGAAGCAATAACATACACTCTGCCTAAGGAGACCCCTTTCTTTGCAGTGTGGGAACAGTCAGGAAACAATTGGCAGCAGTGTGCATCGAGACAGGATGCTGGAATTCAGGAGACGGACAGATACAAATGAACTGGAATAGGACTGATGCGATTAAGGAAGCCAGTAGCAGCCCCGGGGTTCAAATTCCACCTCTGCCACAAGTTCCCTGGAGCAAGTCAATCTCTGATTTGCAGAGGATGTGACAAGTCCTATCACACTGGTAGTTTTGAATATGAGCTAATATGCAGGCACACACAAGATGCTTCCAACTATGTCTGAGATATGAAGGTGCTTGATCATATTCCTGTGTAGAAGAGAGCAGAGGACAGCTTCCTCAAAGAGAAGGTACGAGTACGAGGCTGGAGTGTGACTTAGTAGAGTGCTTACCTATCATGCTCAAAGCCCTCCCTAGATTCAATTCCCCAGAAGCAGATAAGCCAAGTATGGAGATACAGACCTACAATCCTAACACTCGGGAGTGGGTGCAGGAGGATCAGATGTTAAAGGTCATTCTCAGCTGCAAAGTAAGTTTCCAGGTCAACCTGGGATATGAAAGGGAGACAAGGATTTGGAGAGAGAGAAGAGAGAGAGAGAGAGAGAGAGAGAGAGAGAGAGAGAGAGAGAGAGAGAGAGAGAGAGAATATGAATTACATTGGAATCAGAGACCACTGGAAAACAAGACAAAGCCCAAATGCATCTATAATATTCAGTTCAATTGAGCTCAGCCTCAGAGCACACAGTCATGTAATGTCTAGGGCTGCCGAGGACAACTGGAGTAGAGGAGGGCAGTCTTGAAGCAGTTTTGTTCTTACACAGACCAACCTGTGGTCACCAGCCATTGGTCACCAAACACGTCTGGATCTCTGCAATGTGCTGAGCACTGATGAACCCAACACAGACATGACCACCACCAGCATGAACTTTTTCTAATGGATTAAAGTTGGAAAACTGCTGGGCTTATTCACTCTGGTGTGTGTTGACTTGTACCCTTCATGGTTCATTAATGAAGAGAAAGATTCGGTGTAGTAGGCTTTTAACAGTGATAGTGCCTTACATTTATCTATTACGTGTGTGTGTTCTCTCATGAGCACATGTACGAACAAAGCAACATGGGTGTGGAAGTCCGAGGACAACTTTTGGGGGTCAGTTTTCTCCTTCCACCGTTTGAATTTTGGGAACTGAACTCCAGTCATCAGGTTTGGTGCTAAGTGCTTTTGCCCACTGCGCCATTTGGCCAGCCCTCAACACCGACAGCTCATGTGCTAATCAATCATGAAAATAAAAAGTATTGCTAGATTCATTATATTCATTATTTATAAAGCAAATAGATCTTCATTGCTTTGCCCTTTTTGAATATATGTTTAGGTCTCTGATTCACCTCCATCCGTATCTCTCCCTCTCGAAGTGCAAACATTCTCTAAAGACCAATGCCCAAGGCAAAGAGCTGAGTGCCAGGCTGCCCATGAAACATTACACCCATGGCTTCCCCTTGGCTAACACCTTGCCTGTCTCACTCATGGAAATAGTTGGAAAATATGCCCCTAAAAAGTCAGCAGTGACTGCCTGCCTCTGACCACACTTGGGGAAAGCCAAAACTGAGCTTTCTGAAGTCCTGGGAATTCTGATGAGGACCCCAAGTTTGTGTGCAGGAGGGCTAGGCAGATGACACCAGAAGGGCCAGTAGCTCCATTTACGGAATTCTAGGGACTCCTTGGTTCTGAGGGTATATCATTCAGTCTTAACATCACACTGCCACAGATGGAGCCGAGAGTTTGGTCTCCTGGGGAGAGTTAAAAGTCAGACAGGAGCATCCTAAGAATTTCCACGGCAAGCCTTCTAGGAGAAGCAGAGAGAGAGAGAGAGACTTGCTAATTGTAGTTTACTCCGAATCTAACTACAGTCTAGCGCTTATGGGGAGAGATCAGAAGGTTTCTATGATGATCATTGGTGGGCGAATCTCTGACTCTGACGAGCATGGTGGGCTCCTTCAGCGAGGAGAAAACTGCATTGGGAGATAAGTCAAATTTCCTTTCTCTGAGATTCTTTCCAACAGTAAAAATTGTTAAACCATATTTGTGCTGGCTGTATATTTCAAAAGTTCAACCACCTAATGGCTTTCACAGGCACCCTCCCCACTCTCCCCTTTCCGCACTGCCCTGCCTGGGTTGCCAACATTTCCTTGATGAAGCCTGATTACAATAGAAAGGAATGCTATTCTTCTCCAGCCACGGGGAAGGATTTGTCTTCCTTTGTCCCAGAAACTAAATCACTGACTGTGACAGAGGCCTTGACCTAAATTTTAATTGATGTCCACGGCCTGTTTAGACCACTGTGTGCAACTCAGACAGTCCCAGGAGGAAGGATTAAGGCGGCCACAATAAGGAAAAGGCCGATATTTTGACTCACCATTCATGGAATTTATGGCAATGCCCGTTCTGCCTGTAATTTAGCTTTCTCTGGTTTGGCTCTTGGGGCCATCCTTTCTTCTTAAAGTTCAGTAGAGTGAAAATTAGGCTTCCATTTTATGTTTAAGTGTTCTCTTTAGTCCTTGCTCTAATGAACATCATTAATTTAGCCAAAACATTGATTTAACGTGCCGTGATGGCTCTTGCCTGTAATCCCAGTACTTGGCAGACTGATTCCGGAGGACTCCTGCAAGTTCAGGTCTAGCCTGAGCTACATAGTGAGGTATAGGCCACCCAAAACTAAGTGAGACCCTATCTCAAAACAGCAAAAATAGCAACAGCCAATGTTAGCATATTAATTTATTGTTTGCTCACTCAGCACATTAACCCCTATCATTTTATTGGCTTCTCTCTCAGTGGGTCTAGTAATTGTTGGTTGTATCCTTCTCTTTACTGATAATGAGGCTCAGGAGATTGCAGCGGGGGAGGGGGGCAGCTGATTAGATGATGCAGTTGTGACTGGAACCCAGGGCTTCGGTCTAAGGACTTGCTGAAGAGTTCAGCCAGTGACAAGGTCTTTGCCAGGGTCTTGGCACCATTTATATCTTTATCGTGAAGACACCTGTTTTCCTCAGACTAGAATATCTTTTGTTTCAGGGTGCGGGAGTCTTTTTCATTTCGATGTCTCATGCTTTATCCTCTTCCCTACCAAATACTGGCTGCTAGAGTTATCCTGTATGAAAAGTTTCCATATGTATAAAGTGTTCCTTGGAGACCACCAGCTTTTCTTCCTAGATCCTGTTCCTTTACCCTTCTCTTTCTGTCACCCATGATGGTGAAGGTTGTTTTTTTTTTGTTTGTTTGTTTTTTTGTTTTTTTTTTTTTTAGCACATCCATAGGTTTCCCCAATTTTACTTTACCGAAACTGGACTAGCAAGGACAGATTTGATCCTCTGGCTATCAGTCATTATAACTCCAAGCCACAGTGCTCCTGGCCTTCCCATTCAAAGGAGTATTTTATATTGTAATAAGCTCTGCTTTTCTAGAGAATTTCAAGAGAAATTCTAGAGAATTTCAAGGAGTAGACGGAGGTGAAGGCGTCTGTGTTTCCCCATCCCCGCTGTCCACCACCAGGCAGCCTGGGCTCTGACAAGCTATCATCCCACGGCAGTATCATCATCATCGTCTCCTCGGTATGGCTCATCCCAGACAGACCTTCAACAGGAATAGATTCCCTTTGAAAGAAATGCAAGAATAGATCTGGGGGAGGCTGTGAGAGGCTGAGGTCATTTGCTGTTCCTCCATGGAAACAGGGTGTCTCTATTAATCAGAAGGCTTGAGGAGTAGGAGGGGGAGTTGAGAAATAAAGATCTCAGGAAACCCAATGTTACTACTTTTGTGCTTAGAAAGTGTGCCCAGTTGCGGGTGGGTAGGAGAAAATATGGCCATCATCAAAGAAGGGCTCCTGTAAACTGACTCTTCTGAACATCCCACTTGCCATGCTGACTTCCTCACTGTTGCTTACTGTGACTGTAGACCTTCCAAGCTGGGAAGATAGAGGCCATACAAGTCAAGAGAGAGGAAATGCAGGAGCTCCTCTTGTCTTAGAAAGAATCTGTCATAATAGATAACATTGTAAAATCAACAAATAGGATGCAGAATGAGTTTCATGCTATAGCTCTCTCTTCTTCTCAAAGATACTTCCATTTCTCAGAGACATTCTGCTGGTCGGTGGAACTGTGGTATTTGGCAAGGATGTGGGAGGGATGGGGGAGTGCATATTGATATAATAATAGGCTATGCAGTGTGCCACGTGTTCTAAGAAGACATACCTGCCCTGATTCAGAGCCACCCAATGAGGGAGGTAGCAGTCCTACAGTTTTAGAGTATACGTAGGTGTTAAAAACCAGCCATTCTGCATGGCCCCATACAGTGGTTATGCCAAAGGCCTGTGTGGTCTTTGAACAGTTTCTTCACCTCCTCACGAATTAGCTTTCTCGCCTTTAAATAATAATGCCATAGCTACCTTAAATATTACTTTAAATAGTAAATGCCATACACCTTTGGGAAGGGGATTCCCAAGGCCACCCTCAGGTAGAATGGTTGGATAACCCACAGGGCTCAGCATGCAGTTACACCCACAGTGAAGGGTTGCTACATCAAGAGGACACTTGCCAGGATCCACAAAGGAAGGGGACCTGGCATCAGCTACTGGGACTCCTGTCCTCATGGAGTCATACAGGATGCACGTGACTCTCCCAACAATGACTTACATCAGATATGGAATTTTTGTCTCTCTGGGAAGCTCATTAGAGGCTTGGTGTCAGAGTATTGATTGGGGCTGGTCATTTAGACACACTCTGTATTAAACACAATTCCAGACCCCTAGAAGAAAAGCAGGTTTTTGGTATAAAGTACATTGTTTCCGCATATAGCTAAGTGTGTATGGAACAGTGGGAGTCTTCCACGAGTCCTCAGATATAAGCCAAGGGTCAGCCTTACAAGCAGGGTTTCCTGAGGACGGTGGCCTCATGCCTGCCACGTTCTTGCTTCTCTGCCTCAGTGGGTTGACGGGAAATTAGATGATGGATGTGTATCCTCACACCACTACCTTATACTTGATAAACTCTAAAACATTTTAAGTAACTACTAGTAAATGAGACAGAATTACTGAGACTGAAAATTACTACAGAGCCAAAGTTTGCTAACGAGAGATTGAATTCCCACCTCTCTGACTAAAAACTACCTACCCATGCACTAGTTCACTCCACTCTAACATGAACAAAATGGCCTCCTTCTTCAAATCACTACAGAATGGGCTATGGGCTTCGTAGCTCTCTCTTCTCTCAGGGTTTCAGTGGAAGACGCCTTTAAGTGTAGGTAATGGTATAGAGCACATAGCTTCCTCAGGCTGCAAGCAATAGCACACTATGGTGCAGAGTCCTCATTGGTTAAACCTATTCAGAGTATGTTCCAATTTGATTTCTTGTTGCGCTGATAAACATCATGACCAAAACCAACTTACGGGGTGGGGGGGGAGAGGCTTTACCTGGCTAACTCTTCCAGGTACAATCCAGCATTGAGGGAAATCCAGGGAAGAACCAAAGCATAAAGCCAGGTGGAATATTGCCTATCAGCTTGTCTCTCTAGCTCAGACTCAGCCAGCTTTCTTCTACATCCCAGGACCACCTTCCCAACAATGGTATCACCCACATCAATCAACAGTGAGAAAATGCCCCACAGACATGTCCACAGTCTGTCTGATCCAGGGAGTCTCCCAATTAAGACTCCCTTAGATAATAACTCTAGGCTATGTCAAGTCAACAGCTGAAGCTAACTAGAAAAGAGTAAGTTTATGGGCTACAACTTTAATGAACCAAGAAAGCATAGTTGGGACTCTGTCCCATCTTTCCCACTCAATTCGTCATGCTTTCCTGAGGCTCCTTATTTTTCAAGTTATGTATCCCTGATACACCAAGAATTTCTTCTAGTAAGATCTAAATGGTAGATCTATGAAAATTAGAAATTATTCAGCTGCAAAGCATTTTAGGCTTAAATATACCTTGAGAAGAACTTTCCCTTATTCACTTCCCTACCCCATGGAAACCATAGTCAATTTCACCTTTCATACAATGGCTTCTGTCTCCTGTTTCTTCAGGCTTGAGGGCAACGGAAGTACCTATGTTAGTCAGAGTTCTCTGGAGGAACAAAAATGATAGAATGAATCTCCCTTCCTGCCAATATACATATATATATATACACATATATATGATCTATATAGGATATACACACAGAGAGACACACATATGCACACATGTATCTAATATATATAATTTTAAAATTATATATATACACACACAATATATACATAGGATATTTTTTAGAATGACTTACAGATTGTAGTCCAACTAGTCCAACAATGGCTGTCTACCAATGGAAGTCCAAAAATTCAGTAATTCTTCAGCCTGTGAGATTGGATGTCTCAGCTTGTCTTCAGTATATGCCAAAATTCCAAAGAAGTGGGCTCTAATATCAATGAAGGAATAGACTTGCCAGTGAGAGAGAGGGCAAGAAGGCAAAGGAGAGAGAGAGCTTCCATTACGTAGAGTGCATGAGAAGGTGTGGCCTGGATTAAAGGTGGATCATCCCACCTCAAAAGATCAGGATTAAAAGCAGGTCTTCCCACTTAAAATAATGTAATTAAGAAAACTCCCTCACAGGTCTACCCAGCCTCTTGGGTTTCAGCATTCCAGATGTAATCAAGTTGACCTCAAAAAATGGCCACCACAGTACCCACAGCTAGCTCAAATGTACTCCCGGTAACCTGACTACGTCACAGAAATGTCTTCATTGAAATGATTGCAGCCAACTGAGAGAGAGTTTTTGGCTAGAAGACTAGGGGTTTAGAAAGAAGGAAAGGGCTAGAAGAATCCTTCAAAAGGCAAGTTAAAACTTTTCCTAAGGTGACTGCATTAATGGGTCATTGCTATTTGATCACAGAGTATGATACAGCAACTTTCCATGAATCACTTCCTTCAGTGCTGGCATTGCTCATTGCTATGCATCTATTTCTTTCCAATAAGCAAAGATTTTTGTAAGCCTTTTTAATGATTTGTATTCCTTGTAGTCTAGATTTAGACACGGTGAGTGTTCAGTAAGGATCAGATCCATTAACACACACACCCCAAAGCATTCAACGTTAAATGAGGTGATTCATCTTTGAATTTTGTGGTTGATACCATCCCAGGTAAGTAGGTGTCCATTTCCTTGATAGCTATAGTCAGCCTAGTACCAGATCTTGACACTTACATAAGTCACTTCCTCTGGCAAGAAAAGTGTGGCGGTTTGGATGAGAACAGTTCATGTATTTGAACGCTTAGTCACCAAGGGGTAGGATTGTTTGGGAAGGATTAGGAGGTGATACCCCTCCTCCAAGACCGCATCTCTTAATCCTTCTCTTAATGGCTTCCAAAGAGAAACTTCCCAAACTGAATTTATTAGCTAATGCAACATTTTCCTGACAGCAGATCCGGGGATGCTTTCTGATACATAAAGATTGTTAACACAGAACCACAAAAGTTCTAGTATAACTGGGCATATTATAATTACATGCCTATGATCTCAATACTCAGGGGTTCGAGGCAGAGGGATCATGAATTCAAGACCAACCTGAGGTACACAGTGAACCCGTCTCTCAAAACAACAACAAAAAAATCATCAGATTCTAGAACTTTCTAGAGTTTACAAAGCCAAGTCACCTGGCCCACTTACAATATTAGGGGGAAGTGCAGTCATTGGTCATGCAACAGTGAAGTAAGTGGCTGTTCCTTAGCTGTCAAAATGTCACATCTGGAAGAAGAACCCACAGTGACTCTCTGGGTGGAAGGCCAGAAAAGGATGGTTTTTGATCGTGGCCATGGACTCTGCCCTTCCCTTAGGCAGATTTTCTAGAACTAATTTAGAAAGGATTGTCTCCACAAGCATAGGCTCTAGTTAGAACCAAAACCCCTGTCCAGGGAGGAACCAGAAGACCCCTTTCTTAGGGATTATCATACTATGCCCAATAAATTGACTGTTGGGGAAACAGGATGAAAGAAAAAGAACCCTTATGGATTTATTATTGTTATTTGTGTTTATTTTGGAGACGCCATCTCTTATTTCAATCCATTATGTAAAAGCTACAAGGCCACTTAAGCCCTGTTCTCTGAATGTTCCTCCAGAGGTTGGATTGCACTCTCCCTAGTTAGTGGTCAATAATGGTCAGTGGTTTCTTGTCCTTTCTGACTTTATTTGGGGTGTGTCTGGCCTTGAGGTCTGGGATGTGGCCACGAGTAGGTCTCTGTAGTTGAAGAAGCAGTTCTTGTCCTAATGGAGACAGAGAGACAGTACTATGCTGCCTGCAGCTGTCCCCACACTGGGAACAAAAACAAGTCAAGAATGTGGGATGGCCAGAGTGCCTGTACACACTGTAGAGGGAGCAGTGACCATTGGCAGGGTCATTATAAGCTTATGAACAAGAATAAAGAGATATAGCAACTGGAATATGCTTGCATAATGATCCTACAAATTTATTTAAAAACTGAAACATAAGAAGATAAAGCCATGAAGGAATTAGTGGGTGAGATATAAACAGTCAACCTTAGAAAGTCATAAACAAAGCAAAATGGAATCTTGGAGGTCAGGCAGGATTGGCCACGGCCCCCAGAATAGAACACAGCCACTGTTGATGCATTGTGCTCAGCACAAAGTTCCTAAAATTGAAAGTCGGAAATCCTATTGCTCCCACCCATGTCCTTAGCCAAGATCCTATGAGACCATGTGCCTCAGAGCCAGCCCGAGTCAAAATCAGTTCTCCTGTGAAAAAGGATACAGGCTCTCTAGTCTTTAGGTGGCTAACTGCAAAAATAAGATAAATGCTTGAGGAGGTGGGTATACCAGTTAGCTGGTTTGATCGTTATATTACATGTATTTAAATATCAGATTGTATTCTACAAATATGCAGAATCATTATTTAGCAATTGCAATTTGAATAACATTAAGAAAAAAGGAAGTTGGCAGTTATTGACTCCAATAAGATATTTATCTGCTCTTCCATTTATTATAAGCACAATATATGTGTTTTTGGGGGAGGGGAGATTTAAGCCAGGGCTTCTATGTGTTAAGCAAATGTTTAACCACTGAACTATCACTTCAACCTTCTGCTTCCTTCATGAGAAATTTACTAAGTCCTATATTAGGGAGAGGTCCAAAGGCAATGCTATAAATGTCACAAAGATTAAAGAGACCACGCCAGATACTCAACTAAAATGATGCTACCAATGGCAGCTGACAGCCTTCTGAACTTAATGTCTGCAAATATCTGGTCTTGCCCAGCTCTGCTGTAACAGAAATGGGAGTTGGTGGGGCAACAATTTCACTTTTCACAAGCCCTTGGGATGCATGGAAAGTTCAAGATGTACTGAACACGGTGCCTGGAACAATGGTTTGTGGCGGTCATTTTAGAAATGTGTGGAAAGCCATCTATCATGAATGAGAGTCGATGAACTGGCATTTGTGAATAATTTATATGTATGTCACCTGCCAGGATTTAAAAACAAAACACAGATCTCTGGTTCCAACCAATACTGGTGCCCTCAAAATTCACACGTGTGGAAGCCAGCGCTGTGTTTTACAGCTCTTCAGGTGGCATTAGGGGCCACCAGGTGCAGGAATACTGGTTTATAGGAACCTCTTGTCTCAACAAAGAAACCATGGAGTTCTAGAGGGAGATCCCCCAAAGAGCAGGTGTTCCCCAATTGAAATGGGTAAATCCCATAAAACACACACACACACACACACACACAAGAGAGCCTTCTCTGGTTTCTACCGAAGGAGAGGTTGTTCCCTGCACCGCTTTTCACAGTGGCCCATGTTTCCCTTCATGAAAGCCTCTAACTCCAAAAGCCTGAGTTGAAACACACAGGGGGTTGTACCACTACCCCTCCACACACTCCTTGTGATGAAGCTAGTCTCAGAAAAGCAAAATGGCCTATTTATGGTAGAAAAGCATGTGACCAGCCTTCCAGATTTGCTGGGGACAAGCACTTCCAAGAAACAATATACTGAGCTTCTATTTATATATCTATCTATTTATCTGTTACTTGTTTAATTTATTGTGTGCACGTGCCATGGTGCAGGAGTAGATGTCAGAAGACAACTTTCAGGAGTTGGCTCTTTCCTTACCCCAGGGAATCAAACCCAAGCCATCATGCTTGACAACACGTGCCTTTACCACCTGAGTGATCATGAAGGAATTGGGATATTTCATTTAAAACCACAGATATGTCGTGGTTGTTGTGCGCTTTTTTATTCTTTTGGGGTGTCTGACACCCAGCTCCAAAGTAAATACATTGAGGCTTATTTTTAGTTATAAATGTTTGCCCTTAGCTTGGTTTGTTTTTTGCCAGCTTTTTTTTTTTTAAAAATTATCCCGACTACTTTTATCCCTGGGCTTTTATCTTTCTCTATTTCTGTATACCTTTCTTTACTTTTTTCTCTGTGGCTTGCTATATAGCTGTGATGCTGGCACCTGATGTCCTCCTCTGCGTCTTCGTTTCTCCTTCTATTTATCCTCTCTGCCTGCCAGCCCCGCCTATCCTTGCTCCTGCCTTGCTATTGGTCGTTCAGCTCTTTATTACCATCAGGTGTTTTAGACAGACAAAGAATCACAGCTTCACAGAGTTAAACAACTGCAGCATAAACAAAAGCAACGCACCTTAAAATAATATTCCCCAACAGAGATATTCTAGGACAGATCAGGGTGAATCGGCCACCCCAGGTGAGAACCTTTACCAACTCCATAGATCTTGTCTTTGGGGAGGTTCTTTATAGTACCATGTTAGTGCAGGGAGAGCTCAGCTTACCATTGCTTTCCTTCATAAAACTTGATTCTCTACTTTGAAAGAGCAGTGTGACCAATTGCTTTCAAAACATTTCTATTACTCCCATTCTGCCTGCATTCGTGTCTTCTCTATCTCTCAAGTTTTCCCAGACCATGGTGTCATATGCATACAAAATATCCTTGGCTTTGATGCATTTTTTTGTGACATGTATCATTATACTTTAGAAAAATCTGCATATTACATACTCTGGGTTGATAGTAAAAGATATCTAATTTCCAATGCCCTAAGTAAACAAAGGAGATACAGTAGTTCATGTAACAGAAAGTAGATGGTTACAAAAAGTCACAACTGATCAAATGGCAACTGACTGTATGGGACCCAGTCCCACTTGGTACTTCTGTAACAGAACCCCTCCAGACAAGGCTCAAGGAATAGCACAAAAGGGGAGACAGAAAGACTCTAAGAGCCAGAGGATCAGGGTGTTTGTTTTGAGATTGTGTCTTCTATATTGGATAGAAACCCTGGGCCCAGGAGAGCTCAACAATGTTAGGCTAAACAGGACATAAACAATGGCAATACAAGTTGAGATGCCAACATGGATGGAAGAAAATGTCAAAAAGCCCTACTCCTAGATGTCAACCTACAGGCAGTTAGTTAACAGCTATTAAGAGGAGACATAATCTTCCCCAGGGAAGAGTCATCTGTTGGTTTTCCAATACCAAGGGGTCAGCCCTAAGTGCACAAATAAGCAAGCAACACTAAAGAGCTTCAGCAGACTGGATTTATATATTTCTATGTAGTACACATGTAACAAGAATAACTGTAAGCATTTCTGGCACCCCTGGGAACAGGGTCTGTCTTGTAGAGATTTCCATTTCCCCCTCCTTTGTTCACTGAGATGATTTCTTCCACTTGGTAACAAGATGGCAGCTGTGGTCGTGTACACCCACAACCCACAATCCTCCAAACCCAGCCAACTTTTTCTAACTCCCAATAGCTTTTGTCAACTTTATGAAGATCATCTTCTTGAGCTAGGATAAATGAACATAGCCAAGAACACACACGATTGCATTTGTCTGGGGCCTCCTCTCACTGGCAACCAGACGAAGCAGAGAATCCCACAGAACTGAGAGTGTGCTCTGAGGCCTTACAAATGGCAGCTGTGTTTATAGCTCCAATCCATAATCAGGTCAGTAATTGGCTATTCCAACACGATGAGTGGTGCTTGCAGAAGTGTCATTGGCTCAGTCTCTGGTTGTTCAGAGAAGGACGGCCTCACAGGTCAGCCTAGACTAAGGACATTTCAACAGGCATCTCACGTGCAGAAGCTGGTACATCTACAGGCCAATCCAAAGCTTCAGCTCACAGGAATCTGAGGACAGTGGCCTCCCAGAGACAGATGAATGCTGAGGGGGCAGAGGAAAGAGAATCTTCGATCACAGGCAAACCTGTGATACAAATGAAGACCTTTGTCCCACTGCACCCCATAAACAGTGACCTCCCAACTCTATTTATGTGCCCCAAATGGATGTCATTCCATTTTAATGTATTCCACTCTTGACAAACCTTCTGTGGGCAGATTTGTGCCATGTGAAATGACAAACCTTCTGTGGGCAGATTTGTGCCATGTGAATGTCTCTAAACCAGCTACTGCTCCCGGGACATAACATCCTGATGGGCTGTGCTGCGTGACCTTGCGCCCATACCATCAATCATGGAGGGAGAGCAGAAAGTTGCATCTCCCGAAAGCAGTCAAACTGTGGTTCCTGGAAATGACAAAAGCTAGAAAGAAGTTGGTTAGGTAGAGAGCTGGGGCCAGGCAGTTCTTAAGGGGCTCACTCGAGCCACGACCCAATTCAAGAAAGCTGATCATTCTGCCACAGTGTCAAGCCCCATTTCTTTCTCCTTCTTCACCCAGCAGAGAGCTAAGTGACAGCCAAAACAGCAGGGTCCGTGACTCCAGAGCTGTCGTCATCAGGCCTAATTTTAAAGATGCACCCAGCATTTAGATGGAACTGGAGAAGTGCCAGGGCCAACAGGACTCCATCAAGATAACTACGGGTCCTTGAAAGTTGGGGATGGGAGACTCACACCCCTTGTCTTTAGTTGTTCCTAAGCCTTCCAGCCGGGTATGTGACACGTGATTTGGTCTTTTCTTCGGTGTGTCCCCTAGAAAAAGAATAAACAGTCTGAGAGCACTTTTTCCTCCCATTATCCTTCCTGTAATTCACATGTAGGCCAAGTCTGCTTTGTTCAAATCACGGGCTTTTCAGGTTGCTGGGCAAGTTCAGACGGAGCTGTTTGCATACTCTTCTAGCCTGCAGTTAAGCCAGAGGGGAAGTTATCCCTGAGGCTAGTTTTCAGTCTGTAGATTTATCCCTTGTTAATGCTGAAATCTTAGATCAAACTGGCGTGAAAATACTGGCTCCCTGAGACCCTCAAATTATGGTTCCATGTTACTCTCCCTGCCTCAACATTTCAGGCCTTTGCAGCCTTGTTGGGTTCTTTCCCCTTCTTCCTCAGGAAGGTAACTCATTTAAGCATTTTTTTCTTTCCTTCTAACTCTCCCTGGCTGGTCTCCAGCCTGTCCTTGCCTTTTCAGTGCTGAGGACAAAACCAGTGCCTCACACATACTGGTCAAATGCTTTTACTACTTACTGCCACCCAGCCCTCAGCCCTACAAGCTGACGTAGGTATTCTAAAGGCAGACGTCAGGTCAGAAAGGTTATTTCTCAGCCAGGCAGTGGTGGCACACGCCTTTAATCCCAGAACAGGAGGCAGAGGTAGGTGGATCTCTGTGAGTTCGAGGCTAGCCTGGTCTCTAAGAGCTAGTTCTAGGACAGCTAAAGCTTTACAGAGAAACACTGTCTCAAAAAAAACAAAACAAAACAAAACCAACAACAAAAAAGAAAGAAAGAAAAAGAAAAGTTCTTTCTCAAATTAATAAATCTTTCAGTCATTCAGATTCCAGGGAGTAATGGGGCCACTGTGTTCATTTTCCACAGTCAGGGCCATGCTCCCCACAGAGCTTCCAGGAAAGCATCTCCTCGCCCTTCTGTCTCCTGAAGTCCTCGCAATCTTTGGCTTTGGCAGCATCTCTCCGACCTCTGCCTCCATCTTCCCAGAGCCAGCTTCATGCTCAGCTTCTGTCTCTGCACTGTGTACCCCTGCCCCTTCTCACAAGGACTATAGCTAATGCATTAGAGCCGTTCGTGATGACCTCCTCTTACCTAAGAGCTGTGTCCAAATTAGGTCATACCCATAGGAACCTGGGGTAACGCTTCAATATACCCCCTTTTGGGGAGAGGGGGCAAAGTAACCCATAACCATCCTGAACAATATAATAAGACAAGAACAAGGGGCAGAAGTGTGACTCTTCAGTCTTGGGAAGCCGAAAGGAGACTGCAGTGTTCTCAAGCCGGGTGCCCTGACGGGATGTCTGCAAGCCCACAGAAAGGGCCTGTGGTAAATATGGCTGTGGGAACAGGAGTCCACCGGAAGGCTTCAAGGCCAGACTTGCACAGGTTTGGGCATCTCACCGTGTGTTTGTAAATGACTTTGTCGTGCTGTATCCTCAGAAAGAAGCGCCAAGGGACTGCTATGAGTCTCATTTATAATCAGGGAAACTGAGGCTCAATCCAAAACTGAGGCTCCAACTAAAAACCAAAGAGCAAGATGCCACTGTCTCTACCATTCTTATATTTTATTTTACTTGTTATGATATGTGATGTGCTTGTTCGAGCGAGAGCGTGCGTGTGCCAGGCACAGATGTGGGTCAGAGGTCAGCTCTCTGGAGTGATGCTCTCTTACTCGTGGGTTCTGGGGTTCAAAGTCTGGTCCTCAGGCTTGGGCAGCATGTGCTTCTACCTGATGAGCCATCTTTCTGGATCACCGTTTGTATTTTTATAACCATTACCCTTTGCATGCCTACCACAGTCTACCAGAGCTCAGAAAGTAAGCTCCGAAAACGAAGGCTCATCACACACAGCTGTGATCCAAGAAATGCATGCCCTGTTAGCTCAATAGATTCAGACATCAGACCCTCAGAGGCAAAGATGAACTTCCCCCACAATTAGAAATCACCACGAAGAGCTGCATATCTCAGAAAGCTTGATATTGTGACCATAAGACAGATGCAGAAGAATCTCAGGGACGTTACTTCCTGAGATAATTAACAAATTTATTCCTAGCTAAATCTAAAACTCAATTCTTCCTGAGTATGCAAGCTGTTGCTAGCATAACTGCGGTGTCAGCGGTGGAAAAAACGTGTCCAGTGTAAAATATTTTAGCTTCAGAGCATGAAGTTGTGAAAAGAAACAGAACTGTATTCTTGAGGCTTAACACAGTGAGCTTTATGAAGGACATGTTCCAGGGGGAGCAGGCAAGGGACAGGAGAAGGGGCTGGCCTTCTGGAAGGGGATCAAGCTAATTCAAGAAGCAAATGCCACAGATGAGTTAGGAAAGGCAAGGCTAGGCCGTTATGTCTGTGTGGATGTCTGCAGTGCTCTCCAGGAGAGGACGAATCTCTTTATTTACGCATAGTGACTGGTGGAACATCTGGAGTAGAAAGGACTCCACACATCTCCAGAAGAGGGGTAAGGGGAACGAGAGCATCCAAGTCACATGGTCTGAGAGAGTCTAGTTCATGAAAGGAGAAAAGGTAGAGGGGACGAAGGTTGTCAATCTGGAAGGAAAGGCAAGCTGAGGACATAGAGCAACTGACGATCTCCCAGCATGGCTGGAGGAAGAGCAGAGGCCCCAACTGTCCTCTTATAGAGGCAGTGTTGGGCTCCAATTGCACCCACATGTTTCTCACAACTGGACCTTCCTTGGAGCAAAATGCACTATGCCAATGGGTCCCCTAAAGATGTCATACGACTCAGCTAGTGTCCCCTCAACATCTATGCTATTTCCAACCCCAGAGGCTCCTTCTCTGCCTGGGATTGTAGGATCAGAAAGGTTCCATTTCCTTATTCATTGCAAAATTGGTGGTTGAGGTCCCCGGATTAGAAGGCAGAAGAGAGAATCATGCAAGTTTGTTTGATATAAAATGCATGACATGAAACCCCCAAGAGGAAATGCAGATCTGAAGCTACAAGGGTGTGTGTGTGTGTGTGTGTGTGTGTGTGTGTGTGTGCATTTTGATGCTTGGTTTGACAAAGGGGGTACAGTCACAAAGAGACACACAGATGGACCAAAGGGTGTGATCTAATGTAGATGTATTAGGGAAGGGTTTGGCAAAGTTTGTTGGTGTTCTTTTAAGCCCCATGTCTTCAAGATAAAGGTGTTTCTTCCAAGTATAAGGAGAACATCTCTACAGGAAAGTTCATGACCTGCTTCAGAGTTGGGGAGATCAGAGCGGCCTTCCGCCTCTGCTATTTGCTCAACGTAAAGGTCCAGTGTGTCAAATTAGCAGAGGCGGAAATGCACCAGGTGCTGCTAACCCTTAGCAAAGGCCCCAAGATTGCTAATTGGCTCTTGTTTGCCACTCTGGCCTCCTTTCCCACCACTCCTTACCTCAGGCTTCACACTGAAACCTGGAGGTTCTCGCTACTTCCCGTCCCATGAGGCATAGCTTCAGGCTCCCCACCCAGGCCATCTCCCTCTCCCATTAAGGGTGTTTTCCACCTCACTCTGCTGCCCCCCTTCTCTCCGTTCCTCTCATCACTACCTTGTATGCACACACAGTGAACTCTTTCTGGAACATTTTTTTACCTTTGTGCCTTTTTCTTTCCTTTCAAGCCTCCATCCCTCAGAAGCAAACGGTGACTCTGTGAGGTGGTGGATACTCTAATGAACTTTGATAGCAGCAATTGTTTTGCAAAATAGACCTACATCAAATTGTACAGCTTAAATATATACACATTCTATTTGTCAATTTTATTTCTGGAAAGATGGGGGCAGGGGATGAATTTAATTTCTCCTATGAAGGCCTATGATGCCTCAACTACTTCTTGAACTACTTCCTTCCTAAGATGAGTGACAGGATCTTGTTTGGCATCTTGGTCATGCCCCTTTCATCACCCACTATGTCACCTGGCACACAATAGGATCTCAGTAAGTCAATAATCTAATAATCTTGCTAAAGGACCAAAGATCCTGCAGAAATGTCAGGCTGCAGGCTTCTCTGAGGCCTGTGAGCCCATCTTTCTTTCTTTCTTTTTTTTTTTTTTTTTTTTTTTTTTTTGTTTTGTTTTGTTTTGTTTTTCGAGACAGGGTTTCTCTGTGGTTTTGGAGCCTGTCCTGGAACTAGCTCTTGTAGACCAGGCTGGTCTCGAACTCCCAGCGATCCGCTTGCCTCTGCCTCCCGAGTGCTGGGATTAAAGGCGTGTGCCACCACCGCCCGGCTGAGCCCATCTTTCTATCCCCACCATTAGTCACAGAGGAAGTTGCCAAAGCCAGATGATGACACTTCTGTTTGGGTTGCCCAGGTCTACAACTTGGAACCAGGGTATTTTAAAGAGAAACTAAACCAAGAGGAAAACCCAGTTTCAATGAGCCAAGAATTGCAAAATGTCGAGTTGTGTAACAATAATGGTGACCCCAGGGACTACTTTGGGTTCTGCCCAGATTATCAGCTATTGTATATATGGGTCAGCCTTGTACATGGGCTCAGGATATAACTGGTGCTTGAGTGTTCAGCTTGCCCCTTTCCCTTAAGTCTGGCCTCTAGAGGTCAGGCTGGCACCTGACATCTCTTGATTTTTGAGATACAAAAGGCTAAATGAAGCTGAACATGGTGGCCAAACCTTAAATCCCAGCACTCGGGAGGCAGAGGCAGTAGATCTATGTGAGTTTGAAGCCAGCCTGGTCTACAAAGTGAGTTACAAGACAGCCAGGGCTACACAGAGAAATCTTGTCTTGAAAAAGAAAAAAAAACCCAAAAAATCCAAAAATAAACAAACAAAAAGGCTAGATGGGAATTAACTCGTGTTTCTCAAAATGATAGAACCCTTGAGTTCTTGGATCATGAAGACTCAGTTGCCAGTTCATGTATTATTTATTAGGTAAATAATACGTCCAGCCTGGAATATTAAGATGAGTTTGTACACATTTTGTACACACCTGTCAATCTTGAACCAAGAAGCATCCTTGACTGAGCATATCTATTCCATACTTACACAGAAAGAAACAATATTCATTTCCAAAGTTGTAGCTGGGAGAAAACATGAGAGGCCCAGTATGCTGATTCTTGCGCCTCAAGGTTTCTAGCCTTGGCCCTTCTGGTGGCAACATAGGAGCCCTTAGCTGCGCCTTGACTTGGAAGAAAAGATGGGGCAGAAACCAAGACCAGGCTGAGCAAAGCTGGTCCATGGGGATGCATGAGGGCAAGGAAAAGAGGAACCAACAACAGGGACATCTGACTGACTCTTCCTCTTGCAGCTATTAGGCCACTCTTCACGGGTTGATGTTGCCTGAGCATAGGCCTCTACACGGAAGAGAACTCATGCTCTCCATGTGGGCAGCTGAGAGCTGGGAGGCTACTGAGCGTTAACCCTGGCCCACCACCCACAGACAGCAGCCAGGTTGAGCAGACAGACTGGTTGAGTAATCAAAGCAAGTCAAATAGGCTTGAAAAACTAGTCTGGACACTGCAGGGCTCCTCCGGTCCACCCACCTCCCCCAAGGGCGACCAGCTAGTTGGAAACAGATGACCATCTCTATGGAGATAGGTCAAACAAGACATCCAAGCCTTGTGAATTCTACTGTGTCCATTATAACAGGATTTATTCTTCTCAGTAAACACAGAGGACTTTGAACTCACCTGGGGGCCACTGAGCCCTTTTATAACCACACAACGAAAGTGCACCTCAGATATTTACTTCCTTAGTAAAGAGCATTGCTCTGTTGGGTGTGTCCTTAACGGCAAACACTGGTCACCGTCCTTCTGTGTTACCAAGACTGTCCCCATCATCATATAAAACAGCAGGGCTGGGAGAATCGGCTAGCCCAGTACATAGTGCAGAAAGCCTGCTTCCTTGTAACATAAAAGATACAAACCCTGCACCAGTAGGTATGTCTGCTCATTGGATGAGCACTAACTGAGAAGTTTCCACATTCTCAGGATGGAGAGATAAATAGGCCAAAGCAATCATTCGATACAGTAGATTGTGTCAAGTCGAGATTAGGCTCTAGAGGAAGTTGGACGTGGCTGTTGTGTAAGAGAGACTTTCGATAAAGAGCTCCTGGCACTCCTGCAAGGGCAGGGTCAGAGCCTCCAGCTAAACAGAGCAGGTGCTGAAGCTGCATTTGAGCAATAGTGGAAATGTCAGGGCACAAGCCAGGGACAATGGTAGGAGATTAGCCCGGATGTGGTCCCCAATCCATCTATTTCCCTACAGTGGCTTTTTGAGTTCAGCTAAAAACACTTCCCACCGATGCACTAGCTTCGTGCTGTGTTGATATTTCAAAACCATTACACGTGCTGTGTGTGTGATCTACTCAGGGAAAATTCCACCCTGTCTCTATGGGATCGCAAAAGAGGTCATGATCATCCCTCCTTGGGAACCCGAGAGCAGAAGACAGGACAACTGAAATGATGTCAGTCTTGGCAATCTGAGATCCACCCGGAAGTGAAGCCACAGACCTCTGTGGCTGAGACAAGGCAGCAGGCATACCCTGGCTCTACATGACGAGCTAAGGTGGGTAAGGGGAGGGGGTCTCTGCAAGACCTCAGAAGCAGCACACACATGTATACATACATATATACATACCATGCTCATGCTCACACCTGCTATCCTGGTGTCCAATTTTCTATACCACACTCTGCTGTCCTGAGTACCAAGACAGCCTCGTACATGAATAACTGGAAACCCTGTAACGACAGACTGTCAGCACAAGTCACAAACGGCATGTCGCTCCCTGTGCAGTTTTCTTGGCTCGGGTTGAAAGCAAGAATCACCCTGTCTTGCCTGCCTGTCACCCCCTCTGACTCCTCCCTAGGAAGTCTTAGATGTCCCCACACTGGATTTCTTCTCTCTTCCCTCAGAACCTTGGAGTTAATATTAATCTCACCCCCAGCCCCAGACCCTGCTCCCTGCCCTGATCATCTTCTCAGGCCTCTTTTCAGTCTCCAGACATAAAGACCTTAAAAAAAAAAAAAAAACCTATCTCCATCCTCACTCCTGTCGTCCCCACTTCAGGGAGAATTCCCCAGATTCCTTTTGTACAGAAAGAGCTGGCTCCTGGCATTTAGAACTCTGGAGTCAAAAGGGCTTAGAATGAGAACTATGTGGACTCCCCCTCCTCCCACTCTGTCTCAATTCCTGGTGTTTTCTTAAACACTGGATCTTTACTGAGAAGGAGCGGGGATTTAGGAAAGAATAGCGAGTAAAAAATGAAGGAAAGAAAGTGTATTGTGTGTGTGTGTGTGTGTTTGCATGTGTGCGTGTGTGCATGTGAGTGTAAATGGATGTGTAACTGTGTGTGCATGCACACGGGTGTGGAGACTAGTAGTCAACCTCAGGTGTAGTTGCGCAGGGCTCATCCATCTTGTCTTCTGAGATGGGACCCCTCGCTAGGAGCTGAGGCTCAATTAGGCTAGGCTAACTGCTCCCTGAGATTCACCTCTCCAGCCCTGGGACAGGAAGCATGTCCTACCATGTTTAGCTTTCTGTGTGAGTGCCAGGGATCTGGGTCCTCATGCTTCCTTAGAAAACACTTCCCTAACTGAGCTTTCCCCCCCCCCCAAGCACCAGGAGAGGGGTGTGTGTGTGTGTGTGTGTGTGTGTGTGTGTGTGTGTTTTGAATGATAAACCTGAAATACGAGCCAGAGATGCTGATAACTTATGCTAGGGCAGAGGAGATGGAAGCTGAGGATGGCCTGACAAGACCTTGGTCTCAAGTAGAGTGGATTCGCATGTCAGAAGTGGGGGTTCGCTAAGTGAGGTAGAGATCAGAAACAGTGGGATCTTGCAGGGCCACCCACACCAGGGCCTCCCATGTGACCTTGAAGGTTGGACTCATTTTGCCAACAGTTTGCCTGGAACAGACGTGCCCTCACCTCAAACCTGGGCTGCTTTTATCTCTAGAGGAGTGTGCCTCTCAGGACAGAAGTGCGTCTCCGTGGGTGGCTGTTACTGTTGTCTCCTCCTGCTTCTGAACTTCTCCTCACCTCCAAGGCACACTCTCTCCCTGATAAACATCTCCAGCAGGCTGTGCTTCAAGGAGAGTGGACCAGGTGGATTGTTTTTCATCTGTCTGGAATTTAATGCTAAATGAGATGCTTAACTCGGAGGCCACTTTTATAATCTAGTGTGTGCACTACAAGGGCTTATCACACTTTTTATAGCTTAAGTGTCAAGAGATAACACACTTGAGCATTTAAACATATTAATTGCCTTCAAGAGCCCAGAGGGGACCCGGGGCAATGGTGGCTGAGTGAGAGGTGTCAGTGTTCTCACCCCCCACCTCCTGCCGCTTAACTTCTCTCTGTTACTCTTTCTCTCCAGCACCCTCCTATCTGTGTTCAAGTCAGAGCCCAGCTGAAGCATCTAACAAAGCTAGTCAACACTGTCCCACATCCTTATCTCTGTGTGCCATCATTTTACTCGTCCCTGGCCCCTTTGAATTAGGCAAAAATTGGTGTCCTAAATTTACAACGTATGAGTGAATATTCTGTAACTCTAGAGAATACACTCAATTTGGCACGTCACGGTAGTAAAGAAATCATTCATCGTTTATGACTTTATTCATTTTGTTCATGTGATATTTACTGAGCAACGTGTAAATGACAGGCACTTACTATTATTAGAACAAGTGTAACAAGTCAAAGCCTTGTCCACGTGGAAGTCACGCCCTGAACCAGGTATGGTAGCAGATACCTGTAATTCCAGCACTTTGGAGGCTGAGGCCTGGACTGTGTAGCAAGATGCTGTCTGTAATAACCAAAACTATTACCAACAATAGCAACAAAGTCAATGGAGGGAAGAAAAAGCAATTTTCTGGGTTATGTGACACATACATTTTTAATTCCAGTTCTCTAGGGTCTGAGACAGGAGGGTTGCAGAAGATCAAGCAAACCTAGGCCACAGCTTGGGCTACATAATGAGACCCTATCTCAAAAACAAAAAATCAAATTAAATACTTAGTCCATTATATCAATTTTTGTTCTAGTGAGAAAATTAAAGACAGAAAGTACTCAAAAAAACTAAGATCTCCAGGGACCTCCCCTTAAAAGTTATCTTCTCTAAAGTTTACTATTTAAAACTGACTGTATTGTGGTATCATTTATGTACTGTAAAATTTAAATATGGAAAGTATCCGTGTTAGTGACTATATACGTATGTATGCAGATGTATACATACATACATATATATCACAAGCCATGAGCTTCTGACCAGGTTTGCATGTGGAGCAGGACTGAATCCAATCAGAAAGGACTTGGTTACCCCAATCCTTCATGCCACTATAGTAGCCGTGGTCATCTTACCTGGGGTTGGTATTGTGGCATCTGAGGTCCAGCACTGAGTCAGACAACCATTGTCCTTTCTCCCCCAGTAGCCTGTGAGCACTCTCCAGCAGTGTGGAAACCAGCCAGAAGGGAAGAGGCTTTTAGGTCAGTTCCAGCTTGATTTCCCTACACTCTGCTACGGGAGCGCTTTGTGTCTTCAGCAATGGGTATAACTGTAGTGCGATTGGAGCTTTATTTGTTAAAGCACAAACAAAATATCAGCACATATAACCAAGTTATGGCAGGCAACCAAGAGCAATGGCAACAGCCTGTGTTGCTTGGGGCACCTCTGAGGCCTCCCAGACCATCAACTCATGTCTAGACCTGAGACTTTCGTGTAAAAATTCATGTCTTCTGGGGAAAGCATTGCTCACCATGCAGGGTCCCTTTGTTCAAACGCCTTAAAAGGTAATTGTATTTTCTAGTTAGTTTACAAAAAAGTGGGTTCTTTGGCGGAGATTGTTTGTTCATTTCCTGGCCACCCAGACCCCAAATAATCAGACCGAAAGTAGATTAATTGCAACACTGCTTGGCCAATGTCTCTAGCATATTCCTAGTTAGCTCTTCCATCTTAAATTAACCAGTTTCTATTAATCTGTGTTTTGCCACGTAGCTGTGGCCTACCCTTAAGGTTCCGGTCAGTGTCCAGCATCAGGCTTTTGACTCCTGCTTCTCACTGACTCCGCCTACTCTTTTCTCCTCTTTCTGTTTGGGATTCCTGCCTTGCCCTATTCTGTGCTGCAATAGACCCAAAGCAGCTTCTTTATTAACCAATGGCAATAAAACATATTCACAGCATACAGAGGGGAATCCCACATGAGGTTCCCCAAAAGATTTTTCATATATCCCTGGTTCGGGTTAACCCAACCCCCCATCTCTTTCATCTCTCGTTCTTAATTAATAGGAATTAGTTTATCTATTCACATACTGGTAGCTTTAATGAAGATGCTGTAATTACTGGACCATACAGATTGTTTGATTTTAAAATCTTTCATTGTAAGTGTCACATCTGGTCCACCAGAGAGCCAGTTTCTTCTGACTGAGTTCACGTTTCCGCTAGGGACCACGTTCTCCTGGTTTGTTTATCTGTCGGCATATCTTATGATGTGTGACTGAATTCTGGACCTTGTGTATGCTAGTGAGATCTGTAGATTGGCACATCTCAGGAGAACTTTCCCTCAGCTTGTGTCTCCTCTCCACAGATTTTACAATCTCATGCTGGCTGTTCATTTTTCATGTTCTATTAGACTTATTTATTTCTACATGCGTGCACGTGTGTACCACAGTACAGGTGTGGCGGTCAGGACAATTTTTAGGAGTGGATTCCTTCCTTGTACTTATATGTCCTGGGGACGGAACTTGGCAGCAAGCACCCTGACACACTGAGCCATCTTGCTGGTCCTGGTTTCCATTTTCTCAAAGCAATTTTGTGCCGTGTGTCTTGCCAGTGTGTGGGGGATAGGCAGGTGTAACACTAGTAACCCCATCACAGACAGCAGTCTGAGGAGATTTCTTTTTTATAGCAGAATGCAGGATACAAGAGATCCTTGAAAGAACACAGTTTCAAGGGAGAGTGTCAGAGGGAAGGGCTGGAGGTGGAAGCAGGCTTGGTCCCTTAGCAGCAAGGAAAAGGCGGGGAATAGCAGAAACAACCTTAAACATGCAGAGAACAGAACAAACGTGCCCTTGATGCCACACGAAGGAAAAGCACTACCGTTTCTGTGTGCCTTTTTGAAATCGGATGGATAGAAACATATCGCCGCTTGCTAGTTCTAAGCAGCCTTGGGTTTTTCTACTTTATGTATCATATTTCCCTATCTTACCAAGGGAATTTGTAAAGCTTGTTTCCCAAGCGATGTGCTGTATTTATTTAGCTGGCCCAGGAGGCAGATGTGAGAAGAGCACATGAATAGTGCGTAGCTGGAGGTGGCCAGTGGCTGGATGGCAAGTTATAGAGGAAGGAGGAACTGCGACACTCGGAGGCTAAATGCTTGTCCCTACAGTGCTTTTGCTTGTGCAACGCACAGCTGGCTTCCCTATCCAATGGAAAGGACATAGGCCATGATGGGTGAAGACAGGTCATGTAGAGTCTCCACGATGGTGACAATAACCACCGTTTGGAGCACGCAGGCATAGCCCCAAGCTCCAAAACTGCCAGAGCATTCATTAAAGTGGATCAAGTGGCCCATAATGAGATCCTCAAAGGATGTGGTAGGTAAGGCAAAAGCGCCACTAAACACAGCTGCAGGCTGCCAAAATCCCCAGCCTTGGCTGATGAGCAATCTGGGGAGAAGCAAGTAGAGACTACGTGCTTAGTGGGGAAGGAAAAGTTCTCCAGGCAGTGGAAGCCTGGCCACCTGCCGAGCTCTGCACCTGCTGTCTTCCGCACATCCTGGGAGGGCACGTTGGTCCTCCCTCCAGCTCTCTCCATCTCTCCATAGTGAAAGAAGCTGCAGAGAAGTGATGTTTTCCGATGCAAGCATCGATACCTGTACGGCGCACAAGTTCATCAGAGGCGAATAATGAAGCTTAGTCATTTCTGAAACATCTAAAGGCATTGTTGGGGGAGATGTTGGGAAATGAACTGACTAATTAATCAGGCCCTTCACCTTAGGTTTGGCTTGGTTTCCATTGCCCAATGCAGCTTTCCTATGCCCTCAAGCCTCTTTAGAAATAGATTGGAAACACAAGTTGTCTGGGTTATCGTTGCTTTAAGATGGGATCTCAAGTAACCTAGGCTGGCTTCACACGTGCTCGTAGTAGTTGTGAATGGGCTTAAACTTGTCAACCCCCAGCCTCTACCACCCCAGAGGTGGGATTACAGGTGTGCCCCACCATGTCAGGCTCACACACTGTTTCTGGATAGAACTCAATGTGTTTCACCCACTTCTTTCTTCCTAACCCACAGACCAAGCTTCAGAATAAACTATGAGTGTCTCTTCCCTTTCACCCGGTCCCTTCTTCCCTTCTCGCCCCACCTCTCCCCTACTTCCCTTCTCTCCTCTTTTTAAACTGTAGGAACCTTTCTGGTATTGCTTTGTTTTTTTTTTTTTTTTCATGAAGGTGAACTACACAGTCTGTTTTCATTATTTGATTAGAATTGGCATTCAGGGCCCTTCTATGAGATAGCATTTTCATAGAATTTGCACTATCCTCCTGGGTAGTCGAAATTCTCTCTAAATGATTCTTAATGCCTAATACAATGTAAGCCTTGTGAAACAGTTGCTTCAACTATGCTGCTTAGGGAATGATGACAGGAGAGAGGTCAGGACACAGTGCCCATTGTCAGAAAAATTTCCACCCATGGTTGGTTAAATCAAAGGATGTGGAAGCTAGCCAAGAAGGGCAGACAGACCTGCTTCACGGCGACTGTTCTACTGAACAGAAACTAGGGAATGTGCCCTTGCTAAAGGCCCCTCCCAAGACCTTTGCAGTCTGCTGAAACCCTTCATCCCCTTGTATCCATTCTGGAAGCAAACATCCACTTGTTACTGTGTGTGTGTGCCTGGCACAGGGGGATTAAAACACAGCATCTCAGCCCTGACCTCTGAGACCTCACACTTTAGTTGAGAAGTCAGTTAACTAGGATGTAAGATGTGCTTAGGTAGCCACAGAGTTTGAAGCATGTTGAGGATGGTTTCTTGGAAAAGGGATGATGCATGGTTTTCAAAAGAAGAAACAGCATTGCAAGGGTGTGGCATTCTAAGAACATCAGGACGTAACTTAGTGTAATGGGGTAGAGGTGAGCACTGTCTGTCCTAACAAGCAGGCTTCCTGTTCTAGAGACATTGGGGAGACTTCGACGAGTTTTAAGGATAGTAAATATGAGAATGGGTCACAGTCAAAAGGATATGCCTGGGATTGTGGGTTGAAAGTCTGAGACCAAGAATATGAGACCATGTCTCAAAAGACAGAGAGAGAGAGGAGAGAGGGAGAGAGAGAGAGAGAGAGAGAGAGAGAGAGAGAGAGAGAGAGGAGAGGGACAGAGACACACACAGAGAGAGACAGGCAGAAATGGAGAGACAGACACACAGAAAGATGGAGAGACAGAAAAACAATTAGATATGCATACACAGGGAGGAAAACAAAGAGACACACAGACAGAGACACACAGACAGAGACACACAGACAGAGACACACAGAGATTGAAAGACCGAGGGACAGAAAGACAGAGACAAAGAAACACACATAGAGAAAAAGACCTTCTTAATCTGTGAGTTGCAAGTCTGACCAGAAACCAGCCCTTCCATCTCCTAACATGATGGTAACGGGACTTACAGCTCCGGGTGGAAACAAGATCAAAGGCAGTTCACGGATCTGGCTGCCATACTCTCTCAGGAAGAAGCGCACATTAAACAGACTGTGAAATGGTGGCCACCGATATCAAATGGTTTTTGTTTTTGACATTTACATCTTTCATCCTAAGGGCTCATGAAAGACACTCTACTTCTGGTTCTTCCTTAGGCCGGTGACAAAGCTTTTCATGTATGTCAACCTAACAATCAGCCATTACACCCCAGGACTTAAAGCCGACCAGCTGCAAAACAGCTATTACTGTGTTTGAACTAAAGCTCCGTCCCAGGGCAGCCCCCTCCCCAGCCCATGTGTCTGGGCTTGTCACTGCCACAGGAAGAAAACCCCTGCTACCCAGGGAGGTGTCACGTTTCTCTGCCTGTTTCAGCAGCAATAGGTAGAAGATGTTAGGTCAAACACCAATGCATTACAGCCTCACCCATGAGGTCTAGTCACCACGTTATTGTACAGAAGAGCGAACCGTGCGAACTGAACCCGCTGACTTGTGGTCAGACCAGCCTGGTGTCCCATGGGGAGACTGGAATAGGGGTGTTCTTATGGAGAGCAGGAGGGAGGTGAAGCTTGCTAGACTGTTTACAAGAGACTGGTCTTGACCTTGCTTGTCTCCAGCACCCAGTGTTGTGAACTGCCACTGCCCAGAAGCATTTGTTGGGCTCCTTAGTTCTGCAGTTTTTAACATTGCTTGGGAGGGAGAAGCAGGCAAATCTCTTTGAGTTTAAGGCCAGCCTGTTCTACAGAGATAGTTCCCAGACAGTCAAGGTTACACAAAGATACCTATATCTTGAAAAACCAATGAATGAATGAATGAATGAATGAATGAATGAAAGAAAAGAAAGGAAGGAAGGAAGAAAGGAAGAAAAAGAAAGAAAGAAGAAAAGAAAGAAAGAAAAAAAGAAAGAAGGAAAGAAGGAAGGAAGAAAAGAGAGAGAGAGAGAAAGGAAGGAAGGAAGGAAGGAAGGAAGGAAGGAAGAAAGAAAGAAAGAAAGAAAGAAAGAAAGAAAGAAAGAAAGAAAGAAAGAAAGAAAGGGGATTTCCATATCAGGGGGTACCACAATACTTCAGATTTTACGAATCTGCTCAGAGAGCTACAGGCAGCTAGAGAAACAATAGGAAACATGTCTCCTTTGTTTCTGCTTCCCTTTGGCTGTCATAGACATGTGCCCAATAAATAATACTGTTGGGATTTTAGCTTCTGTTCTCAGAAGAATTTGGACAATTAAAGGAGCTCAAGTTGTCTTTCATCTGTAGTGTACATCTTCAGTTCCTCTAGTCTATTCTAGGTACTCACCCCAGCTTTGTGATAGTTCGTCTGTGCTGTCAATTTCACTGGATTAGAATCACCTAGGAAACGCGCATCTTGGTGTGTGTATGAGGGTGTTTTTTAAAGCTGCTTCACTCGGGAGGGAAGCACCCTGAGTATGACTGTCACTCCCCCGTGGGCTAGAGTCCTGGAAGACAACACTTGAAGATGGGTGGTGATCTATTGCCTGACTGTGGCCAGTCCTTCCCCTTAAGAAGGACTGTATCCTCAAACTGTGGGCCAAATCAGCCCTCCAGCCTGCCTCTTGCTCAATCTCATAAGAACCCTTCATTTCCTGCAAGTTCCCAGTGCTCCCTGCTCTGCTCAAAAACAGCTTTCTGATCCATTGTCTGTATTGAAGTAGGGACTGTTGTTTCAAAGTCAAAGGCCTTCTCTCTCCCAAAGTTAATGTCACATCAACATGGACAAAATTCATTCCTATAGAAGGGGTATATAATGACAGGATTTCAACTGTAAACAAGAGGGCCAGAGGCAGGTTATCTCAGTGTGACTGTATTGTATGTAGACTTTCACTGTCCAAAAGAGTAGCTACTAATCATATACCATGATTAGGATGTCATGAATTAAGATAACAAAAAAATAAAACCCAGTTCTTCCGTCACAATGGGCACCGTGTACAAAGTTGGTAGCCATATACCTAGTGCCTACCAAACTGATAAGCATGGTTACTGAACATTTCTTATGTCAGAGAGAGTTCTGCTAGGCATTGTGTACGGAGACAATGACCTTCTTGGCCTAGGCAGAAACCAGCCATATCTCTTAATTTCGGTATAGGGCTTCTTAGCCTCAGCTCTAGTTGAACTAGCTCTTTCTGTGTCATAGAAGGCTACCATGTGCCGGGCGATGGTGGCGCACGCCTTTAATCCCAGCACTCAGGAGGCAGAGGCAGGCAGATCTCTGTGAGTTCGAGACCAGCCTGGTCTACTACAGAGCTAGTTCCAGGACAGGCTCCAAAGCCACAGAGAAACCCTGTCTCAAAAAACAAAACAAAACAAAAAAAAAAAAGAAGGCTACCATGTGCACTGTAGGGCATTCAGAAGCAGGACTGGCATCTCTCCTTTTGCAGGTCGGTAATGTACAATCCTCTCAGTTGCAGCAATGGGAAAATGTCTTCGTATCCCCTGGGGGGGGGGGCAAAACTGACCCCAGCTGAGAAACTAAGCTAGCAGAAGCAATGGAGGCCAGAGGGGCTTAGCAAACACACTCATAAACAAGATGAATTCGAATTTGTGAGTACTACGGTGAGGACATTGCAGGGGGCAGGCCAGGCACATTGTTAGTGCTCTTAGAATGTGACAGATGAGAGGAATTTAAGAGTGACATTTATGGAACACAGAAAGATAGTTTTGCCTTGACTTCGGGATTTTCTTGATGCCAAAATGTCATGCATGTCAAAGCCCCAAGAAAATGCAGGGAACATCATAAATACAAAGAAAGGTAGTTAAGAAACAAAGACCCAAGCGACAGATTGCAGGGTGAGTCAACTTATTCCAGCCAAGGTGAAGGGTCTTGCCTTCTGCATCACTCTGAGATTTCCATCCCAGTGTGCTAAGCTCCCATATCCCCAAATGGCCATTTGCACACTAAATGGCCATTACTGCCTCATCGCGACATGAGGGCTATAAATTCTAATCCCAAGCTGCATCTCTCTTCCCAGGAACAGAGTCATAAAAATATTTGCCCTTGCATGGGTCTTTGACATGTGCCGGGCCATGTTTGCGTATTTGTCCCTGGGCCCTCTTGAGAGCAGTACTCCTCCCTGACCCAGGCAGGATTTTATGTGCTGTGCATTCCTTTCAATCATGATGTCATACGTGTATCTCACCATGGGATTCTGAAGCAAGGCGTTGGGAAGACTTAAAAGTCTTAAACAGGCAAATGGTTTTCATTACTTAAGATTTTAAGGAAATCAGGTTCTGAAATATTTATGGTCAGAGTCCCCTTTGTGGTTCCTTGCTGACCTCCCTTTTCAGAAGTTGTCTTGGAGAGGAGAGCCCTTGACCTGCCTCCCATGAGACCACTAACTCACAGCAGAACTGGGCCAACTGTGGCATGGGAAGACTGCAGAAAAGCTTATTTGCCTTATACTCCAGGCTGAACTGAATGGAAGTGAAGCCGGAATGGGGTCAAGGATAAAGGGAGCCGAAGGCCTCCCCTGGCAGTAGCATGTCTGCATCATGGGTTTAACTCGTGTTCTTCGCATTGGGGGATGACAACAATGATCTCACAAGAAAAGAAAGACAATGATTCAGCAATTGTGGTGACACAGAGATAAAAGAGAAGCCACCCCACAGCATGCTGTGTGGACTTGAGCGTGTGGTAGAACGAGTTTCTGGATGACTTCTGTGATGTCGTCAACTAAGTCCCTTTATCAGGAGTGTGAAAACCAACATGCTCCCGTGTTTGATGGGTCCAGCATCGTATGGAATTGTCCAGTCCAATCCAAACCAGGGTAGAATGGCCAAATAGTTCTTTCTATAGAACAACTGAAGGCAATCCTTAAATTTGCTTTCTCATAGAAGGTGCCTTTGACATTTTGAGCAGGATACATCTCCATTATAAGGGTGTCACTGAGCAGAAGTTGCTAAGGTCTGTCCCTGTCACACTACCCCACACATACATTTCCCAACACACTGGGTGGATAGCACATCACAAAGTTTATGGCCCTCGAAACTAAGATGTTAACACAAGTCATGGGGCATTTAGCAATGGGTGTGTCCTTTTCTTTTTCTGCTCTCTGTTTTCTGTTTTTCTCCATCTGTGGAGGTGCCCCTCCAGGCCGCTCATTCCTTGGCCCCAGAATGAGATCATATGGGTGGAAGAGAGGAGGCGAGCATGAGCAATAGCCCAGATAGTTCATTCCTGTTTTCTGTTCATACCCTGATATGGATACACCCTAAGAATTTCCCCAGGGGTGGGGCAAGAAGCCTTATGTAGGAGGGAAATTAACCCAAGGCAAACTCCCTCTGCCTCCACAGGCACCTTGTCCAGGTGCTTCTGCCTTTCAAAAGCTCGCTGGCTCCCTTTCATTTCCTAGCACCTCTCTATGTCTATATGTCACGGGGAGGGGGGCGGTGACACTAGAGTTGTCAGGTAATCAGAGACAAGAACTGGATCTGGATAAAAAAGAAAAGCATCCATTAATGTGGTTTCAACCTCAAGCCTCAGAGATCCATTTGTCATAAACAGACTGGGAAGGATTTGCAAACTGCCAGCACCTTCCAAAGTAGTAGCAGGAATTTTAGATGTGCTTTGATAAAAGATACCAGTTATATCAAATGCCAGGTTTTCTTTGTTGGTTTGGTTTAGAGGTAGTATTTTGTTTGTTTGTTTGTTTTATTTTGTTTTTCTCTGTTTTATAGCTCTGGCCATCTTAGAGCTCATTTTTTTTTTAGACTAGGCTGGCCTCAAACTTACAGAGATCTGCCTGCCTCTGCCTCCTTAGTGCTAGAATTAAAGGTATATACCACCACAGGTCGGCTTTGTATTGGTTTATTGTACCTAAAATTGTATCAGCCTTGGGCAGTGTTGGTGATTGTATGGCAGCCAAAGGCTCTGATTAACAGAACTTCTACCTGTTGTATCACCCAGCCTTAGTTAATGTGATTATTTTGAAACACAGAGACTATGTCAAGACATTAGAATGAGACCCTTGATGAGAGAAAATCTGGGGAAACTTCAGTTTTTCTTCAGAAGAAGCTGAGACCCAGCAACACTGACTATCTTGCTAGAGGTCATGCCAGCCATACCCTGTGACTGCTATGATCATGCCATGGCCATGATAGTCCCCGTTACACCCTATTGTCTTGGCATAATTATCAATACTAATCTTTGTCCTTCTAGAAGGAGTTCTAGTTTGGAGGGAATGTGTGATGTCACTCTATCTAAAATAGACGTCTTCCTAACTCTGAATTCGTCCCTTTTCCCATGACACAACTCAGTCTCTTCTCTTTTCTTTGTGGTTCTTGAAATGGTTCCTCCTCTCTGAATCCATCTGTTATGTGTTTGCAAATTAGTCACTCTCAAAGTTTGGCTGGCTGTTAGTGACACTCCAAACCCGGACTTCCCAAACTATGGGTCCTTTTGTTCCTAGGAGGATGAGGAAGCAAGATACCAGAGGAGTGGGATCAGCCAGGCACCAGGCAAATCCACCGTTTTGACCACACCTTAGACAACCATCCCTGTGCTGCACAGTTCTCAGTGACAGGGCTGTGACAAGCAGATGGTAGGGAAGATGGTGGCTTCTTATGGTTTTTGTTTATTGGTTGGTTGGTTGCTTTAAATGCACACAGAATTGAAAAGACATGCAATATAAAATCTCGCCCATTGGGCTCTGAAAGTCCCCTGTGTCCAGATGACTCAATACGAAACTCAAAGACTGATAATACTTTGAGATCCTCTGTGAGCAATAAAAGCTAAGCATGAGAAAGGAAGGGGTTCACACATGCACACACAAGAAAAAGAAAGATGGGAAGGAAGGGGAAAAGTCCTTTTCTCATTTCCTAATGGAGTGGAAGACACCAGTACCCTGAATCTGTCTATTAATACCACCCTCCTGAATTTCCTACATGTAATGTAAGTTGGTTCCGTTCCTGTAATCATGAACCGGGAGGAACCAGCTTTGAGTTCGGAGGACCCACAGCTGTGCACTTGACTCACACCAGGGCTAGAGCGTGTGAAGCAGACCTTTCCATAACAGGGTCCAGAGGACTTGGGAGCAACTTGTTACAATGAAAACCCATCCCCTGTAGAATTGGGAGATACAAATGCATCCTTTGTAGCCTAAGGGACTTGGTAATGCTGTTTAATTAAAAGGGTGCCATACCGATGAGTCGCTCCCTAATGAGTGCTCTTCCTGACAGCCTTGGAAATAACTACTCAGCAAACGTTATTTAGTCTAGGATCAACAACACAGCCTCTGCTGCCAGCAAACGTGGGTTTGACTGGGTTCTACTAATGGAGGAGGTGAACTCTCCAGTGAACTTCTAAACCTCCTTTTGCTTCCTGGCTCTAATTGCACAATGAAGACATTGGCCCCCGGTAGATACTACCAAGTCTTTAGGAAAGGGGAAGGCAAGAGATGGTGCATATAAAATAAATGCTCAACATAGAGCCTAGCTCATGAACCACAGTTATTATTATTTAAATAACCAAGCTCTTTTGAGAGCAAATGGCAAGTATTGCACAAGACAATGGGGCCTCCCCAGTGAGTGAGGCCAAAGGTCTGTCCGGAGGATCCTACAGCCCAGGAGAGGCAGCTGATAAACATACAGATACTTATATAGGGATTCAAAAGTAGAATAAGTTAGAAAAGACCTATATTTAGATAATAATTTATTGATTTATTTACCGATTTACTTAAAGCACTGTCCACTTGCCAAGCGTGATTTCACTTACTACCGACAACCGAATGACCTGGAGAAGTAGCTGAAAGAGTAGATTGTTGCTCATAACCTGCTGCCCTTAGTCATGTACACGCCTGTACACTCTCTCTTGCTTACTCATCCCACCGTGTGTTGTAAACTATAGAACGAGAATGCAGACTGGACCCAAGATGGAAGCCTTTCAGGAGCTGTCCTGGCTCCATCCACTGGGGACATCCCCTCTCTTCCACTCTCACTGATGTCACAGTGGTTAATCCAGAAAGATTCCCACAATTCTAGTCAGAAAAGGAAAAGAAAGAGAATTCAGATGACATAGACTTTTCTTAGCAATTGCTATTTATGTTGACTTTGAAGCACGGATATCCTCTGCATACAGAGGATAATGGTCCTAAGATCACTTCTATTGAGTGACCTTTACCTAGGTGGGTGAAAAGATGATCAATGGCTTGGTTCTGGGTCAGCTCTTGAGGAAGAGATTATGACGATCTCTAAGGAGGAAAATAAAGCTTGCTATTGCTTAGCTTTATCTTCCACTCCTCTACCAAAGCAAGCAGAGCCTGGGGAGGGGACATCATGGAATTAGGAAGCATGATTTCCTGAGGTCCAAGCCACCTGATCTGTGTCCACTTAGTCATTGGTGGTCAAAATCTGCCAAGAATATTACCCCCAAAAGAGCTGCTCAAAAGGGCTGCTCTCCAAACCCCTGCTTATCTGAGTAGGAAGATCTTTGTAAGTTTAGGAAGATTGTAAGTTTCATCACACACTTTAATCCCTGTCCTCTGTGTGTGTCTGTCTGAGTGTGTGTGTGTGTGTGTGTGTGTGTGTGTGTCTGCCTGTCAATCTGTCTTTCAGTTTCTGTCTCTGTCTCTGTCTCTCTCTCACTCTCAGGGAGGGGGTTGGTACCAGAAATTAAACCCTCAAGCATGCTCAGAAAGAGTTCTACTTGGTCCTTTTCGTATTTTACATTTCAAGACAAGGTCTCACTAAGTCACCCAAGACAGCCTGGAACTTTCTCTGTAGGTGAAGCTGCCTCCTGTCTTGTGATCTGCCTGCCCTGGGCTCTTGAGTAGCTGGACTGAGAGGTGTGCAGTAGGCTTTGGTAAAGCCCAGATTTCATGGAAGTGTCTCTTCATTGTGGAGGTTTCTGCCCCGCAGCTTGATCTCTGTTTATACTGACTTCCTATATGCAACGACTCTTGGTTGAAATGGGTCACATAACTCATCAGGGCACTGAGTTTGTACGAAGCATCACTCAGGGCACTCCACTAGCTGGGGCCAGAGTTCTGGACAGAGATAGGGATTCTGGGGTGGGCGAATCTAGTTGTTTAGGAAACACAACTGAGGGGCGAAGAATTGGGATCAGGCAGGCAGGAAGCTTGTGAAGAAGCACAGCAAGCAGTCAAAGAAGCGGTTTGGGGCCAATTCCACAGGAAGCGTGAAGCCAATGCAGGCCACACCCCATGCCCATGCGTTCTGATGAGAGCCACTGGAGTTGGAGTACCTACGCCAGCCTCCACATTTGTTTTCCCATTGGTTGAGCATTTCTCCCAGGGAACAGCAGTTCTTAGGCATCTCCCTGAGCCCTAGGCAAGGTGGGCTCTCAGTCGGCCAACAAAGATGTTTGTCACCAATAGCTAACCATAAGGATGGGGCCAACACAAAATGAAAATATGTTGCCTTTTGCCAAGGGTACAAAAATATGACACACAAATAATAATAAAACTCAGAGAGAGAAACTGGGGTTCAAACTGAAGACTTGAAAAGCAAAGCAGTCAGCCACTGGCTCTTACCTCAACCTCAGACTAAAATGGCGATCCTGCCTCCAGGAATCTCAGAATGAGACTGTGAGTGAGAGCTATCTCCTCCTGTATTATAATCCTCTATAGGACTGGGATTAAAGGTGTGCAATACCACGATTAAAGGCATGCACCACCTGGTTTCTATGGCAACTGGTGTGGCTACTGGGATTAAAGGTGTGTGTTATCACTGCCTAGTTTGTAAGGCTGATCAGGGGGACTGTTTTATTTTCAGATCTTCAGACAGGCTTTATTTAATCAAATACAATTGAAATAACCACTACAAAAATATGTTCCAATTAATATAAAAGTTTCTTCCTTTTGCTCACAGTCTTCTGATTTGCCATGTGTGTTTTTTTTAAATCACTTATGATTTAATGACACCCTAAGTAAAAGAAAATTCAAACATTTCAGTTGCTAGCATGAACCTTCCCTTTCATTTCTACAGTACCAGCTCAAAGGCAAACAAAGGAGCATTGAACCCATATGCTAAGTGGCCAAAAGTACATGATTTGCATATTCCTTTCTTACTAGAACAATAGAAACTGCTCAGAACCAAGTCAACGGCTTTTATGTCACTTCTTTTGTTTTTAATTGAAAAGTCATACAATATATTCTGATCACAGTTTCCCCTTCCCCGCCCCAGCTCCTCACACATCCTCCCCCTCCCCCATCTAGTTCTATGCCCCCCCCCCCGCCTCTCTCTCCTTTCTCAAAGAATAAAATATTATTTCTTGATTAAACAAGCACTTCCAAGATTCTCTGCCGCTGGCTTCTCAATGAGAGGGGGAAATTGGCAGCAATGGGGGCGAGTTCCCCTTTGAGGCTCCACTTCCACAGCAATCTCTTGACCGGGGCCGGTAGTAAAATGAACGAGAATGAGGTTAGGTTCCTTATCTACCCGGATTCTTAGAAAGCCTCTGGCTTCCATGATGGGGGCAGGTTCACATCGCATCACGGAATGGAAAGTGTGGCTTCCTGGGGCAACCAGCTCCCTTTCCCTCCAGAGCTAATTGCGGTGTAGACAAAGCCCACTTTTCTTGAATTCCCTTGAAAGTCCACGAACTCTCACATGTGGCGGACACACAGATAATGGATGCTCATGGTAAATGTTCTCTGTAAATAGGGTAGCAAGGACGTACAGGCATAAATATTGTACACGCTTTCGGTTCTTTCACATGTGCACTGGCTTTTTTCTAGTTTCTTTTTTAATTTACGTGTGTGTGTGTGTGTGTGTTGTCTACATGTGTGTCTATGCACCATTTACTTGCATGATGCTCACAGGGGCCAGAGGAGGGTGACCCTAGAACTGGAATTATAGATGGTTATGAATTACCTTGCATGTGTTATGACATCAGACCTAGGTCCTCTGGAAGAGCAACCAGTGCTCTTAACTGCAGTGCCATTTTTCTAATCCCCCAAATTAGACTTTTAACGTGATGGCAGAAAATCCTCAAGGCCACTAAAGGGCCCTATGCAAGAGCACAGGTGGCCTGCCTTGAGGCGGGCTTTGCACACGTGAAGGAAAGATGCAGGGAGATGGGAAAGAAATCACGGGATGTGGAAGGTGGACTCGTGAGGAACACTAGCAGTCAGCAGACACCTTACTCATGGAGAGGTGTGTACAGCAGGCGTTTGGGCAGCCAATGGCCCTGACTGCCAGAGGAACAGGCCATGCCAATAGAAAGGACACAAGGAGAGGTGGGGAGCACAGTGCATGAAGAGCTGGAGAAGTGGCTTTGTTCGTGCTCTATCCTGGAGATTCAGGGGAAGGCGATGAAATGGAGATGGGGATCGTGAGGAAGAAAGATATAGGTTGGGGTGGAAATCCTCTTCATCAAAACCGCTTGAGAGCCAGGCAGTGGTGGCATACCTCTGCCTCTGAGTGCTGGGATTAAAGGCCTACGCAAATCTCTTTGCTCTGGGCCCACACAAAGAGAGTTATGTCAGCATCTAAAATCACTACATGCACATACACACACACACACACACACACACACACATATGCATGCGTGCACATGTACACACACACACTTGAAGCCTACAAAGGTTTTTGTCAACTTACCATCTCTTTTCTAGTCCTGTATCATTTAATTCTCAAAGAGAAAAAAACTAACTCCAATTAAGTGGTCCGTCCATTTTCACAGATGGGAAATGAGATCAGGAATTAATGAGTAACTTGTCTAATACTGCCAAGGTATGAATGGATTTGAACTTGGATTTTTACTCTTCTCAGTTTTATTTTGTATGTATGGGTATTCTATCTGCATGTATGTCTGTGTACCACATGCATGTCTGGTACCCATGGAGGAAGAAGGTGTCAGAGTTCCTGAGCTGGAGTTAGTTGTGACCTGAGGGTTGAACCTGGGTCCTCTGGAAAAGGAGCCAGTAAACTTAACTGTTGAGCCCCCTCTTCAACCTCTTGGTCTTGAATTATTTAGATGCTAATCTAAGACCTTTTCCCTTCTACTGACATTTCTGAAGTTGAGTGCATATGAGAGTCATTGAAGGGCTCATTTTGCACAGAGTGCATGTTCCCAGGTCTCACCCCCAGATACTGGGTCAGCAAGTGTAGAACAACCCCTAAGTACCAGGACATCAGCACACCATCCCTTGACTGGTGCAGGTCATCTGTAGAAGTTATAGTAGAAGCCCTGAACTCCATTTCTCTACATAACATGGTGATTCTTGGAGAGCCACTGCAAACAGGGATGGGGAAAGAGGAGATTGGAAAGGCTGCAGACACTCTGGCCATGTGGAGTTGAAGGAGTTGGAAATCCCCTTCCTTCTTCATGCCGGCAGTCTCAGTAAAATGTCTGACAGTGCCGACACCATGTCCAAAATTCTCCTTGCACAGGGAAGCCCCTAGATGTCTCCTGCTTTTGTGCAACCAAGCACATATGCTCAGCTGGCTGACTCTCCAACAGGAACTCGGCTCCCGGACAGTTACTCCCAAGACTCTTTCTTTGGCTTCATTTCATTACTGGACACAGCCCCACAGCAATGCATTTATCCAAAGATGCTTTAAGAAATCCTTGGCCTTCCATAGAGACTTTCCCTAAAATCTTGACTCCTGTTTGGACTCCGAAAATCCTGGATGAGCCCCAAAGTTGGATGCCTGGTCTGGTTATTTTTGCTTTTAAGCAGTAAGGCAAAGCCAGAGGCGTAAGACACCGTCCAGCAATGTGCCTTCCAGTGAAGAACATTAGGGCTCAATAGCAGTGCTTGGGGCTCATTGAAATTCAACGGATCATCCAGGTAAGGACTCTTTCTCAAGGTTTAGATCTAGCTAAAGAGAAAGAATGTCCAAGGTAGGCTAATGTTTCAAACTCCAACTCTCCCAAATCCCCCAAGAGACATAAAAGGAAACCTACAGATAAAACCCTTTGCTCATTGTACCCATGACTTGTTTGCAAGCAATTGTGTCTGCCCTGCAATGCTCCCCAGGGTCATGGCACTTTTAAATAGGTATCTGTAAGGCGACACACCCAACCATTCACCCACCCAGCTTACTGGGAGTTCAGTGTCTTTGACTGAAGATCACATCGCTCTTCTTTCTCTAGCCCAGCCACTGCGGCTGGTGACTCTGCCTCTCCTTCCGTGAGGTGCAGCTTCCGGGACAGGTCTGTGGCCACTCCAGTGACCCAGATTTGAGCACAGTTGCTGTCCTTAAGTGTTCTTCCACGAGTTCACCATTTCCAGAAAATCAAATCCCATTGACAGCTCTGCCACTCTCCCAGCCGAGCTGCTCAGATGAAAGACAGACTGTGACTAGCACTTGGGAGGCTGAAGCAGAGGGCTTGCTGAGAAATTGAGACCAGCCAGGGCTATAGTGACACCCATCCCTGGCCAGAGGAGTTTGAACAGCAGAGTTTCATGAATTTCTCATGTTGAGAGGAGAGCCCCCATGGCTCCTTTATATCAACCAAGCACATGAGTGAGGCTTTGTAACACGGATGGATGTCCCAGATGGCAGCTGCATGGGTCATGAGGTTGCTTTTCTTTGCTACTTTAGCAAGATGACAAGACGAGAATTATAAAAACAGCACAGACACAAAATGCATCCTAACTGCCCCAAACCTGGCCGGAACATCAGTGTTCTGCTGCCGTGAAGAGACACCATGGCAGCTCTTAGAAAGGGAAGGATGTCACTGGGGCTACCTTACCGTTTCAGAGGTTCAGTCCATCATCATCATGGTGGAGAGCTTGGGGGCATGCAGACAGAATTATCTAAGAGTTCTACATCCAGATCTGCAGGCAGCAGGAAGAGAGAAACTCTGGGCTTGAAATGGGTTTCTTGAAACCTCAAAATCCACACCAATGACACACTTCCACCAAGACCACACTTTCTAATCTTTTGAAATAATGCCACTCTCTGGTGACCAAATCTATGAACCTATGGGCGCCGTTCTTATTTAAGACAGTACACTGTTGTTTAAACTACTCTGGTGATTTCCATTTTATCATGGCAGAAGTAAGTTAGGTACACAATGGACAGCTACTTTTGCTGAGGCTTTTAGTTTTTTCAAGGCAGTTCGCTGTTGACCTGATTTTCTGTCCTACTAGGTCCCATAGCCATTTAGTCCCAAAAAACACACAGAGGTCTACTTTAATCATAAACTGGTTGGTCTAGTAGCTCAGGCTTCTTATTAACTCTTATAACTTATTGTCTGTGTTAGCCAGGTGGCTTGGTACCCTTTTTGGTGAGGCAGTCACATCTTGCTTGCTCTATGTCTGGCTTCCTTTTCAGCTGGGTGATGACTGCAGACTGAATCTTTCCTTTTCCCAGAATTCTCCTGTTCTCATGGCCCTGCCTCTACTTCCTGCCTGGTCACCCCACCTCTACATCCTGCCTGGCTACTGGCCAATCAGTGTTTATTTAAAATACAAGTGACAGGATATAGACAATTGTCCCACAGCAGTTCCCTATAAACTAAGTCATCAGGAAAGCTCTCTAGTGGAAAACCAAGATTCAATATTTCTGTTTGTGGTTTTTGAGACATCTCATTTGGCAGCCCAGACTAGAACTCACTATATAACCCAGGCTTTCCTCAAACTCACCGGAATCCTTCTGCTTAAGTATCCTGATTACTGGGATTACAAGTGTGAACCACCGTGATGGGCAACAGAATTCTTTCTTTTTTTAACATTAAAAAGGTAAAAATCTCTTTCACAGTATCCAGAAAGCAAATCTCAGGCACAGTCTGGGGTGTGGGGGAGTGCGTACTTCGAAGTGATAGGTAATATCATTTTAGAAAAGTGGACTCTCCTCTTTCCCAACTTAAAGACAACATTGGCAGGGACGCAGCTGCCAAGAGTCTGGGTAATCTTACTGAGGGTTCGGTTTCTAAGTGTGATCTTATACTAGCAACTGCCCCTGGGTAACGAGGAAGCAAACCGCACCAGGAACCTCAGCTTCCATAACCCCAAAAGACAATCCTAATTACGTAACAGGTAAAAGCTGCCCTTGTCATTAGGTCAAAAGCAGATGAACAGCAGCCTACCTTCTGCCTGCTTCCCAAATCCAGCAAGCGCTGACCTCACCCCCACACTCTTTTCGCCATCCCTTTCTTCTTTGTCAAACAGCAACTTTTATTTTCTGTCCTATGCTGTGCTTGATGGAAGAATCCATATTTCTTTTTTCTCTCTCACTGTTCAACCCAGTGGCATCTGGTGTCTGTCCCCACTATTCCCTTAAAAGGATCCCCACCTGACTCCCCATCTCCCCATCCCCACCCCCACCCCCGCTGAGTGGTGGTAGTGGTGGTGCATGCATTTAATCCCAGCACCTGGGGGGCAGAGGCAGGCCCCTCTGTGAGTTCGAGCCAACCTGGTCTACAGAGCAAGTTCCAGGACAGGCTCCAAAGCTACAGAGAAACCCTGCCTTGAAAAACAAACAAGCAAACAAAAAACTTTACTTAGAACACCCATAATCTAACTGTAAAATTCACCCTTCTTGCGGTTTATGAGATCCATGCTACTCCGAACTTCTTGCTTCCCTTTCTATACTGTGCCTTCCTGGGACTGATTCAAACTTCTGCTAAATGTATCAGACTTTTAACTCCTTGGGGAATCTTCATTTAAAAAAAAAAAACAACAGACAAACAAACACAGCAAACAATCAAAAACCTGGTTTTTTAAGCTTTATCTTCATGTTACACAAAAACTGAAATAAAAATTGCTCACTTTTTTTTTTTTTTTTTTTTTTTTTTTTTTTTTTTTTTTTTTTTTTTTTGGTTTTTCGAGACAGGGTTTCTCTGTGGCTTTGGAGCCTGTCCTGGCACTAGCTCTGTAGACCAGGCTGGTCTCGAACTCACAGAGATCCGCCTGCCTCTGCCTCCCGAGTGCTGGGATTAAAGGCGTGCGCCACCATCGCCCGGCTTCACTTTCTCTCTTTCTCTTTAAGATAGAGAAAATGTCCTGCTAGGTGTTCATCTGCTAAGACTTAGGGGCCAAGGTCAATATGGATAAAAGGGACACCCAGGATCAGCCAGGGCCCAGAAAATTGCAGGGCCCCTCTGGAAAAGCCCTGCAACTGCTGGCTCCCTTTATTCCCTCACAAGCCACGCTAGCCAGCATCATAAACACCCCTGCTTCCAAATCACTATCCCTAAACCGTACAGCTCCAAAGTCTCCATCTCTGTCAGTCACGTCTTTCCAGAGCCCAGATGTGTGTGTGCAGTGGCCTAGACTCTCCCCAGACGACACCCCCACATGAAACCCAGAATGTCACATGTCTCATTAAATCGACCACTGTTTCATAGGGTTGTTTCTTAATTTCCTTTCTCACAATGACACCAGACTTCACCCAGTCTCCTGAGCTTCCTCTTGGGAGCCATTTCCTTTCCTTTTAACACTCAGCCTCTGGTCCTTTCTCCTCTCTTGGTTAATACCTTTCTCCCTTTTTCTTCCATGTTTCTGTCAACTGCTTAATTAAAACCCTTCCTATTTCTCATCTGGATAAAAGCTGTCCCTATGGGGGAACATATCTCAAGACTCTTAGTAGATACTTGATACCACGGATGGTATCCTGCCTTATACATGCTTTGTTTATTCGTATATACACACACTTGCCTGTGATAACACTCAGTTCACAAGCTGGACACAGTAGGCGAGGAACAATAGTAACTAAAAATAAAATGATTATCCTGCGATAGAAGCTGTCTAAGACACATGAATTATCTATTTCTGGAATTTTCCGTTTAACATTTTAGTACTTTAGCTGACACCATGGGTAAGTGGGGTGGGGGGTGGGAGCGATTGTACTTGTATGGCTTTGTAATGGAGACTTTTCAACCTCCACTCCAGCAAGTTGAGGACTAGATGAGGCACACATCTGGAGCAGCTAGGACTTCAGGAAACCCGACGGTCTCGGCAAAGATGAGTCAGAGGCCTAGTAAAGAAAATCTAAAAATTAATAGCAGATGGCCAAGGGAGGTAATGGTCACCATCCAAGAAGTATCCTGGAGCAGAAGGTGCCATCATGCCCTCTCTTCTGCAAGGCTCCTAAGAAGGCCTGAAGAAGGCGGGTCTGGGACCCAACAGGACACCACCTCAGTGAACTGCAACCTCCACCCTCCTGTAGTTTATGATCGCCATGAGATTCCTCTTACCCTGGCTTGGCTCCAGGTTGGAATAGCCGGCTATTTGCAGAGAATGTGAAAACGTGAAGTGTGGTGTGGTTGTGCCTCCGGGGTGCACACTCAGATGCCCAAGCAGAGATCACTTCGCTTTGCTTTCTTTCTTACGTCCCCCCCCCCCCCGCCGTGAAAACAAAGCAAACCCTTGTTTTGTGGACATTTAAAACATACCTGAGGATTTCCAATTCACTGAAAAGCCAAGCATCTCCAAGGACCCATCTGTAAGAGCTGAGATCATTTGAAGAGCTGGATACCAACAAAATCTCAGTTAAATTGAGCCAAACCACCCATTTTGATTGCTTAGCCAAGTTCAAGTGTGTCCAATGCATTAGAATTCCCAAATCCTCAGCAAATGCTCCTTTGGCGTGACCCGGCGAGATCAGTGGTATTTATTTATTATTTTTATACAAACGGAAAAAATTACACCCGAACCAGGAAACTTCCACAGGTAACTTAGTTAGAGAGCTGAATGGGACCCAAGAGAACGCTAAACAAATCTTCCCTGCCAAAGAGCAGCAAAAGCTTTGACTTTCTGCTCTGCATGCAGGTGGCTGATGGACTGTTTTATGACGGGGATAATTATCTCTGTCTTTCTCTCTTAGTTACCTACCAAAATAAACTGCGCAAATCCCGACATAGTAGAAGGACTCCATCATCAGCTGGCAGGCCAAACCTTAGCAGGGCTCCATAGCCCCAGGAAATGAAGTTGCTAAGGAAGATGAGTCGGTTGGTCAGTCTGTGGCTCAAAAGGCCCTGTGTGCGGTACAGTCAGGGGCTCAGGAAGTGTCCTTGTCCCGCTCTGCTAGGGAAACACAGCCGAGTCCTGGATGGTGATCTTTTCTGACATCTTTGATGTAAATCTGGCACAGGCCAATCTTCATTCCCTCAGTACCAATTCTCTAACGGTAGGTCAAGCAGAGAGCTGCACTTGATTTATAATGTTCAAATGGGTATGCCCCATGATACAAGAGGGTTGAAGAGAAAGAGGAGACACTCTTGGCTAAGGACGCTTTTGCTAGTGGTTCAGCAATTCTATTTCCAGATACAGAATTGAGAATGAAGTTTTATCAGACTCCTTCATTTTACATATGACAAAACGGAGGCCCGGAAATGGTTGAATTGCCCAAGTCCCACACTGGGATTAGATCCAGGGCCTCCCAACATGCTGTGAACAGCCCCACACACTGCCCTCTGCTTGTGGCAGAATAGGAATCATGAAGGGTGGAGGACATGACCTACCTTTGATCCATCCCATCAAGGACCTTCTATGTAAGGATCAGACATCAGGCGGATTAGACACACAGGGAGAGATGGGGGACATGTATACTTGGTGTCTGAGAGCAATGGAGTAGGAAATATGGGCTACAGGAACCCGGGAGCTTAGACAGTCTGTGCTGAGGACAGCCAGGAGAGCCACCTTCCTCAGTCTTGCTATTCCAACCTATACAAGCTAACACCAGTCTTACTATCTTGCTTTGATAGTCCCAGCAAACTTCGTCAGCCAGGTAATTATGGTCAGTGTATTACCTGTTCTTTTATTTAATTGCCACAAAGCTCCATTGTAGTTAGACTTTCCTTACCACTGCCAGCCCCAAATAACTACATAGAAACTTATTATTAATTATGAACGTTTGGCCTTGTTTGACTAGCTCCTATAACTTAACCCATTTATTTTAATCTAATTCTGTCTCATGGCCCGTTACCTCATTTTTCCGTACACTTCATGCTCTTGTCTCCTTGTCTGGCTGGCAACCTCGCCTTTCTCCTTCCCTACTTCTCTCTGTCCCCAGAAGTCCCACCTAACCTCTTCCTGCCTAGCTATTGGCCATTTAGTTCTTTAGTAAACCAATCACAGTGTAAAGGAATATTCCATAACACCCCACGAGGCAAATGTTTCTCTCTAAGCCCTTTTATGTATGAAGAGATTAAGGGTCTGAGGGGTCAATGAAGCCATCTGTGATGGATGGCAGCTAATAAATGGCAAAGATCACTGAGTAAAACACTAGCCCTTCCTAGCATGAAGAGAAACTGGGGGTGGGGCGTAACCCACGAAAATTCATTATCTCCCTCTTCTGGAGGCTGGAAGTTGAGATCAAAGTCTGCCAGGGTTGGTTTCCTTTGAGGGCTCCTCCTCCTTCTCCTCCTTCTCGTGGAACTCGCTCTGTAGACCAGGCTTGCCTCAAACTCACAGAGATCCGCCTGCCTCTGCCTCCTAAGTCCTGGGATTAAAGGCGTGCGACACCACTGCCCAGTGGGACCAAGGCCTTTTATGGGGACCTTTGAGGAACATTTAACATCCAAGCTGGAACCAGTCACGTGCATAACTACGTGGTGGTTTACCCCTTAGATCCATGTGCTGTGTATGTTTTGTGGCAACTAGAGATTAAACTTCATCACCTCGACCTTCTGAGACTGCAGGTCTTGCCTTAGCTGCCACATTTCAAGTAACCATAAATATCCCCATTACTATTTTATATCACCCTACTATTAAAAGCAGTAACGTCATGTCTCCTAGTTACTCTAATCACCGTTGATCTCCTCGTGTCCAGAGTGCACCTGGAGATGGGGACCCAGAAACTTTTCAGAAGAGTGATGCCATGCTAAAGTTATTCCTGGTGCAAAATGCTTAAAACTAAAAAGAAATACATGCATATAAATACTATACCTTGCTTGTATAGACATTCACTGCTCTGGAAAACCATAGGAAAGTCCCCATTAAAGTTAAAACCTGCACACATATCACCTAGCCAGTGCACCTCTGCCTCAGTTTATGTCAACACAGATAGGGGAAGGCCTCTGTAGCAGTGTTATTCAAGAATGTCCTAGCATTAGAGAAAACTTCACTGTGCATTAGTAGCAGTAAAGGCGATGGGCGTGGCCTCCTGGGACCACACACTAGAAGACCCACACAAGGGCAGCTCCAAGCTCTAGGCAGCAGAAAGAGCACTGGTGAATCTTATCAATGCACTTGGTGTGGTGCCGGATCTGCTTCTGCTAATTTACACATAAAGAAAACCAGGAAGAGAGACTGTAAGCTGTGATGTCACCTCTCAGCAGCCCACTGCTGAGAAGAAATTTAAACAGGAAAATGCTATAATCACTAAGTGGGGACCCAACAAAACATTTCTAATACTGTTTTGCTTTGTTTATGTAAAGATAAAAAAAATGGTGACAGGTATTACATGTAATTAATTTTTCTTTTACTTTCAGTGTGTATATGTGTGTGTGTGCGTGCGAGTGTGCATGTGTGTGTGTGTGTGTTTCTGACATTGTTGGGAGCTGTAAAGTAAAAGATTTACATTATGTCAGATAGTATATTTTTCCAATAATAAATTTGAAACACCCCCACCCCAATATGGGGTGTTGAAGGTAAGGGTGTATACTTAAGAACTATATACTTAAGTCCTACATACTTAAGAGCTATAGCTTACACCAAAATCCTGGCAAGCAAAACTTCTATCTATTTAGGACCATTGAGACAGTCACGCTTTCACACTGGAACATGGGACAGCAGTAGAATTGGTCCCCAGGCCTAGCCTCCACGCCATGTTTCAAGGGTCTTGATGCCCTGGGCATACACCTCTCAGCCTTCAAGTCTACTTTCATCCCATACCTACCTCAGAAGGGTGAGGCAGAGGGAAAAGAAGGGTCTAGAATCACTGGACTGGATTACTAATGTCCTCTAAGTTGGCACATGGTATTGAAAGGCAAGCATGGTCTCCACGTTCACACTAACTCTTGGCCTGAGATTCATTTAGAAGGTGCATGGCTGGCATGAACTCAGAATCCAAAGCCCATGGCTCTACAGAGACTCTTCCTTGCCTGGAGCTAAGGTCAGCACTGCTTTCTGTAGAGAAAGGGTGGTAGAGACCCTGGCGGCACAGGTCTATAGTCCCAGCTGCGGAGGAGTCTGGGGAGGCAGACCACCAGCTCCAGGCCAGCCCAAGGAACTGACGCCTGGCTCAGTAAGAAGTAAAGAAGTCTGGAAATGCAGCTTATTAGTAAAGCATTCCCCTACAAGCATGAGCCCCAAGGTTTAATCCGCAGTACTGAACAGAAAATTTAAAAAACATGTGCCGGGAGATGTCACTGAAACTTCCGAGGCTCCCAACACTGCTGCGTGCCTTTTTCTGGGTGTCAAGTATATTACTCACAACTGATTAAGGTCTAAGTACCTTTGTTGTGTATCATCTTCTCTATGTATGTTCACACACACACACACACACACACACACTTACACATACAAATATGATTATGTAATTCCTGATGCTGTACTCTCCAACTTCCACAAACAGAACTCAGTCCTAAGTGATCGCCTTGTAAACACAGACGGTTTGGCCGTTAGAATGTGTGCAGGTGTGAGGACCTTCAGGGACACGAACAGGATGCCGGGAATGGACCTGTAGCTCCCTGCTGGCTCTCTGCTCCGTTGGGGGTGGAGAAGCTTGGGTAGCCATGCATGGATTCAGCAGAGCAAATGAGTCATAGGCGCTTGTCCCTTGCCATTGCCACTGCAAAGGTCTCAGAGGAAAATTCCTCGCCCTCCTCCTTGCCAAGAGGAGAAAACACTGTGTTTACGCAGCTAAAATAGCAGGAGGCTGTTACCATCCTTGTCGAAGCAGTGGAGACCAGCTCCCGTTGCCCTCTGCTCGGAATGCAGCCCTAGAAATGCTTGTCCCCCTCGTAAGGACAGCTGAGAGGGTTCAGGAGAGAGTTAGCTTAGCGGTTCCTGTGTGCCAGATCCATGCCTCAGGTTTGGGCTCCAACATCCACCTCATTTTGTTCTTGACAGGGGAACTCTTGACTCTTGCAAAGATTCAGATTGCCAATTCTCAAATAGATCTCTACATAGTATGTCTGGTTTAACTATCAGGGTTTTCCTAAAACTGTCTATTTTAATATGAGTCTGTATACACACACACACACACACACACACACACACACACACACACACACACACACACACACACACCACTTCAAAACTGACTCTTACAGCTGTGAGGAGCTGAAAATAAAGTAAAATATTGGCTGGCCAACACTAGATTTTGAAAGCCAGGTTGATTTTTCCTCCAAATTAAAAAAAAAATCAGTATCCAAGCTTTGTATCCAAACTGCTTAAAATTCATATTTCCAAATGTCCCTTTTCTCTGCTTGGGGGGAAATTTGAAAAACACATGGCTTGGGTGACCCTTACAAGCTACCGGTAACAGGTAAAGCAGGCCCTGGAGGTCACTTCAAACAGATTAACAGGAACATGGTGAACTGGTTTAAATGGGGATTTGAGGTGAGGCAAAAGGTGCAGGAGAGCAGAAAGCAAGCTAAAGCCATGACTAAAGCCGTGGATTCTAGACAGTGAAGAGCCCTTTGACCCCCATTCCTGTCACATCGCCCACAGCTCAAGATGAACCTAATGTTCACTTTCTCTGGTCTCTGAGTTCTCCCTTGAGACACAAGGTGCCCATCACTGCACGTTTCACTTTGTCCAGAGTGTGAGCTGCTTACGGGTGGAACCGTGTTTTATGTGTCTTTGACATTTAAGTAGACATAGCAGGAACTTTCTATGCTGATGTACATACGCGAGCAAATGAATGGTGGATTCCCTTCATGACACTGTAGAGGTGACTTTCCCAGCTACCATGACGTGACCCTGAAAGTGACAAAAATGACTTGACCCTTTCCAGAGTTTTAAACACCTTCCATTTCCAACTTGTGTCTTCAAGGTTGGTGAACTGTGAATCTCTGAGGGCAGACACTGGCAGAGAGGCACCCCAACATTCTTCAAGGGGAGCTATGACAAGGAGGAGACAGGCTGGCAGACTGCAGCCCTGGGACAATCCTGCAGCTCCAACGCTTCTTAAGAGAAAATGTGGGCGAGGGTGAGTACTGGCAGAAAACACGCTTCGTGTGGCTCTCTTTTCTCCGGTGTCAGGAGGACCTGATCATCACAAACCATGGGATGGTTGGTGTTCCAAGCCAGGAACTGATATCTGAAGAGAAAACACTCATTAGGGGCCTTCGGGTGTGGCTCTGTTTGGTGGATTTTCACATGGCTATGCCAATGTGCACAGGAAATCGACTTCCCACCTGAAGGCTCTGTTGTCGTCACCTGGATACAGAGAGACTTAGGGGAGCAGGTGCCTGGGCAAACTGAGAAGAGTCACTAGGACTATTCAGAGTGAATGGTCCAGCAAGGAAGTAGCCTGCCTCTCTCTCTCTCTCTCTCTCTCTCTCTCTCTCTCTCTCTCTCTCTCTC
>NC_022018.1:45400830-45404296 GCF_000317375.1 Microtus ochrogaster | reverse complement strand
CCCCTCTCTGTGTGTGTGTGTGTGTGTGGTATCTTTTCTGTGCTGATCATGCTGAATTACTCCATTCATATTAAAGCACTCTACAAGAAAACTGACTTGCCCTTGGGTAGCAGCAGTTCAGACTGAACTGTCCAGCTGTTTCTAATGGTTCAGGCCTATGATACCAGCTCCTTGGGAGGCTGAGGCAGGAGGAGCAGAAGTTCAAGACCTACCCGGGTCACAGAATGAGATCAAGGCCAGCTAAGGAAACTTAGCAAGACCTGCTTCAAAGTAAAAAGAGAACTGGGGGTAGAGTTTGGTGGCAGAGTGCTTGCTGAGCATGAGGGAAGCCGTGGATTCAATCCCAAGCAACACACACACACACACACACACACACACACACACACACACACACACAAACACGCAGGAATATCAATGCATCTATCTAAATACAGATTCCTAAAGGCTCTTAAAAATAAACAGATAAACTTGTATGCAATTATATCCATTGACTGACTCCTAAAAGTGGCAGGGATCATGGCGTGGTACAGTGTCCCTGGAAGTCATAGAGAGCTATGTTTTGGATCTCACTCTCCTATTTAATAGTGTCAGCTGAGAGGCAGCTACTTGGCTTCTTTAGATCCCTGCCCCAAAACTTATAAAATGGTGATGGGGTGGGGACTTTTTAGAGGCTGAAAAGTGATGTGCTCTAAAGGTAAAGCTAGTTCTTCTGACTGGACACCGGACAGCTGCCTTCTGTGTTACACAGAACAGCACCAACTGCAGACAAGTAGCAAAACCACCAGACAGCCACAACACTCAGAGAGATCTAAATTAACTATTAAAGTAAATAAAAAGTTCTCCCTGGAAGTCATTAAAAACCACTTGAATTTTCACACTACTATGGTGTTTTAAGATAAAGTAATGACTTCGTTAAAATCCCTGTAGTTCTGCAAAAGCCAACCTGGGGTACGGAGTGATCCCCTGTCTTAAAAACAAACAAAATCCTTCCATAGTGTTAGGATGTTAGGGCAAAAATCTGTCACAGAACCAAACACTTCAGAGGTTTTCATTCAGCTGAAACACAAATCCAAATAGGAATAATTTACTAAAAATTGGAATATTTGCTAAAAACTTCCAAATTAATACAACATCAACTTCTTTATAGCTAGGGCACCAAACATTAGCTTGTCTAGCTTTTTTAATAGCTACTTGGCCAGATCTACTAAAACAAAAACAGAGACCGACAGTAGAAGAGACAGAAGCACTCTCTGCCGCAGCCAGTGCTTGGTTCCATTTGAGCCCTGGGATAAACATCAGCACTGGGCTGTTTCAAATGCATGTTAATCTTCAGCTTTGGCATGTGAGACCCCAAATCCAGACAAGTTCACTGCTGGAATCTCCAATGAGCTTTAGTCAAGTTGTCTTTTGAGAATCTATTCCAAGGCTTCTGGTAGATCTTTTTTTCCTTATCATTGAATTTATTTCAACACCCCAAAACATATATATAAACACACACACACATAACACACATACAACATTCACACACACAACATACACATTCACACACAACACACAAGCTTGCATACATACACAACACACACAGAGACACAACGCACACGGACACACACACATAACAAATACAACATTCACACACACAACATACACATTCACACACAATACACAAGCTTGCATACACACACAACACACACAGAGACACAACGCACACGGACACACACACAAACACACACACACACTCACACGTACACACTCACACCACTCCATACTAGCAAAAGCAGCATGTAATACTCAGGCTTTACTTCAAATCATGCAAATTTTCACCTTTCAGTCAGTGGAATTTAAATATTTGGAAATGGTTATCATTACCTAAAGAACAAGGGCATTCGTTCATCGCTATGTCTACTTCTAAAGCAAATGTTTCTATCGCATGTGGGGAAGAAGGAGCATGCATCTCTCAGATCTGGCAGGCTGCTCTCGAATCCCAGCCCTGCCACTAGGAAGCAGCGGGGCTTCAGGAAGGTATTTAGCTGCTCTGGGCTTAACTGACTTCACTCACAAAATGAGGATGAGAAGGGTACCCGCCTGGGAGAGCGGTCGCGATGATCAAGCAGGTAAAGTACTTCTAATACGATGACCATATTCTAGGCCCCCAAGATCTTCTTATGACACCTGAGTCACAGAAGGCGCACACACCCAGGAGAGGGAGGAGAGGCGGGGTGTGAGGAAACCATTACTGAGAGCTGGGCCTTGGGACCCTGGTTTAGACAGTCTCGGTGGCCCTCATGGGTTTCCTGGTTTCTGCTTCCAGCAGCCAGCAGCCACACTGAAGATTCCCAGATACTGCATAGTTTCAGTTTTAAGGCTTCATGCTGAAACTGAGAATCAACATGAGTTGAAAATCGTTCAGGTGCTGGTTTAGCTAGGACCATCCTTTGGGAAAACTTGTGTGGATGGTATAAACACTCTCAAAACTAAGCCTCATTGGAAAAAAAAAATCAGCAAAGAAAAACAGAGCCAGAGGCCACTGTTCAAATATGACGTCAGCAGGCAGTGGAGTGGTCACATCACACCTGCAGGGTCATCTGAGGGCTGTAGAAGGGCTAGGCACCCTTTGCAGAGTTGTTTGAATTTGATTTGTTTTCACAGAGCTGGGAGTTAAACATTTACCCAGGCGCACCTGGGGAGGACGAGGAGGCCGGCTCAGAGGCACTGTCAACGGCTAGGTTCTCCCATTGGCATTCAGGCTCTGGCCCCACACGGGAAGGCAGGAAGCTGACCACTGGAGTGAAGAATAGTGGTTAATCTGAGGACAAAAAGCCAGCTCATACTTCACAGAGACTGAAATAGTCCGCACACATTGCCCTTTCTTCCCAGTAGACACAAGTTCAGTGCAGAGCCAAGGTCGACATTTATTTATTCTGTGTGCTTAAGTCTGCTTAAGGGGCAAAGGAGATGTTTGTCAGACCCAAAGGAAATTCAAGTTCCCCAGACTCCAAAGGGCAGGCTCTATACCCAGAAATGAGCTCAAGAGGGACTATAGGATTTCTGGCATTAGAGGAATGCCAGTATTTCTCAGGAACTTGTGAAACCAGTCCCCATTTACCAAAAAGAGTCATTTCACTGCCCTCTGGCAGAAGGGACATAGGACCACTTGTGGCACCTATAGGTATGTGCTGGTCTCCAGGCCCCCTCAGTATCACAAGTGCCTGTTATACATTTCAAAGTCCATGATTCTGGCCTCCTCCTTTACCCTAAAATTCCTCCAGCTTATGGCAAACACTCTTCCTTATAACCCAGCTATTCTCACTATACTTTCTATCTCTGTCTGTCTGTCTGTCTATCTCTATCTATCATGTATCTATCTCATACTCCCAATCTCTGTGTGTGTGTCTATCTATCTATATCTATCTATCTATCTATCTATCTATCTATCTATCTATCTATCTATCTATCTATCTATCTATCT
>NC_022018.1:45391882-45400725 GCF_000317375.1 Microtus ochrogaster | reverse complement strand
TATCCCTATCTATCTATCTATCTATCTATCTATCTATCTATCTATCTATCTATCTATCTATCATCTATCTATCTATCTATCTACCTCTTACTCCCAATCTTCCCCCTCCACCTCCACTCTATTTTATATTTTTCCACCTCACTAGCCCTACTTTCCTCCCTTGCATTCAACGTAGAGGTTGATTGAAGACTGGTTACATGTTCTTCAATCATTCTTTAAACTGTAACCCTACATCCTTTGAGAATATTCCAGAGGGCTTCTCACCTGCCTGTACCAGTCTTATCAAAATCTGTAAGTGCTCATAACTGCCAAATGTGTTGGCCCTTAATTCCAGATCTTCATCTCCAGAGCTCCCGGTTGGGGAAGTCTATTACCGCTCTACCCTGAAGCCACAGTTCCCAGGCAGGGCCTATGGGCCCAAGAGCTGGTCAGAAGAAAGCTTTACGGCCCAAATGCCAGTGGCAAACTGTAATTACAGGAAATGCATCCCGGTTCCTAAGGGAGGTATAATTGGTGCAGGGAAAGCTGAGAAAAATTGAAACAGAAGACGCATAATGCTGCTCTCAGAGGCCCTGCTGCCCCCGAAGGCTTATGTTCCGGACTCGAATCTTTTGAGATAGGCTTAAAGGGTGGAGATGGGGCTTAAAGGGAGTTTGGCTTGCAGCCACCAACTGGTTTGGGGGAAAATGAGTTTGGAAGGGCTGTCCTCCGGTCGGATAAACTGTGACAAGAAACAGGGGCTTCCGAAAAACACTGGATAAAAATGAGGAAATGGGTGTGGGAGACCTGGGTCTCGCTGACAAGTCTGGGAACGGCCTGGGGAGAGTGACATCTTGTCAGCAGAGAGCCTTCATTTGTGGTAAAATCTACACATCCACCCCTAGCCCTTAGTACCCTTGAGAGCTGGCAGTCAGTTACACGCCTGTGCTTAGGGATAGTTACATCCTCACGTGACCATCAGAGTCTGCACATCTATAGGATTTTGTTTTTGTTTTTGTTATTAGGCAGGGTGGGTGGTGGGTGGGTCACAGCCCACATGTGAGGTCAGAGAACAACTTGTAATAGTTGGGACAATATGTGTCTCCAGGATTGAACCCAAGTCATGAGGTTTGGTGGCAAGAGCACCTGAACCACCTCACTGGCCACATCTATAGGATCATTAGTTTGATAAAAATAATAAATAGATCTTTAGTCTAATAAAAAACCTGTATGTTACTAACCCATTTGTGTGTGCATGCATGCGTGTGTGTGTGTTACTGACCCATTTGTGTGTGTATGCATGTGTGCATGCGTGTGTGTGTGTGTGTTACATTTGCGATATGTAGCAGAGCTGTAATAGGTGTCCAAATCCAGCCTCACACTCACAGTCCCTCCCCCCATCTTCCTGGTTCTGGGATTGCGAGCATGTGCATGATAGCAGCCAATTATACGATCCATATTTCTAAGGCTCTTGAAGAAATTATTTACCATTCTGGCTTCTCCCATAACAGCTAGAGAGAAATAAATACAAAAGAAATAGCATCTGCCACTTGGCTGAAAAGTGTTAATACAGTCTGCTGTACATTTCTTAGCAAAGTTAAATAGCAATGCAGGTATGGCATCACACGCTTGCGATTTCATTACTTGAGAGTCTGAAACAAGAGGATTGCCATGAGTTTTTGGTTAACCTGAATTAAAAAGTGAAACCCTGTCTCAAAACAAATATATAAAAATAATAATAATACTAACAGAGAATAAGTCTGTAGTAGTAACCAGAATTACTTTATTGTAGCTTTCTCAATATCTTTATAATTTCATTTCCTAGATGACAGATCAAGTATAAGAAAGAGCAAACCTATAAAGCTTGAGGTCAACCAACTCCATTCTTCACATTCCCGTCTCATTCTCTTCTTTCCATGATAACTACATACGTGTGCTTACACACACACACACACACACACACACACACACACACACACACACACTGAAACAACCTGGTTAGCTAAAGGAAACAACGATTATATTCTTATTTGTTATAAGGGGAAAAACAGGAAATGAGAAATCCAAGCACAGAAGTCTCCAGTTGGGAATGGGGCAGGGAGAGCAAGCACCTGGCCACACTCTCTATCCTGGAAGCCATGCCTTAACTAAAACCCACTTCCCAAAGATAATTGGCTAACAAGGTTCCCCATCAGAGGTACTTAAAATTTCAATTACAAAGTAGAGTGAGGACAGGAATGTGATTTCCAGTCAATGAGCAGAGAGTCAATTGACTGGTTGAACAGGAGTTGATTAGCAGAGAAAACACTGTGAGGATCAGAGGATGGAGGCCCTCTGGATGCAGAGCCCATATACATGGAAATGCCTAGGGAAGACATGGTCCTGGCACTGTGGTTCCTTGATACGCTGTCGTATCTAGACTGCCTTCCATTACCAGCAGTCAGTTTTGAAGCACTCTCTTCTGACTGCAGATATCCCGAGACCTGCAGCAGAGCTGCAAAGCATGCTGGTCTACTTACCCACTCTATTTATCACCTTAAATGAATATCATCCTACTAATGCTAGGTGCTGCCTCCTTTGTAAGCACGTTGACAGAAATCACTTTTATGAGCCTAACAAATTTCAGGCCATTGTGTACTCTTCAATATAATAGCTCAATGAAGGATGGATCCACCTGAGCAGGCACACTGTTGCTTAGCAACACCTCAGCTCTTCCTCTAAATGAGACATGGGCCATTGTGACAGCATCACATCCAAAGGTTATTCTAATGCTTCAACTGACTTCAGTAGCCTGACAAGACAATTGCTGTATTGCAAGCCAGAAACAAACTATGGGCAAAAGGGATGGAAAAAGCCGAGATCATTTTAATAGGCCATTGCATCTGTGACTCTGCCACAGGCAGCTTCTTCCACAGCAGCAAAACCCGTGACAGCCTTCCAGGCTTTCCCACACCTTCTTCCCTTGCAATGGCTGTTAGGTGAGAAATATCGTGACTGCTCATTACAAAATCCAACTTCCAAGGTGGGCTACATGGCCCTGTCCACCTATCGGGTTGTAGGTGTGGTAATTCTTACCCATGTAACTTCTCCACTCTGCCACCAGCCCCAACTGCCTCTGGAATCTTGGTCATGAAATATTGGATTTTACATGAAACCTGTTAACGTGGGTGAAAAAAAAAGCTATAGGGATTACTATAGAGTCTCAGATAGGAATACATAAGACAGTACACAAAGATTAGGAGATGAGGGGGATGGAGAATACTATGTCCTGACTCGCAGAATAAAACCCTACCCTGCCACAGAAATGAATGAAATACCGTCATTTGCAGCCATATGAATAGAACAAGATTAGGTGTGGAGGGAAACAAGCTAGGCTTGGGGTGGAAGGAGGCCGGCTGGAGACCCCGGCTACAGCTTTCACACTCATGAGGGAGTCAAGAACTCACAGATGTAGATGTAGAACACTGGCCAGTAAAGGCCTGGAAGGGCAAGAGTCTAATAAGGAGAGATGGAACAGGGTTGGTTGGCGCGGCAGGAGAGGCAGTTGAAAGGAAGAGTAGCATGAGAGAATACAGCACAAAAGGGATCTGTATCTTACAGCTAACTAAGAAAAAAGAAAAAAGGGAGGGGGAGGGTAATGGGAGGAGGGGAGGAGGTGGAAAGTTTTAATTAAAAATAAAGTCAAAAAAGAAAAAGAAAACTGGTAGAGATGATTTGAACGTCCCTGTCACAATGATACGTGTTTGAGGTGGACAAACCCATTATGCTGAGCTGATTGTAACCCATTCACACACACGTACCTAAATCTCACTCTACCCCCATACGTATGAACAAGTATATATCAATTAAAATATCCCATAAGTCACATGAATTTGAGACAGGATATAATAGGTGGATAATAGGAACTGGAGTAGTGGGGATGGGAACGGTGTAAATGCATTATACTCATCTATAAAATTCACAAAAAAATACTTGATTACAAAGAAAACCTCAATAGATACACAAAATTAGAATAACCCCATGTATTTTATTGCATCACCATGCCTTAAAGTTAGAATTCAACAGCAACACTAATTCCAGAAAGCACACAAACAAATGGAAATTGAACAATGCTCACCTGAGTCACCTACGGGTCAAGGAAGAACTAAAGAAAAAAAATTAGAGACTTCCTAAAATTCAATGAAAATGACCACACAACATACCCAAATTTATGGAACACAGTGAAGGCCATGTTAAGAGATAAGTTCATAAGCACTAAACGCCTACAGAAAGAAGCTGAAAAATCCCATACTAGTGAGTTAACAGAACACCTACAAGCTCTAGAACAAAAAGAAGCAAATTCACCCAGAAATTTACTAGACAACTGGAAATAATCAAATTAGAGCTGAAATCAACAAAATAGAAACAAAGAAAAAAATACAAAAAAAAATCAGTGAAACAAAGAGTTAGTTTTTTGAGAAAATCAACAAAATAGACAAAACTTTATCCAAACTAACCAAAAGACACAGAGAGAGAACAAGCACTTTACTATCTCCATAAATTCCACCCCTTGCATTCTCTCATAAAGTGTCTATTCAACTATTTTACCCACTGTAAGCAGATTGCTTTCTTATTATTGAGATTGAGTTTCTCGTCTATTTGTGCTTGGTCAAACTGATGTTTTCTTTTCTCCTTTTCTCCCAACATCTGCCTGTTTGTTCATTTTGTTAGCAATGTCTTTAGAGGAGCAGTACTCAACCTTCCTAATGCTGCGGCCCTTTAATACAGTTCCTCATGCTGTGCTGACCCCCAACAATAAAATTATTTTCATAACTCTCATTTTGCTACTGTTATGAATCATAATGTAAACATTTACATCCTTCAGTCGTGACGAGCATGGTTTTGTGAGTCCTGGCTCTGAGTCATTGTGTTCCTCTGAGCTCTTCTGTTGAACTTCTTTTAGCTTGTGGTTGTTTGGGTCATACACGTTTGCACATGAAGTAAAAACTAGTCTTTCAATTTCTGCCAAAAGACTGCATTTGGATTTTTCTTGGGAGGAGGGTTGCTATCTTTACCGGCACTGAGTCTTCTGGTTCTTGAATACATGTGTGTCCTCATTTCTTTCTCTCTTGCATTTTTCTCACTGACATTTTCTGGTTTTTCAGTGTATAGAGAACTCAGAGAGTCCTCAGCCTGGGAATGGAGAGAAAAATGATCAGTTTCCTCTTTCAGATGAGCTGAAGGCCCAGACCCTTGGGCTTCCTTCAGCAGCATAGTATGGGGACAGATGGAAGGCAATTGTGCCCATGCCTCAGAACTCTGAGTGTTAAGGGAAAAACAAGACTGTGTGGTCAGACACCTGGGTTCAAATCCCATCTCTTACACTTAGAGCTAATACCTGGAAGATTTAGTCTCTCTGAATCTCAAGTTTTCTGGTTAGCAAACTGCAGAGAACCCCAGCACCATCCACCTCCAGAAGACCTCTATGAAGATAAAACTCAAGAGATACTCCGATCTATTCCTACCACCTCATAATCAACTAGTAAATATTAGCAATATCAACTGATTTTTCTTATCAATAATAGTACTTCAGAGCAAGAAAGTAGATATTATTGGCTTATAGAGAAGACTGGGCCACTCTGTTAACAGCTTCAGGGATGCCTCTCACTTGACTTGACCATTACTAGTTGACCAGAATTTTCCAGAAGGAAATGCTGTTCTGTGGATTAGGTGGCTTAATCGCCATGATGGGTAAGCCCCCATGTTTAGCTTTATTACTGTTTTTTAATATATATATATTTTAATATTTATTTATTATGTATACAATATTCTGTCTGTGTGTATGTCTGCAGGCCAGAAGAGGGCACCAGACCCCATTACAGATGGTTGTGAGCCACCATGTGGTTTCTGGGAATTGAACTCAGGACCTATGGAAGAGCAGACAATGCTCTTAACCTCTGAGCCATCTCTCCAGCCTACTGGGTTTTTTTTGTTTGTTTGTTTATTCACTGCCCATCTTGGGGTCTGGGGGTTTGAAGGAGGCTCCACTAATTTTATCCCGTTATGACTCCTGAATCTAAAAGGCTGACCCTCCTAAAGGATGACTCAACCCAAGAGACTGTTTCCAGAGCCCTCACTTCCCACATCAAGCAGGAGAAAACAGAAGACTTCAGGACTGGCTACTTCTGGTGGCTGAGACCTTTGCTCTAATGACCTGGCCCCGAATATTAACAGACAATGTCACTCAGAACCTCCCAGAAGCCCTCCCCTAAGCTCCCCGGCACACCCAACTGCTGTCTGTGTTCTCTGAGAGCTGATGCATTTTGGTAGCAGCATTTGCTCCTTTGGTGTTCAACCAGGGAGTCTGCAGGAGTAAAGGAGCTGCAGGGTTGGTTCTTCAAGGCGAAGAGGATGAGAGAGCATATTTGTTGGTCATGCATGGCTCAGGCATGATGACTGAAAAGAAAGTTTCAGTTAGGACCCTCAAGATCAACTTCTCAGCACAAAGGAGATGTACTTTCCCCAGAGAGATGGAGGGCAGAGAATAAGAGGCAAACACAGGAGATAAAGGACAAGGAAGAAGGGGAAGGGAGAAAAGGGAAAGGGGCAGGGTATTCATCCCAGAGGGACAAAGAGCTGACTCTGAGGAGAAAGGACATAGACTTGGCACATAGGAAAATGGCAGTTTATAAAGGTACAAGGGGAAACTCCACTTTAGGATAGGGTATTTAATTGGGCTTGTTAATTAGGTGAGCCCAAAGGAGCTTTTGATTACTGGACTTCAGTACCTCAATAGCTGGACCTTGGTAGTCAGGCTCAGGAGGAGGAAGTGGCCAAATAAGGGACTAGACCTTGGGAGCTAGCTTTCGAAATATAACTTAATGGTTTTTAGCAAGGCAAGGGGAATCCAGGAGAAGGGCGAGAGCCATGCTTGCCATACTCTAGCTGGCCAGAGTCCCTTCAACGACTGTTGAATGTCCCGCTGCATGGCACCCTGTCTTCTGAGCTCAGAGTAGAGGGAGTGGTAATCCAGCCATCGGTGGCAGCTTGTCAGCCATTGTCACATCCCACCATCAGCTTGCTCAGCAAGCTGATATAAACAAGAGGCCTGGACCAGAGAGAAACAAGAGAGAAAGAACGGTTGTTTGGTCTGCTATCTGGAGTCTACTGTTGGAACCGTCCAGCCTAGTCCAAAAGCAAGACCCCGGGATGGGAGTACCCATCCCACACTCACACGTATGACACCTTCCTTCACTGGTGCTGTGGAGTGCTTCCAAGACAGCGAGACGCTGGCTCATCCTCTCCCAGTGCCATGACCTGGGAAGCTCACATCTGTCCAGAAAGCACAGCGATGTCTTTCGTGTCCATCAATCAAGGGCAAAGAAACTTCAGTTCTGCCGAAGGCCGACGGATGCAAACGGTTTAAAAACATCTGCAGTCATCTGGAAAGCCATCATTTTATTTGGTACCCAGAAAACAGAGGTATGAGGAATGGGCGTTCAAGGCCAGCCTGGGTTCCACAGCAAGACGCTGTTTTTAAGAGGGCGGGTGTGGGGGATAACACGAATGATGTAACCTTCCAGGAAGAGCAAACTTTCTAAGGGACATTCATTTCCTTTGCTTCAGTAAAGCATGTGGACCAGCATCCTATTTATTTAGGTGACTCAGTAAATGGCTCTGATGCAATAATAAGTGGCCACACGTCCACAGACCAGTTTGCCCAGGCATTAGGCGATCACTGATCAGGGATGCTTGGTTTTGTGTGATTTTCAGATCTTCCATCAATTCGTCAAGCTCCTCTTTATCCTCCCCAGGACTCTGCTTACAGCCCAAGCCCTCTCTGTCTGTCGTCTCTGCCTTCTAGCAATTGCCACTGTGGCGAGGGCAGTGGTTCTCAATCGTGGCAGCAAACTGGAGTTCGCTAAGGATTATATGTGCCTAGATCACTTCCCCAAAGCTGTAGCTCTATCAGTCTGGGGTATTGCCTGAGCACAGAGAGGCTATAAACCTCCTTAGGTGTTTCTTTCGACCACTGGAAATATGAGAAGGATAACCTGTTAGAAATGTGTTCAAAGTAGGTTAATATGATCTGAGACTCTCCTACAAATGCGCTTAGAGTGTGAACCTCCTGGGCGTATGCTTAGAGCTCTTGGGTCTTGCATTCTTCTCTCTGCTGCTCCAGCAACATGAGCAGAATGAGTCAGTAGTTAGAGGCTTCTGGGTGCAGAGCTCAGCCTAGCTTCAAACCTCAATGGTGCCACTTTCTGTGTGACTTTGGATGAGTGTCTTAACCTTTCTGTGCCTGAGCTTCATCAAGAAAGTGTGAAGTGTGAGAAGGACGAGCCGAGCCTGTGCAGGGCAGCATGAGACAAACGGTTAGTACTCAGGACCCTGCAGGGAACTGGATTTGCGCTGGGTGGTTAAGGTGGGGAGACCGGTGTCAGAGTCTCAGGGTGTTATGGCACCCAGGAGGTAGCCACTGTGGGGAGCTGTCTAATCTAGGCAAGAAGGGGAAAAAAAGAGGATTGTCAGCACTCAGGGAAGGTGGAGGTTGTGCAGTTCACACGGGTGAACAACAACCAGGCACAAACCTGTCATCACAGCTCTCAGGAGGCAGAAGGGAGAGGATGGCAATTTTGAGTCCAGTCTGGACTGTATAATGAGACACTGTTTCAAAAAGGGGATATGTGGTTCAGGGCGTGCAAGGGGCTGAGTTCAATCTCTCCAACCAGCACACACACACACACCACACACATACACACACACACGCACGCACACACACATACACACACGCACACACACATACACACACGCACATACACACACACGCACACACACACATACACACACACACATACGCACACGCACACATACATACGCACACA
>NC_022018.1:45370716-45391782 GCF_000317375.1 Microtus ochrogaster | reverse complement strand
CACACACACACACATACACACACACACACACACACACACACACACACACACACACTAGAAATGGATAGACAGAAAGAGTACAAAAAGCAGGAAAGGAACCCCCAACCTCATTCTTTCCTCCCAGTCTCTCTCTCTCCCTCTCTCTCTGGAGGCTGGCACTGGCTGGCCACCCACAGAAGCCAAAGAGAACAGGGAACCCACAAGCAGAGGGCAGGGGATGAGTCAGGTGGATGGGGACACCAGTGCAATCGACAGTACAGTGAGCGACAGTCACGGTCCCTGGACCTGGGAAGTCGTCAGGAGCCAGCCAGCTTACCTAGCGCGAGTGGTGGCACCTGAGACAGACTGGCCGTCATCTGTACTCATTCTCAAAACTAAGATGGGCTGGCACCATGATGGCGGAAGTTCAATTGTTTCCCTAAGTCACAAGTTCTTTGGGTATGGAAGACCCCAAGCATGTCCCGCCATCTCCATGGATTAGTCCCTGTCCTTCTGTGCCTTCCTCACTTACGCCTCTTCCACCTTGCACCTGCAGATCTAAACACATACCCCTTCCTGCCCACCGCCTCACTAATGCATCCTGGAACCTGGCTGGCAATGTCCTCTGTCATTTCTTTCCTCATTACTTCCCTGTCCCCGAATGCCTCCTCTTTCCTCTCGCTCATGAATCTGGAGTTTTAGTACAATGGAGACGTTAGTGGTCCACCTTCTCACTTTCTATGCGACTAACCATTCTGGGCTCTTCTCACACTGGCTCCACAAAACCTTCAGGTGTTTCAGCACCTGCCTAGGGCTGAGTGGTGTCGGGAGAAGCAGAGGCTCTTCTGGCAGCAATGGAAGCTCATTGTGAGTGTCAGGGTGAGAGGTGGCTCTTGCAGTAGGTATCCCTGCCATGGGCGAGCTTCCTCTAGGCTTTGCCGCTGTGCTAGTCTGCCCACCAAAATGATTAACATTAAGTTCCTGCCAAGGTCTCAGGACTTCCTGTTCTGTGTGACGTGTGTGCTTGCTTAAGTCAGAGACCCCGCAGTAAGCCTGTCTTCATTTCCGACATTAGGTTTTTTCCAGATCCTACAATCACGTATTCCCTTACCAGATTTAATTAAACTATTCATCTTTGCTTCTTCCTGAGCTCCTCTCTAATTCCTCTGGCCCCTGCTTTCCGGCATATGCTCATTGTGCTTTGCCAAAGGCAGCTAACCTGACCTGTTCTCCCTCAAAAGTCCAGCAACCATTGTAAGGACGCTTTTTCCCAGGGAAAGAATAGGAACCCACCCTTGATGCCTCCCAGGACCCCTGCTGAGTGTCTGAGCAGCATAATGAAAGACCTCCAGACAAAGCACGGTTGTGATGCTCAGTGAAGCCTGGTGAGCTTGTGTTTGGCAGGATTTTAACTAGAGATTGGGTTCTGCTTGGGTCCAAATCCTCAGTAGCTGTACCGGCAGTACCAACTAAGCAATCACGCCCTGTAGTTCTTTATCTAAGCCTAAGTACTCAATGCATCCTTGTTCTCAAAGACTTGTTTAGATTAGGAGAAGATGACAGGGCAGGAGAGTGAGAGGGAGGGTCTATATTGTATAATACATTCTATATCTTAATATAGAATCTATTCTACATTATACTACATGCTGTAAAATACATGAATGTATAATAATATGTACATGAATTATACATGAACAATATATACATTAATAATACATACATGAATTATACATGAATGTATAATAATAACATATAAATATATGAATGCTGTAAAAGGAATCTGCATGCAGAGGTTACCAATACCTTAGCACACCACCGTTAATGGTTTGACCCTTCTGAGTTAACTCTCCAGCCACAGAGTAGAGAGTGGTTCCAAGAAGCATGCAAGCCCAGATACCCTAGGGGAATGGAAGAGCACAAGGGATGATGGGAGATGAACCGACATCACATATCTTGGGACTGGTTGACCATCTAGCCAGTGGGGCAAGACCAAGGTCCAAAATGACTGACGATCTCCGTTTCCCCATCCCTGTCTAATCAGCTAGCTGGAGATGAGATGGGATGGGGTTTGTAGAGGGCGTTAGTTAATTCACTGCCTTCTCAGATAAAGCTCTCTGAATAACACACACCTTAAAGACTCAATTCTGCACTGGCATGTGTGGCAACAGACAGCTTAAGCATCTGCATCCTGGTGATAAGAGACACAGTGTGTGATAATTTGAGCCAGCACAGGATGAATACTGCATAAGTAGAATATCAATAATGACATTAATTGCATTGTGATTTTTTTAAAGTCTGTGACATTAGCATTTTCATAAATGAAGACCCACTTCTTGCTCAAGTATGATGGAGTTTTTGCTGGATTTCATCATCTCTCAAATGCTTTATTTAGGTGGCTGAGAGATGTCTCCAACTTTAAGATCTTATGTGTTGATTGACAATTTGAATTCATGACAGTATTGCATGTATACAGAACTGCCCTATCAGTAGCTAAAGATGGATTCAAGATGGATTCAAGATGGCTTCTTAGGGCTAAAACTTTGGAAATTGTGTGACTTTCTCTTCCTGTTGACGTAGGCAGAAGTGGAGTTTGTACTTCCTGTGCCAGTTCACACTTCATTCGGTGTGGTGTTACCCTAGCAAAACCAATGCTTTCCTCACTGGTCACCTCTGTCACTAGACAAGATAAAACAAGGCTTAATTCTGAGCAGCCTCTCAGCTCCCAGTTCGTACAGATGAACCCAACTACAATAAACTCTTGTATTATTAGCTTGTCATAATAACAACTGTCATATTTACATCTGTCCCAGTATCTTTCATGACTGCTGAGTTTGCCACCAATGTTCATATCCATCTTCCCAGTAAGAAAGAAATATACAATGTATATTCATGGTATAATGTATGATGCTTTGAAATACATTGAAGAATGCTTCAGTCAAGCTAATTAATATATCTACTGCCTTGAGTTAGCATACTGATCATTTTTTTGGTTTTGTTTTTAGGACTCATAACATCTACTCTCTCAGCAGTTTCTAGTAATAGTCCTTCAAAAGAGATCCCTTGAGCTCGTTCACCTTGTCTACGGTTTTGTGTCCTTTGAGACACAGCCCCTCCTCACTTATAAGGCCCATCTACTCAGCTTCTCTAAGCATTACATATAAATGACATTGTGGGCTATTTGTCTTCTTGTCATTGGCTTAGATGACCTAATGTAAGGTTCTCCAGTTTTGTCTATGTTGTCCCAGATGACTGAGGAACTGTTTCAGGCTGAGTAACAGCCTGTGCGAGTATGTATTATGTGCAAATGCGTATGTGTGTATTCATATCTTCTTTATCAGCTCATATATCAACAGAGGCATAGGCTGTTTCCATATCTTATCTTTTGCGTACAGTGCTGTGACGATGATGAGCATTCAAGTACTCTTTGATAAGCCAACTTCATTTTCCTTGGACAAACATCTAGTAGTAGGATTATTATATCATATGCTAAGCTCTACTTAGATTTTTTTGAGGCATCTGCGTACAATTTTTCATAATGGCTACACCAGTTTCATTCCCTCCAGCTGTGCACAAAGATCCCTTTGTCTCCATATTCTCGTCAGCATTTGGGGAGTTGGGGTTTAGCCATCTGCACAGATGTGCCGTGGTTCTCCCCATGCTGCAGCAGGTCTTGCTCAGCTCAGCACTATCTACTTGGAGCATGGTTTCTTCTACCCAGTGGGCCCAAGGAGCAGGTAGACTGAGACACGGGTCAAGGAACTGATCAGTGAGAAATGCAAACTCAGTTTGTTCTTCTGGAGAGCACCCGGGGAAGGGATCACAATACAGTGATACGGTGAGGCTATTTATAGTGTCACACCCTTGCCTGGTGGAAGGATCCAGAGTGTGTGACCTCTGCTGTAGTATCCTTGTGCCAAGAGCGGATGACTGACAAATGACGGGGGCATCATTTCCACGTCTGAGCAAGACTCTAAGGGCACGGTCTGAGTGACCCTTCAGAACAGATGCCAGGGACACTCCCTGTCCGTGGGGTTAGATGGAATGCAACCAGAACACTAGTTTTAAATCATACCTGCAGCAATAAACCACGTTTATTAGTTCTGTAAAACTTCGAGACAAGGATGCCCGTAAACTTGAGCTGGTCAAGCAAAGCTGATCACGAACAGTAACTTCTGGTCTAACCTGGTCTCGCACTTGATTCAGAGTGGAATCTTGCAGCTTATTCTCAATAGAACAGTTTGGTTTTGCTCTAAAACAATTTTAGAAAAATAAGCAGGGAAAAAAAAGCTCACGGTTGTTTTTCTCTCTGGAGCCTTTGGCTGAGCGCCATCGCTAGAAAAGGGTGAGCACATGTGGATCGGGAAGAATTGTTCCTGCGGTGGCTTGGAAAGTTCTAGTGAGGAAAGACCCAGTCACACAGAAAAGCACAGAGCACTTCAGATTCCTAGCCACCCCCATGGGAGTGTTTGCTCATACTCTGGCACCTGTGGAGGGGGCGCAGCCTGGGTGTGTAGAGGTGTTTCCCAAAGGGCAAGCCCAGACCAGGTAATGCTCTAAGAATACAGGTCCCCAGCAAGTCACCTGGTATCCATTTCTGCCTTTAGTCGTGCAAACAATGCCTTGGGCAATGTGTGCCCTGATAACATTGACTTAAAACCTTGAAATAAATGAAGTCATACTGAATCACTAACAGGATGGACTCTGCCAGCTGGACAGGGCACACGGGGTTCAGCCCAGGGTGGGGCAGTGTAAAGGGCACCATGAGGGAGTTGACATAGATACGTCACAAGGCTCAGCAGCACTGTGTGTGGTATTTGTCACGATCCAGGCTGCCTGCACTGTAAGCAAACTCAGCTCCTTTGTGTTCACTTGTTTCTGGAGAGGCCTTAGTCATCTGCAACTTAGTGTTTCATTTTTAAGAAACCAGTCTTTCTATGTTCCTTACTACAGTGTTTGATGTCTTCATTGTCCCTTGGAGAATTTTGAAACAAAGTTTTACTATGTAGTCCAGGCTGGGTTAGAGCTTACTATGTAGATCAAGGCAGTGATCCTCCTGTCTCTGCCCCCTGGGATTACAGGTATGTGCCAAAAATATATATTATATATTATACACACACACACACACACACACACACACACACACACACACACACATTTCACCTTAATCAAACATTTTCAAGAATGTATCTATTAGGGCTGGGCATGGTGGCTTTCACTTATAATCCCAGCACCAGAAGCTCAAGGTCACCCTCCGCTACCTAACAAGTTTGAGGGTAGCCTAGGCCTACATAAGACTGTCTCAAAAATAATCCAAAATAAAAAAAACTAAATTAAACAAACAAAAATATATCTGTTAGGTTTAATTACATACCAAAATGAAGGTAGGTAATCCTATGCCTATATAATTCTCAATATCATAAACCTATCAGCCTATCTCCACCTTGTCTTACCTTGTCCACCTTCAAGGAACCCAGTTGCATTAGGCAACAGTTAAACAACAGATTTTTCTTCTTCCCATAGGCTGGCACAAAGCCCTTGTTCCTTTGAATATCCGCTAGTAATCCATCTGCACAAGCAAACAGAGCAGGGTGACTGCCGCTCCCCAGACCCTGCTGCTGTGGGGGGCAGGGTCAGGCATGGGTAGGCCAACGGTCTCGGGGTCCGGAGTGGAGCAATTAATGGGACGAGGAGAGACAGGAGAAGCAAGCAGGCAATTACACAGGACTCAAAGGAGTTGAAACAAGCCGATATGGGTAGGGGATGAACAGTGCCCTCCTTTGCACACTTGAGGGAGTGTGCAGTGAAGTATAACTAGAATAAAGCTTGTGACAGGAAGGGGACCTCCCAAGGCAGCTCCCAGCTATTCTCTCTTGAACACAGAGACGCCTCTGTGCTCTCACTTGTTTGGCTCCGAACCTTGATTGTACGTTTCTAGGGGCTGCGTAAGCCAAGGACAGTGGAAAGGGCAGCAAGAAAGCAGTCGCCCTGACGTTAGGGAGGAAAAAAAGAAATACCAGCTGCTAGTCATGAAAAATGGGACTTCCTCATTTCCTAGTTAATAACCTTGAAGTAAATTCATCAGGCATAATTTGCTTAGTCTAACGAGAGAGAGAGAGAGAGAGAGAGAGAGAGAGAGAGAGAGAGAGAGAGAGAGAGGAGAGAGACTCTCACTACAAATCTGAACCAATGCAACTATGCACACAGCAAGAAACTGTAAAAGGAGGAGGCAACTGTTTTGTTATAGCTGAAGTTGAAAACAGCACCTGTGTTATTGTGTTACCTGCTCAGACTCTCTTTTCCTGGAAGAAGCATTGGCAGGTGAAGGAAGCTTGAGACCGAAGAGCAACCTGTGGGCGGGTAAAACAGGGCTTGGTGGCACAGACCTCTAACCCTATAAAGACTGGGAAGTGGAGGCTGGAGGGTCACAGTATACATAGTGCGTTTGAGGTCACCCTGGCACGTATGAAATCCCATCTTCTAGCCAGGAAAAAGATTTGTCAGTGGAGGAGAACAGAAAGATCAGTGTTTGTCTTCGTCACATAACTGGCGCTCTCCATTGAGGTGTATGGAAATCCAAGTTTTCAACTTAGAAAGGAATGGGTAAGGCAAGCCCCTGGGCTCAGGATCCAAGGGAGAAAGCAGAGGGGGGGGGGGTGGAGTTCCCGGCTTGGCAAGCTAACTCTGTGCTGGCCTGGCCTATGAAAGGACAGCTGCCTCCTGTGGTGGGACCGCCTAAGGAGTGCATGGGAAAGTGTATCAATATTTAAGAGCCAGGCAGAATATCAAGGGCAAAGATATGTCCTGTGTCTCATGGTAGTTTCTCAATACTCCCGCCCCATCTACATAGCACAGAACCGCCATACGGTCATCCTTCAACTATGCTTGTGTTTATCCCCCCACACACACACAGCTGGGGGGATGGCTGGGCAACACGGGGGAGAGAGCTGAGGAAACGCAGGGAATCCAGACTCTAGGATAAAGGCTTACAACGTCCTTGAGGACCTGGGCTTCAGTCCAGCCACCTGGAACAGTTGTGGCAGAACCATGACTCTGCTTGACAGAGACAGGATGGGTGGAATGAAAATAAAACAGAAGAGCCCAAGAGCTCACAGTGAGGCCAGGCTGTCCTGACTTACCATCCTCCCTGTCCTGACTTACCATCCGCCCACCTTAGTCTCCCAAGCACAGTGATTACAACCATCAACCTCCATGCTGAGGAAGGCTAAGGACTTTCTACCTTTATATTGTCAAGTCCTCCATGAATTTAGTCCCTCTCAGAATGCCCCTGTTTCTGTGGATTCAGCTGTGAAATTCAGCTCAGAAGGAACTGTCTTCCCTTCTCTGGAAGTGAAAGGGCTCTGCCTAAAGCGGTTCACTGATGAGACCATCCCCAGGCACGGTAGGCCCCAAAGCTCTCTGGGACAGAGACCAGCCCATACCATGCAAGTGGGTTTCTCTGTCCCTTCTGAACCAGGGAAAGAACAGGAGTAAATGAGTCTGAGTTCTTAGGATTGGGCCAATGAAAGGCAATGCTCCTTGCTGTCCTTCATCCACCACTAGCCTTTGTGCTGCCCCCCCAGTTTGAAATGCTCAGCCTCCTTAGTGTGAAGCCACTCATTCCTTCCTCTGGTCTTCCAGTTCCTCTGCTTCTGATCTAAGGCACTGCCTTCCTCCTTTGGGTTCTGAAGCATCTCTAGGGCTGTAAATGAGAAGTGAGGGCAACAACCTGCAGGGTGAACGGCCTCCATCCCAGTGCCTTGTTGATCAGGTGACTGTCCCTCGCTGAAATGAATGACAGCCCTGAAGACCTGTTCCCTGAAGTCCTGCCAGCTCCTGCGTGCAGAGTGACACTCAGGAAAAACTGTTCCTCGTGGTCTTCTCCTGTGGAAGTTAAATAGTCCACAGTCTCCTTGCTTCAGAGCTCACTGGAGGCCGATAAGACATTGAGTTCCCTCAAGGTCTCAGCTCTTCTGATGTATCTCCTTGTTTGTTTTATGTAGTAAGGAGGAGGCTGCTTAGCCCTGAAATAACCATGCAGATACTGTATTAATTAAATCACTGTTTGGCCCATTAGCTCTAGCTTCTTATTGGCTAACTCTTACATCTGAACTTAACCCATTTCTAGTAATCTGTGTATCACCACGTGGCTGCGGCTTACTGGGTAAATTTCCATCTGGCTCCAGCGGGGCTCCATGGCTTCTCTCTGACCCCGCCTCCTTTCTCCCAGCATTCACTTTAGTTTTCCCCACCTATCACAGGCCAAGACAGTTTCTTTATTCATTAACCAATAAAAGTAATACATAGAGAGAAGGACCTCCCATACCAGTTTTAAGTAGTTGCTATCCTGCCTGGGAAGGGAAGAAACACTGGGAGCTGGCAATCAGAGCTTTTTGTTAAAGCTGCTCTTTAAAAATTTAGAATAGTGCTGTACATGAGAATCCCTGGCGCATTGAAGAGGGGAATGGGAACTTGAAGATGCTGGGATGCTGGCCGTCCTCTCAGTTACAGCCAGCCACTCCTTTCTATTTTGTAATCAAAGAGTAATGAACACTGCAGTCATCTTGGCTTCCAGTTAAAGCTGGCAAGTTGCTAGAGACAGCTCCAGGCGAGCCTTTTTCTTTTCGGTCAGACGCTGTTTCTGCTTTTGTTTATCAATAAAGGATGTTTATTTCTTAGGCCTTATTCTAGATTAAACTCAGAGGAAGTCAAGAGATTATTCTTAGAAAGTCCCTGGGGGGAAAGACCAGTTACTGTGAGTAAGCACTGTCTCAGAACATAAACTGGCAGAAGCCAGCTAGAAAGAAAGCCATGCCACCATTAACAGACTTGGACTTCTCTCTAAAGAAGGATATGAACGGAACAGACTAAGTGGGACAGCTCTGATTCTCTAGCTCCTCTTCCCAAAATTCCCAGCAGCTCTCTGGAAAGCCTGTGGCATCCAAAGTTAGAATGGAGTTGTTTACTTAGCTGATAGCAATAAGAAGGACCTGTTACCTGCCTGACCAGAATCCAGAACAGAGCTGTGATAATACCAGCCCCATAGAAGGGCCATCTCAGAGATCAAAGGACAATCCTGTAACACTGCCACTGACGATCTAGCCCCAAACTTCTTGTGTGTGTCTGTGTATGTGTGTATTCATATTTACATGTGTGCAGACATGTGTGTGGAGGCCAGAGCTCAACAATGAATGTCCTTTTCAATTACTCTCCAGCATGGTGTTTAAGTAGGGCCTCTTACTGAACCTGGAGCTCACTGATTCAGCTAGGCTTGCTGTCCAGCAAGCCCCGGGATCCTCCTGTACCTGTTGCTCCAGCATTGACGTTAGAGGTGCATACAGCCACACCCAGATTTTGTGTGGGTGCTTTGTGTCACACTGAGGAGCTCACGGCTATGTGACAAGCCGTCTCCCTCAATCCCACCTTGAACACATTGTCCTCACATTCACTGGTTTGAACTGAGGTGTCTGTCACTACGTATTTCAAAGCCAGACGCAATAACCACATTTGTATGGGAACTGCTTTCAGGAACTTGAGCCGGCTGCTTTCTGAATCCAAATATCCCAATTTTTCAATCTTCGACTTCACTGAAATTTCTTAAAAACAGTAAAAATTTCAAGATTAGGTTTGCTCTGGAACCACATTAAAAGCCCAAGACAAGATATAATGCTCCCTTTTCAGTCAGCTGAAATAAATATGATTTTAGCCCTTTTATTCAAACACTGGAAAATTCCCTATTGTCTTTAAGAGCCAATAGCATGAACTCAGTATTATTTGAGCTTTTATTATTAATTAACTTTTTATAAGTACAGTGATTCTCTCTGGGAAGATGACTTAGAGGTTAACGTGTTTACAGGACCAGAACTTGGATCCCAGAACCCATGTTAAATATAAACTGCAGGGTGGCAGCCTTCCTGTGATCTCAGCCTTAGAAAGCACAGAGGACCCGCAGACAAGCTGACTAGAGAGACTAACCTGCTCTGAGTTTGACAAAGAGACCATGTGCCAATAAGAAAGCTGGAAAAGCAATGGAAAACTATACTGCACATAAACCTGGGGCCTCCACAAACATGTATAACTGTACATGTATGCCCACACACATACACATCATACACACATGCTAAAAGGGAAAAGGGGGAAAGTGTATTGATCATATTGTTTGTTTTGATATTCAGATTTGCAATGGTATAATATAATGGCTGCCAAATATTTTAAAAATCAGGGAATTCTTCATTATAAATTAGCTGTGTTTGGCGGTTTGAAAGAGAATGGCCTCCCATAGGCTTATATATTTGAATGTTAGGTCCCTAATTAAGAAAACTTAGGAGGTACAGCTTTGTTAGAGGAAGTGTGTCATTGAGAGTGGGCATTGAGGCTCCAAAACCCAACGCCATTCCCAGTTAGCTCTCTCTGTCTCGTGCTTGTTGGTCAGATGTGAGTTCTCAGTTAATGCCTCAGCGATATGTCTGCTGCCTTGCTGCCAATGCTCCCTACCATGACGGTCGTGGACTAACTCTCTGCAAGCCCCCATTAAATGCTTTCTTTTATAAGTTGCCTTGGCCATGGTATTTTGTCATGATAATAGAAAAGTGACCAAGATACTGTGATATAAATCGTATTTCATATTAGGCAAAATAGCAACCACTTCTATTGCTGTCCACATTACAGATAATATATTTCACTTTTTGTCCATTTGTCACATGTTTAATTATAACCAAAGAAATAGAGAAGCCTTTTACTCCCGGGTTTAGTCATGAAATTTCAGGATATGTCCCCAAAACTTCTCCCAATACCAAAAAAAGAAAGAAATGAGATGAAATAAATGTTAACCTTTTCCCTAGAACTGACTCAGCCCAATAAAATCCATAAAAGATTTCTGGATAAGCCATAGAAATCAAATGAGAGAGAATGGCCAGGAACTTGTGTATAAGCTGGAATGCTTCTCCTTGAAAGCAGTTACATTCTAGAAACTGCTGCTTTGCTTTGAAATCTCAGAAACATGGTCTTACCTGTGCCTCAGGAGGTTTCACCATCTTCTTGTGAAAACGTTTCTCACTACATAATAGCTAAGGCTAGCCTCAAATTCCTGATCCTCCTCTGTTAGCCTCCCAAGTGCTAAAATTACTGAAATGCCACAGCCAGCCTGAAAAGCTCTTTATGATGGGTGAGCTGTCTTTTCTCCAGGTGCACGGGGAAGCCTTAGGATGCTTTGACAGCCTGTTCTGAGGGCAGATACTTTGCCTGATGACAAACACCAGGGAGGCAACACAGGGTTCATTGTCCCTTTCCTCCTTGATGTCCTATAATATAAGGATCAGATCACAAGGAGGAATTTTGCATGACACTCCTTGCCAACAATAGAATGCTATTCAAGAGTGACATAATGAATGATAGCTGAGGTCATTGTTATTCTTATAAAATAACCTGTTTCAAATATTATCAATATTTGGAATGGTCTAAGCTTTCTGTAGGGTGAAGCCTGGGAGGTCTTTGATTACCTTCTTAAATTGAATATACACTTATGGAATATACTTAGAATCAATTTTACTATAAGACTTACATGTATATATTTAAATACACTTATTTATGAAGAAGCAGAAGGAGGCTATTATTTGGTCCTCCCAGAGAAGACCCAGATGTGGACATTGATAATAGCTCCACAGTGTCCCTTTTCTTTTAAGCGGATTAGCCACACATCTGCGGGATTACACATGCTCACATCCTTACTCCCATGGACCTTGGCTGCAAATTGGCAATATATGCTACAATCAGCAAACTCGGTTGGAAAGCAAGGTTCTTCACAGCCCTAGAAGCTCAACTTCCTCTTCACTACTCAAGTATTCTGTATTACTCTACTGAATATCCTGTATTTTTAAGTAATACAAATTATCTAAGATATATTCGATAAGACAGAGTATGATTCCTAAGGCATTATGGGGTTGTATCTGAGAATTACATTTATGTGCTCAAGAAAGTGATCACCTCTTAGATTGGCAAAGATGTGACCTTGTCAGGGAGTCAGACCAAGAATTCAGATCATCTGCTATTTAATATGCACAAGAGACACTTGTTCTTTAGAGGACAGGAACGGGTGGTATGGCACAAACCATCTCCAGGGTTAGTTCTCTCTAAAAGGCATGTTTGCAGGGAGATGGAACAGACAGGCTGTAGCTGAAACGCATCCAGGGCCACTGAGGGATGCCGATTGTTTCAGAAAGAGCAACGGAAGGTGGCGTTTTCATAAGGAGTCTGTCTGAAGTCACAAACCAGACAAGGAACTCCGCTATGTACAGGTTCTCTTGGAACAGATGCTATCAAATGTGTTGGGCTGACAGCAAAATCTCTTCTTGAGTGCAGCCTTTCTCGTTTTATATCTGGGCTTTCGCTACTGAGTCAAAAGGGCTGTGTGGTCCTTCAAGGTAATGAAGATAAGATTGTCCCTGTGTGTACACCAGGCAGATCCAGTCTTGCTGACTAATGTAACTGTCAGTTTCACAGGGACTTCTAATAGCATGGCTAGACATCCTTGGCCAGCTGGAATTGAGATCAGAGACCTCTCAACCAAGGTCACCCAAGTTACCACTGGACACAACAGCTGTCCTTAGTTAGATTTACACAGCTGGATACACTTTCCATTCTCCATCCTTACCTGAAACCCTGAGTCAATGAACAGGTCAGAGCCTATTTAGAGGCCAATATAAAACATTTTTTTTAATTTTCTTAATAAATATATTTGGGTAGGGACTCAAAAGGCTCTGAAGTTAGGGGGATTGCTGCAAATTTGAACCCAGCCCGGATTACAGAGTAAGTTCAAGAACAGCCTGGTATACACAGCAAAGCCCTGTCTGTATACAAACAAGCAACCACACATCTCCCTAATGGCCCAAATGCAAAACAAAACAAACTCTGAAAGAGCTTTCGTATCCAAAATGGGATCTTCTCTCCTTTAGGCTCAAACATATGAATAGAGTAATCCTTTATCTAATGGCCTCTTCTTTAAGACTTTAGGGTGGAATGCCTTAACATCACCATGATTAACCTTCAGTTCCTTCTCTCAGTCTAACCTGAACCTGAAGAAGGACTGATATCTCTGCACAGCTCAGGACATGAGCATTTAAGTGGTCCCTCTACTAGATGCTTTTCTTACTCCTGTGATAGAACAACTGAAGGCAGGAAAGATGTATGTGGCTCATGGTTTCAGGGGTTTCATCTCTGTCCTAGAAGGGAGGATGTGTCAGAGCAGAGCGGCTCCATGACAGCCAGGAAAGACAGAGAATACCTGTATACAGGGGCCTCACTCAGAGCCGGTCTTCCAATTGCTGGAGTAGAATATTCTCTTTGGCAAACAAAGGAACACAAACAAACAGAAAGCAACCTGGAAAGACACTTTCTTTTTAAGAAAAGGAATCGCCACTACCTGAACTAGGCTAGCAAGCAGCACACCTAATCAAGATGGCCTCTGTCTTTTCTCTCTAACTCAAGATTGAGCTTGGCTACTGCTCATTGGCTGGGGAGTCAACCTCACAGTATATTTACTTCTGATTGGATAATTTGAAAAGTGATAAAGGAGAGAAGGAGCTGGCTTCCCTGGGCCCTTAAGTTCAGACAAGGCAGCCAGGTTTTTGCAAAAACAAAAGTGGTACCAGGTGGGAAAGATTAAAAGATTAAATTACCTTGTATAAAAGTTTTATGAAGCTGAGATTTATGGAATATTAGTCCTTGGGCTAGTCAATTTTGATAGAAAAAAAAAGGACATTCATCATTAATACTCATTAGAAACTCTTTGCCAGACATACCCAGAGATGTACTAAAAAAATTCCTTCTTAGTCTAACCCGTTGACAATATTAACTTTTCACATCCCTCCCCCCAAAGAGAAAATATTTATACAAAAATAAAGTACTAAAGTTATTATTATTATTATTTTTAATTTTACTTTTGAAACAGGGTCTTCCTCTATAGCCCAAGCTTGCCTCAAGCATGGGATCCAACCCAGTTTCTGGATCACAGGTTTGTGCTACCATGTTCGACCAGTTCTTTGTGTTTTTTGTTTGTTTTGTTGCTGCTGTTGTTTTTGATTTATGAACGAAGGTCTCACACTGTTGCTCATACTGGCCCAGAACTCACTACAGGTCCTGGAAGAGATTACATTCATAGAAATCCTCCTGCCTCCACCTTTTGAGTGGTAGGATTATCAATTGGCATGAACCACCAAGCCTGGTCAGTTGTAACTTTTACATTGTAGTTTTTCAGTGTTTGTCTTAGTCACTTTTCTATTACGATGATAAGACACCATGACCAAGGCAATTTACATGAGAAAGAACTTAATTTGGGGCTCATGGTTCCAGAGGGCACTGATGACCATAACCATTTTGGTGAGGAGCATAACATGGCTGCAGGCAGGTAGGCATGGCCCTGGGGCAGTAGCTGAGACCTTATGTCTAATCCACAAGCATGAGACAGACACAGAGAGAGAGAGAGAAAGAGAGAGAAAGAGAGAGAGAGAGAGAGAGAGAGAGAGAGAGAGAGAGAGAGAGAGAGGAGAGAGAACTAATTGGGGATGGCATGAGCTTTGGAAATCGCAAAGCCTACCCCCAGTGCTACACCTCCATCAACAAGGCCACATGTCCTAATCCTTTCCAATTTGGGACCAAGTATTCAAATATATGGGGGGGGGGGGTCATTCTCATTCAAACTACCACCGAGTTAGAACTCTATTGGTGCCTTGATAGGAAGAATGAAGTCTTGTCGCTGATGGGATTATATACCTTGTGGTAGAGATATTATCTCTCTTCCTTCCCAGTCTACCTACTGGAAACAGAAGATACCATGTTCAATATGAACCCACTGCTCCTTCCCTATAGGTCATCAGAGCTGAGGTGCACATTGCACACAGGATGTCAGTCATTTCCTTTCCTCTTCTTGGTTGGTGTTTTTTTTTTTTTTAAGACAGGATATCTCTATGCAAGCTGTCCTAGAACTCACTATGTAGACCAGGATGGCTTCAAACTCCTCAGTGTAGGGATTAAGGGCCCAGCTTTGGTGGGTCCTCTTAAAAAAGAGCTGCCTCTGCCTCTGGTGAGAATCACAAGAGAGGACAGGCCATCCAGAGGGAAAAACTTTGAAGACAAGATTTGAAATACAGTTTTCTAGTGAATGTGTATCGATTTCATAGGACTGAAAGTCAAGTCATCTTGCTTTGGGATCTGTCTATAGTTACATGTGACCTTTGCACTTTTTATTTAGCTGCATTTCCCACCTTTGTTTGGTGTCAATTCTATTTTAAGCGAATTCTTCATTTTGACTCTTTGTTTTCAATCCACTTTAATTGGTTTTCAAGACACAGCATTGGCAATGAGACCCACAGACACTGTTTCATGAGCTGTTGAACTTCGACAATAACTGCCTATGCTTTCCTAACAACTCAGCAGGAGATCAAATTCCTGGTGACCATCTCTGTTTTGGGGCTTTATAGACTAGTTCTGCTGTAGTCCTGTGTCCCTCCAGGTGACCTCGGAGTCTCAGTAGGGCATGTGGCTCCTTACACTTTCCTGAGGTGATGTATCTCTGGACCAGAGACTAGGCCATGCCACAGTCACCTCTCTACCTCTAGAAACTGTGGCAGAGCAGATCCTTTTCTTCCTCTCCCAGGGGACTCTGCAACCCTTTGTGCCCTTCCTCCCACTCTTTTCCCATCAGGAGGAGAAGACAAAGTACCCTCAATTCCTGCCTTTGCCCCGGGAAGCCACCATCTCCCCATTCCTATGTCTTTCCTGCCTTAGCACTCTTCAGTTTCTCTCTATTCTTGAGAGATCCCAAGGACCCTAATAGATACCAGAGAATTCTTTCTTTGTACTCTTAATATTCTTGCTCATCCTGAAGCTGCACTTGTAAAATAACTAGGAATTCATCGTCTCATGATTGGATTGAACTCTGTGCTAGGGTTAGAGCATTTCGTGGGCTCCGCCCTATTTACTCTCCCGCGCTCTCCTCTCCCTAAAGGTTGGCTGCATTCTTCGTCAGCTCTATGTACAGCAGCGCATGAGGAGCCCACCCTGCATAGCAGCTGCCATCTCATAGATGATGGCAAAAGAAAAGGCGCCTTACAGTAACGTCCTCTACAAGGAGGCTTTCTATAATATTTAAATAAAGGTCATGGATCAAGAATTCTATGAATAAATTTCATGTCTCAAAGAGAAAATCTATAAAGAAACACCAAAAATGAGTGAAAGAAGAAGGCATAAGCTTTAACAGCAGTCATAGAGCATAGTGTGGGAAACACATTCTAAGCAATACATCCCTGGACAATCTCACCATCAGAGGGACAGTGCAGAGGACACACACACAAAGAACGTGTCTTTCGGATCGCTAGTCCATATAATCCCACTCTCTTGGCCCTGTGAATGGCACTGGTTTTTCAATAAATGGCTTTGTTCAATCCCATGATGACCCTAGGAAGGTGGTACTCTCTTGTGTCTGTTCTGAGGACACTGAGGCACAATGGAGTTAAGGAATTCGCCCACAATCTTACCCCTAATGAGTGGGTACAGTTACAGTTTACATTGCACTCCAAGCCCAGAAGTTTCTCTGAGGGAACACGGGACATCTCTAGACACAGACTACATAAAATGAACCTCTCCATCCTGAGGGAGGTTTGAAGAGACACAAGCCTATGGAAGCATAATTTAAACTGTGCATTAGGAATAAGAATTGAGCTTGCTGCTTGCAAGGCATAGGGTTGCATCCATCAAGAGAGGTTACGAGTTCCTGGGTCAATGTCCCAGACAAAAATGGCAGCTATTGGAACAGACTTCCAGTCCAACCAAACCATGATCTTATGATGTCAAAGGCCAGGAATGTGAATTGGTGTGGGGAAAATAACAGCTTGCTTTCACTTTCCGAACCCAAGCCAGCCAGCCCAAGGCCAGCTCTCTGCAGCTCAAAGGGACATGCGTGTGCCAGACGGATTAAACACTAAGGGAATCTGATACACACACTCCGCGGAGAGTTTTTTCCACTACTCTCTAATCCAGTGAAGCCTGGCCTGGCAAAGACACTTGGATTGAAAGGGGGACTAAGTATGCAGAGTCCTTGGAGGGCAGAACACAGACTGTCTACAAGGCAAAGGCATTTCGCCTTCAGTCTGTCTGGATTCCTAATATCTCCTGCAGACTATTAATCATGCGAGCCAGACTCTGGAACCCCTTTGAATCATTTTACATTCAAAATCTTCCTTCCCAAAGCAAAGCTACAAAACCCAGCCTGTTTGTCTGAGTTAAATGACTTCAAACGATGGTTTGCAGGGAATATGCGACCCTCACTGAATATCTATCTACTTTAATAGCCATCAAATGGATTTACAAAAAAAAAACAAAAAACAAAAACAAAACAAAAAAGCCCATATTCACAATCATATCATGAAATCAGAATTAAGAATTAGCCAAGAACTTAGTGTTCATTTCCTTTCAATTACCTATGAAAGCATCAGGCACTCCAAGTTTTTGCCCTCAGGAATACTAATGGGAACAAAAGAATTGCTTCTCTAGAAGACAATTTCTATCAAATTTTATTAAGTGAGAATTTGGCCCGGAGTTTACACTTGACTGTTACCATTTTGCATTTTAAGTGTTGTCTGATTTTATTTGAGACCTTCACCTGAAGCAGGTGTCACGACTTACGAAGCCGCACCTGCCTGAAGCCCTGGTGATCACGGCTCTTAGTTCATCTCTACGCTTCTTTTCTTCTCGTGGACGGTAATCCCCAGCTTTCTCTAGCTTCATTCTTTTAACAAAGCCATGCTATGTTGAACCCGAGTGTTCTCGCTTTGTTTCCTGAGATGTGTGGATGGAAATGCTGTCCACCGAGAACTTTACCCTGGGGTGACAACTGAAGCCAGACCGAAGCTGTGGGGCCGTGCTGGTATCTAGATTCCAGAACAGTTCTAATCCCCCACTCCAGCTGCATATAGATTCCTAGGTTTGCGTCCAAAAGAAAATTTGGGAAGTGAACGAAGTGTGAGTTTTCCCCAGAAAGGGCAAGCTGTGTGTTTATACCTCAGGGCAGGGAGGGACTTGAGACCCATCAACGCTGGGTTGCACAAGCTGGAAGGCTGGGCTGGTGTGAGAGATCAAATATTTAGCCAGGCAGGTGGAATGTGACCACCAGTCTGTCACTGTGGTAGCTGCCAACATTTCCAAGATGCTAAGGAAGTAAGCTTTGAAAGCAAACCTCTTTTTGTTTTGCTGTTTGGTTGGATTGTTTTGTTCTGTTGTGTTTCCATTTCTTAATTTTCCCCTGAGACTCCCAGGCAATCTAAGAGCTGATGTTTAAACATTCCAGGCTCATAGCAAATGGAATATGGACCAGCAACACAAAGGGCTTCACGACTATAGACATTTCCAGATCTGATCTGACACATAGTCTTATAGCCTACACTGGGGAATGTTCCACAACACTTAGAGCTTTTATCTTGTCTGTTTCTTTAAGGACAAAAAGTTTGGAAGTCAGATGACGTTGGGGAATATGAGAGATGCTAAGGCAGAAATTTCCAGAAGGAACAATTGTCCAAAAATAAAGTGCCACAAACACCTTAACACGCAGCAATAATGACTGCGTGGTCCCCTGCAAACTCTGGCACTGGGCCAGGGTGATCTTTCCCTGCACGGATTGGCAGGTCTGCGGATATCACAGACATTGAGGTAAAAATGAGGCGAGTGTTCCCAATGACAAGCACAGAGCCTTAACATCTCTGGAACTCAAACTCTTAGCATCTCTGCCTGTTGCCTTGGCCGTCATACTGGCCAGGCTACGTGTCTCAACTCTTAATTAGGAAAACTAAACTTACAAAATAGGTATACTTTTCCAAAACAAGGTTCAAGTTTACTGTCCCTTGGCAACATTGTTTACCTTTGTATTTCTAATGCCTTATGTGACGCATGGCAAATAAAAAGACCTCGGCATCCGTGGCGGGGATAAACTGAGAAATGAGTCAGCTGATGTAAACCAAGCGCTAGATGGGGAGGTGACTATTATTGTATGGGGTATTATTATTTCACGTCTATCATTGGATTTTATCATAAACTAAGACTGCAAAAGCCTGGGTTCAAATCCACAGTCTTTACTCCCAACATGTGGGTGGCAGAGGCAGGTGAGTCTCTGTGGACTGGAGGCCAGACTAGTCTACACAGTGAGATCCAGTCTCAAAAAATCAAAACAAAGTGTAAACAAACACCTGGGTGTGCATCCTAGCCATGCAGGGTCATTGACAAAGCTCTTAAACCTCCTAAAGGCTTTGTTTTGTCGTCTGAAGAAATGGGGATAATAACTCCCCTGGCTTTGCTAATGCTGTGAGCTTTATACATAAATCAAAGACAAACAACGAGTCTGACAGTAGAGGGGGTAAACTGAGGAACTCCTGCAAATGTGACATTTGTGTCACAGTCATTAGTATGGCTAATCAGACGCCTAAGACTCTGGGAGCTCAGCCATCCGAATCTTGCCAAAGTGAAAACTGCCACAAGCCACCATGAGTCGCACGCCACATCTGCACTTACTCTTCCAAGTGGCTTAGATTTTATAGTAATTATAAAATAATTCAGAACATTTTGCGTTTTGTCACCACAGTGAGCCAGCAAAGGCATGATCACAATTTGGAAATTAGAGAGCCCTAATCTCAGGGGAATTCTTTTATGAAGCACACATCCATGTGTGCACAGATACACACACACACACACACACTTGTGCACACACGCACAGCACCAAACACCCTTTCAGCAGTGAAAAATGATTCTGGTAGGTGTGAAAACACACCCTTAAAAAACAGAAATGGGTTTTCTTCTGCAATTAGCAAGCTGTCTGTGTCTTCTCTACCTCCTCCTCATCCTCCTCCTGCTGCTTCTCCTCCTCTCCTTCTGCTTCAATATTGTTCTCAGCTAGAGTCGCCATGACCTGTCATCCATGACCTCCAAGCGACTATCACTTCTGTTCAGGAAGTCAACCCCATTCGCCGCCGAGTTCTGGAACTGGGCTGACAATGGATTAAGCAAGAGAGCTTCATTTTCTTTAGTGTCGCCTTTCTCTCCCTTGTCCGGAAGTGTTTATTTACTATATCTTTTTTTTTTTTTTTGGATTTTTCGAGACAGGGTTTCTCTGTAGCTTTTTGGTTTCTGTCCTGGAACTAGCTCTTGTAGACCAGGCTGGCCTTGAACTCACAGAGATCCGCCTGCCTCTGCCTCCCGAGTGCTGGGATTAAAGGCGTGCGCCACCACCGCCTGGCCTATATCTTGTCTCTTTCAGCCTTGACAACACCCTACACATAAAGATCAGCCCCACTTGACATAGGAGCACATTGAGAATTAGAACGATTAAGCCGTTTTCCCCAAGGCACACAGTTTCCTAGGTCAGTGTCTGGATTCAAAACCAAACCCACCTGATTCTGAAATCTATGCTTTAAGCATTTCACTGTACTGCCCGCCCAGGTGATTTTATTACAGGAATTTGGGGAGCACTGGGGTAGAAACCACCCAGGGAGCAGAGGCGCTAATGAGAACTCCTCAACCCACATTTGGTACTCTGTGAATTACTGCTAATCTACTAACGTATTTTTGAACCAATTTCTATACATGCCCCATTATACTAGGCATCCTGGAATATAAAAAACTATATCTAGAATGTAAGTGATTAATGGCGATTCAGTTCCCTTTTCTGTGATTGTCTGTATTTCAAAAGAAAAGTTGCACACTATGAGCCAAATGAATGAAACGCTAATGGTATAACTTCAGATGGAGAGCTCTTTACAGTGGGGACTGTGGTAAGGTGGCATACGTGTTAGGGTGTCGGTACTCTGCTGCCTACCCCAGTCCATTCCAGCACCGTCTGAGCTAAGCTCTCCATAGAGCTTTGACCTCATTGTTGCTCCTCGTTTCTTCCTCACTCAGATGTAACCTATTTATGACCCTAGGTGGTTACCATGAGAGGTCCACCTCCAGCCACAGCTACTCTGTTACGAAGGGAATCAAGGGTTATTCCTAAAAGGATGACTAGCTTTTCTGGCTCTAAGGAGGGTAAAGGGATATATTTAAAACTACACATTG
>NC_022018.1:45363956-45370616 GCF_000317375.1 Microtus ochrogaster | reverse complement strand
CTCTCTCTCTCTCTCTCTCTGTCTATGTGTGTGTTAAACTGCTGAGTTTTAGGGTATTTTGGGTTTTTGAATTGTGTGTATGAAAACAAAGTTCCATTGTATATGCAGTCAGTTTTGTTAAATAATTATTTGTGTCTGAAGATCTGAGACTAAACTACTATATAACATATCAATAAAGCTATGCTTTGATAAGACTGATGGTAGGGGACCAAGCTCGCCTTCAAAGTCCCCACTGTCACATCACGCTTTCAAGCCCTGTGTGATAACAAATGCCTATAATCCCAGCATTTGGGAAGCTGAGGCGGGTGGGTGACCATGAGTTCAAGGGCAGTCTAGAATCTTAAGTGAGTTCCGGGCCAGCCAGTATTATAGTAAGCCCTGTCTCAAACACACATAAACACACACACACATACACATACACAGAGTTGTGTATGGCCCCATTGCTTTTACAGACAGGATAAAGAATACTGAAAGGACTTGCTTAAAGACTCTTGGGAGTAGCCATTTCTCCTGGTCACCTCAGTGGGCACTCAGTGGGCATTGAGAGTGCTGGGTCTCACAGAAATGGTGAGTTGCAGAGAGTGTCTGACTAAACAAGCTTCAGGGTTCTTGCTCTTGCCAAACAGCTCTTCCTTCCAGACTCTGAGATAAGAGACAGCAAAAGCAGACCTGCTGCTACCAGAGGCTTCTATTTTGCAAGGCTTCCCAGCCTGCCTGGGGTCACTGGAGTGAGAAGAAGAAAGGGCTCGGTCTGGCTTGATAAGGGTTCAGGCTGTGCGTGAATTCAAGGCCAAGTTCCCTCCTCACCTTGAAGTTAACACTACTCCTTAACAGCAATGACTCAGAGTTGTTCACAGGGCCTGCTAAGATCCTTCAGTTCAGCCCACAGCCATTCTACTCAACCTCAAAGAAAACCACAGGCAGCTCCAAGAGTCACAGAAAGCAATGAGATGTGCAGCTTCTCTAGCTCCTTCTACAGCAGGAATAGCATGGGCCATATCTGAGGCAGCAAAGTAATAGCTTAACCGTCCCCAGTCACTGATGAGCTTTGCCTCTGAGGAATTTATGCTCCGTGGCCCACAACCTAATGGCCATCACCCTGTGGGGACATTCACTGGGCTTACTCATCTCCCCTCACCCCTTCACTGACGAAAATACCCCTGCGCAGCCACCAATGTGTTATGACCCTATGTAGCTGCTGGGCCTTCAGATCCTGCAGCCTTTAGTTCTGTTGACAAGAGAAGGTGGCTGGGGAAATGCCCTCTGAATCAGGTCAAAGAAGGGAAAATATATATATATATATATAAAACCTTTTAAGTGACGTGAAATTTCATGAAAAAAAAAAGAAAGAAAAGAAAGAACCGCAAAACCCACTTCCCTTCCAATTCTAGATACAGAACATGAGCACGGCAAGTGCAACTTATTCTAGGCAAAGTTCAGAGAAGAGACTTCACACCTTCTCCAGAAGAGCCAGCTGAGACACCAGGGCTCAGTTCTCACAAGGCTCGCAAGAAAAAAAAAATGCTGACATTCAAGACATGTGGCCTGTGTAGCTCTGAACTTCCCTTCCTGGTAGGTGCCACCTCAGAACATCCCATAGTCTGGTGCTCCGAAGCCTGTGAAGCTTTAGCAACACCAAGACATTGGCTATGTGTGTACAAAAGTGCTGGCATGATATCTATTTGCCTTGACTGTTGTGCTGGGGTTTGTGTGGCTCGTTTAAGAAGGGGCCAAAGTGGTTTGCACTTACAAAGTTATCACAGGGCCTCTGCCTTCTGTGCTGTTTCTCTGTCCTGGTAGCCTAGCTCCATAGATGGTTATTGTGTGGAACTGTGAGCTGGTTTGCATAGCTTGCTCTGAGTGAAGCTGTCTGCCTGTCATACAGACATCAGTTGCTGGTGTCAGATGGACACAAAGACACAAGTTGATGGCCAGGGGACAAAAAACTTAGAAGGTAAGGGTATAGTCAAGATGACTTTTGATGTTCCACAAGCACAGAGCCAGAGAAGGCACAAAAGCGGGTGCCTTCCTGTAGATTTATGCTGTCTACTTGGGGGCTTCTCTGAGTTTGCACAAAAGATAGAATGTCACCCAAACAGATTCCTGTTTCTTGATACCAGAAGTCCATGGCAAAGGCTCTGTTGCCTCCTTGATCGTCATTGAGTCGCGATACATGATATAAGACTTACTACCCTAAATACTCTGAAAGATGGGCTGAGGGATAGCTCAGTTGACCAAGTGTTTGATGAGCAGGGCATATCAACCTGAGTCCAATACTCCAAATCCACATTTTAAAAAGCCAGGCACAGCAGTGTATGTATGTGCCTCACAGTGCTGGGGAGGAGGAGACAGTGGATCCCTGGGGCTCACTAGGAAATTGGCAAGTTCCAGGCCACTAATAGACCCTGTCTCCGAAAATAAGATGGTTAGATAAAATAAGGTTCCAACACCCAAGGTTGACTTCTGACACCTACACTCATGAGCATACAGGTAAATGGGCAATCTCCTCACAAGCACCCATGCCCAACATACACCAGAACCTAGACTTCTTAGCAATCCTTTTGTGAGTGTAGCCAGCCAGGGCAGAGGAGCCTCTGAGGAGTTACCGTGGGCAGGAGACTTGCCACAATTAGGCCAAGAGTTATGAGTTGTGCTGCCCATCCGCTGACAGAAAAGGGACCAGAGGAGATCTCAACAGGAGTGCTGCGGAGCCAGCTGCTGAGCTGCTCCCTCAGGCTCTATCTCGGGGGCTTGGACTGTCCTGAAGAATGTGGGCAACTAGCTTGTGAGTCAGCCTGCCTTCATCCCCTGGTCTTCTGAGGCTGACATAGCCCCATGGCTATTGTGAGCTCAGGCTGCCCCATGCTCTGTGCCTTACTGCACTCCAGCCAGAACCCACAGAGTAGCTTGTGAAATCCTGCTGATCCTGCGGAGCCAGTACCAAGGGTTCCTGTACTTCTCAGTGGCCTGGTGAAGAGACGCTGGTCGGCAGATTGTCTCACCAGGTAACCGCAGGTGCCGTCACTCCCTACCTATTCTTCTCAAGGACATATGGCTTCTTTTTCACAATGGGGATGCTGGTGGTTGTGTAAGATCAACAGGCTCATTCCTTGGCATGGACAAAGAACTGAACATCCAGGAAAGACAATAGAATTGTAAGTCTGGGAACGACAAAAGATTAAGCTGCAGAGAAAGGGAAAGTAACAGTTTTATCCCTTCTCAGGGGTAGGGGCCCTAAGTCTGGAAGCTGATTTGGATATTTTATAGGGCCCCTGGGTCCCCCCATCTCCCTTATTGTTCCTGTTTAAATGTCCCGTGCCTTCCTGTCACGTCTCCTAACAATGTCTCCTGTCAACAAGAAGGCATCCTCATGTCAGGGAGCTCTCCTCTTTCCTTGTCTTCCTATGTCCATCTAACCCTCTTACATGACAATCTCCCCTATCCACACAGGCTATTGTACCTCACCATTCAAATACAAAAGATAGCTCCATAGTACCCTGAAAACGAAGATGAAGTCCTCAGCACCTCAGCAGATGTCGAAAGGTTCACCGCTCTCACAGCTCCCTGACCACCCTCCAACCATGATCCCTGTGTGCCAAGCACACTGGGCTTGGCTGTTTCTGGTCCTGTCGGCACCAGGGTCTTCCCACATGAGGTTCATCTGCTCTGTATTCTCCTCCCACAAGGCCCTCACCACTTCCTTGGCATCTGATTAATTCTGTTCTCCATCTACCGTACGACTTAATCATTGGTTTTCTCTGCCCCCGCTGCATCCCTCATACACCTTCGAAGTACCATGAATCTCTTATTCATGGCTCTCTACACATTCACAAGTTTTAATTGATGCTTCAAAATTCAATATGTATCTATTGAATATACAAATGAATGGGTGATTCATCCCCTCCCATGCTGTAATGGAAATATTCTTGGACCACACATTCCTATTTCTGTCCCCTTTATGGTTCTGACTGTTCAAGGTGAGAAGCTGTGAGCTAATATCTTTGTCCATAAGAACTTTTCTCATCAATCCATACCTGACACCTCCTCTGATTCCCTTTTGCTTAGCTCCCGGCCCTCACAGAACCCTGTAACATCTTTTTCTGTCCACTTGTGTTTCTGTAAGTTATTGCCAGTTGAAGATACGCAAGACTTCCCTGAACTCTGAACATTTTGCAAGCAGAGACTCAACCTACCATAGTCTTTCATAGAGCAGTGTGTATTTATCAGTTAAACCAGTTAAAGCAAATGGGATCTAACCTTGGGAGACAACTCAAAGGCTGTACCAGCATCCTGACAGTCCACCAGATGATGTGGAATACTGGTGGGGAGAAGCCAGACATACTGGGAAAATTTTATAAGTAAGTTCTTGCCATCTCTGGATGGTACTTCTCTTATTCGGTTAGTTACGGGAGTCACTATTAACATATAAAGTGGCTGTATTTAGTTAATAAAAAAATAAGACTCCAGTTAAACCCAAATTTCAGAAAAAGAAAGAATGATTTTCTGCATAAATTAAGTCCCAAATCTTTTTTGAAATATAATTACACTGAAAGTCACTTGTACTTTAATCTGAAATCCAAATGTAACAAGCTCTCCTGTGTTCTTAACCACACTTTAACTACCTGCTTTATGCTGCGTGTTTGATGGCGCCATGATGTTAACTACTGGTGGTAAGTGGCAGATCTCAAAACCTACATATCATTGAGCAGGATGCGGTGTTACACACCTATAATCTGAACACTCAAGAATCTGAGTCACTGTGAGTGTCCTGCCATAGCTGGGTCACCTACATCAACCTCCCACATCGAGAGCTCAGCAGAAGAAGGGACAAAGAGACTATAAGAGTCAAAGGGCAAGGAGGAACACTGTGAAATGCCGTCTTTTAGACATGGTGTGGCTTGTCCACAGCAACTCACAGCAGTTGGGGTTGCCTGCCCAAGACCAAGCCAGCCCACATTCCAGCATGGCTAGGAACCCCGATTCTACCAAAGAAGAAACAAGTGACAATGGATGTTGAGGGAGAGTCATTTTTCTTTGGGAATATGGCTGCTGGTAAGTTGCCCTTGTTTGTTGTTGGGGTTTCTGTCTGCCCAGTTCCAAAGAAAATCACACAGAGAGTCTACATTAGCTATAAACTGATTGGCCCATTAGCTCAGGCTTCTTATTAACTCTTATAATTTGTATTAATCCATTTTTCTTATCTATGTTAGCCTCATGGCTCGGTACCTTTTTCGGTGGGGCAGGTCACATCCTGCTTCTTTGGGGTCTGGACAGGACTGCAGAGGAAGCTTCCTTCTTCCCAGAATACTCCTCTTCTCATTGTCTTGCCTCTACTTCCTGTCTGGTTATCCCGCCTATACTTCCTACCTGGCTTGCTGGCCAATCAGCATTTATTTAAAACATAATTGACAGAATACAATTGTCCTGCAACACATGCTGTATTGGATAAACCCACACTCATGCACATATGGGCTGGGCCATGATGATTATAAGTGCCTGTGCCTACTTACCTGTGCTAAAGTTACCTGATATGGCCCGTCAGTGAATTAAACCAGGCTCAGGTTGAAGAGATCTCAGCAAGACTGAGGCTGCCATTTTTACAGAGAGCAATAAGACTTTTTATACCCTTATCAGAAATAGAATATGGCAATGATAGCCAGGATTAATACAGTTGTCATTGCCAGGATACAATGATGTTTGCAAGCTATACATGGTACACAGGATTAATGTCTAAGACCAATTGTCCTATCAAGTTTGCATGTTACCTTGACTTCTAAGGGAACATACAGAGAAATACAAAGCAGCCTGAATGCTTCATGGCCCAGGGGAATGTACTGGTTTCTCAGGAACTGAAAGGCACACAGTATCCCAGGAGCCATGGACTCTAAACTGAAAAACCTATGATGCATGCTCTCAAGGCCGCTAGACCAGGCCAACTCCATGACTTACCACAGATAATGATGGTAAGACATGATGATGATGATGATGATGATGATGATAATGAGAGAATATGAAGCCAGGAAGGAGACATGTTAGGAGATCATGGGGGGACTGGGGACAGGTAGTGAGGGTAAGTATGATCAAAATATATTGTATATATACACAAATTTTCAGCCAGTAAATAAAAATGTTATTAATAAGTTCAAAGCCAGCTTGGGCTCCATAAGCAGATCCCATCTCAAAAACTAAAACACTAATTACCCCCACCCAGAATTGCATGAATATACGTGTAAGATTCCCCTTGGGCAGTATTTACTTTTGTCTTTATGTCCCTCCTATCATCGCCTGAGTCATTATTGTCTCAGAGGGTGGTGCTGGATCTAGTTTAGCCTTTTTCTAGGCTCCATGGAAGGCTGGACTTAAAGCATATGCATGTCCTTGATTGTGCCCTTCAGGAAGGAGGAACAGACTTTGGTGGGGGCTTTTTAGCATGCCCCATGGAAGAATCACATTTCAAAACAATGCCCTGGTTTCCCACACTTAAAATTTTGTATATTTAGGCAATAGCAAAAGTATTATTTTAAAAAAAAGTAGGAAATGGTCTTGAACCTCTAAAATCCTTTATTGAGGAAATTTGGGCTTGAGTTTATACCTAAAAGAAAAGGCATTACCCCCTACACACACACACACACACACACACACACACACACACACACACAC
>NC_022018.1:45355593-45363856 GCF_000317375.1 Microtus ochrogaster | reverse complement strand
GAGAGAGAGAGAGAGAGAGAGAGAGAGAGAGAGAGAGAGAGATTCAAAAAGAAGGAAGTAAGAGTGAAAACGTGTCCCCTAGTGGGGTTTGGCTTTCAGAAAAAGCAGCCACTACAAGACACATCCTCTCTGCCTCACCTCCTCGGGGAGGCTGGATTCCTGCAAGTGGGAAGGCTTGTTGGACATCCTTAAACATCTTTCTCAGTACCCTGCAAGGAGACACTCCCCCAACCCCTTTTTAGCTGAGAAACATGAAAGTTTGGCTTGATCTGACAGATTTGTGTAAGCTCAGGGGTTATGCACTTCCGTGAGTGAGCAAATGGGATGTGAACACATCACGCTGAAATTTTGCATATTTCCCATAACTTGGCATGGTCTGGAGGTTCTGTAAAGAACACACCCTGCTTCCCCATGATGCAGACATTTACAAGACTCAGGTCATTACAATGAGCTCAAACATTCTCTTGTCCCTGCAGCTTCCCTAGTAGATGATGTTTGGTTCCTAGGTGACCATAAGTAAAGCACTAAGGACACCTGGCACAGGCTCATTTTCTCTATCCAAAGGAAGGCTCTCTTGGTGAAGATGTAGGAGAAAAGAGGGAGAAGGAAATATGTTCCTGATAGTTTTGTCTGTGCCCACTTTTTGAGGAGGGCAAATATTTACACCCGTGAGCATGCGGTCCACAGTAATTGCACTATGGGATAATGATGGTGACGATGATAATAATAATAATAATAGTAGTAGTAGTAGTAGAACATGAAGTTAGGAAGGGAGACCTGTTGGGAGGTTTCAGAGAAGTTGGACAATGTATGCTATTTCTTAGAATAATTTGACTTTCGAATCAATTCACTCATAAAACAAACTTTATATTTAAAATGTGGTGTAGCACAATTAATAAAAACCCAGAGACAGAAATTGGAGTTCAACCTGAAGGCTGGGAAAACAACCATCCACTGTCTCTTAATTCTACCTCAGATCCTGCCTCTAGTAGTCCTCAGAATGAGCTGTCTCCTCCCGTTTTATATTCCTCTCTAGTGCTGGGATTAAAGGCGTGCATCATTGCAGCCTGGTTTCTATGGCAAACCAGTGTGGCTCCTGGGATTAAAGGTCTGTATCACCACTTTCTGGCCTGTAAGGCTGACCAGGGCAGCTGTTTTACTCTCTGATCTTCAGGCAAGCTTTATTTACTAAAATACAAATAAAATATCACTACAATGTGGGCCACCTTTGTTCTTTTTTTTTTTTTTTTGAGAGAGAGAGAGAGAGAGAGAGAGAGAGAGAGAGAGAGAGAGAGAGAGAGAGAGAGAGAGAGAGAGAGAGAGAGATTGGTTTCATCACTTTATCATTTCAAACTCACATATTAAGATAACAGCTCTTTGCTCAAGCCAGTAGTGGCAGGAGCAAGCCCAACTGCCTCCTGGTAGCTTCCTTCTGATCTCCACAGTGCTTCTTTGACCATAGAATGGGGGCAAATCCAGAAGGCATGGGAAAAGGTCAACTAGAATGTCCAGGGTCTTTAACGCCCATTTGCAGTAATTCATGTTTTAGTTCCTATCTGTGAAGCGCGTGGGGGGGGGGGGGGAGTGTGCTGCTGTGTGTGCTGTCAATTTGCATACCTCTTTGAAGGCAAGGAAGCCACCAGCCCGAACCGCTGAGTGTTGTGGATGCAGGCTGTGGAAAGGCACTTAATGAAAGGAGAAATCAGAAATGTGTTGGTATGAAATGGGAACACAAGCGCTGGCTCACATAGTACCAAGGATAGACGCTCCCCTCTGCTTGACTGGCATCCTCTTTGAAGCTGCCCAAAACCCTGTTGGATTTTTGTGTTTTTCTGTATTCTCAGTGACCAGTGAACTGGAAAGTGTCTGAAATGCTCAGGAAGGGAGAAAGTGAGAATGCCTATCATCTCCAGCCTGGCCTCCCAGACCCTAGGCAGAGCCCTGGGACTCATGAGAAGGCTCAGTGGGTAAAGGTGCTTGCCACAAAGTGTGAGGACCTAAATTCGATCCCCAGGACCCACATGGAGGGAAGAGAGAAACCACCACCTGCAAGCTGGTCCCTGGCCTCCATCCAGGAACAGTGGGAGAGGTCTGAAGCTATAAGATCTGTGAGATCTTCCGAGATAGAAGACGTGAGCTCCACACCAGGCAGAGAGAACAAAATACAATCTGTGTTTGACAAGAGGCGAGTAACACTCAGCTTTAGGCCCCAGGGCGGACACAGAAGCACACAGCTACACGTCTGTATTTAATATGGAGAGCGAGCAGGGCCAGAGGGGATCACAGATTCAGGCCAAGGTGTAAATCAGCACAAAATCTCTAGCGCCAAGCCATTGAGGGCAGTCAGAATACATGAGATCTATTTCTTCTAGACACCTAGGGGAAAGGTCAGCGTCCATCAACTCAGCTTCGCCTGTGCTCCAGTTTGCCTGTCACACTGTGTCTGTGCCCCCAGAGTAACCGTGCAACAGTGCTTGGAGTCAGCAGACAGGAGCCTAGTGAATGGGAGGGGATGGAATTTGATTGAGGAATCTTGGAGTCCTATGTGAACTGACTCCTCTGCCTTTCGCTGCCCAAATAGAGTTCTTCCATGGGCCTTGCCCTCCTTTCAAGGGAGAGAGGGGGTAAAAAAATGTTTTATTGAAGCCTTCAACTGTACGGATGAAGCCCATTATGACTATGGGGAGCAATCTGTGTGTTTAAAGTCTGCAGACTTGTTAAATTTCCATAAGCAAACATTCAGATTAATATTTGATCAAATGTCTGAGGAACATGGTCCAGTCACACTGATATATAAATTCGCTCCAGGGCATGGTCACTGCTGTGTGGATAGTGAACTGTGAAAGCATCCTAGATAGAGGAAAACAGCTTGAGGGGGAAACTGAGGCCGGGGGAACTCAGGGGAGCATCAAAGCTTAAAGATCAACTAGAAGAGAGACAGGGAACTGGTACAAGAGACCGGGCAAGTGCCCAGAGACTGGCATGCCAGGGAAACCAGGTCCAGAAAACTGGGCTTCCCAGGACCACAGTGGGGCCTCAGTATCTCATCAAGGCATGGGAGAAGGTAAATCCAAGGGGTTCTGGTATCCAGAAAGGCTCGGTGTTCACTGTAGCCTGGCCATCAGCTCCTAGATAAGCCTGGAATGAAGGCTGTGGCAGGTCAAGGGCTTCTGTAGCTTCTGTGGTGAAGAACAACAGACTGCCAAGGCCATGAGTGGGCTAGCTGAACAGAACCTCCCACCACCAAAAGCATAAGTCAGTGCAAAGTCCTCAGTTCCAAGCCATTGAGGTCAGTTCGAGTATACAGTGTCTTCTCCTTCTAGACACCAAGTGCTGTCCCGCCTGTTCTTTCAGAGAAGGAGGCACAATGCCTGTTGCTGTTTTTCTGGTAACTGTCTATAGAATAGAAATTCCCTTATTGTACTTGTTTTCTTAACCAGTTTGAAGATGTATGGAAAGGATAGAAATGTAGCTGAAGATAGAAGACTTCTGTAGTATGCATGAGACCCTGACTTCAATCCCCAACACTACACTACATATGCAAGCACGCACACACACATGCATGCACACACACAACCTGTTTGATCATCCAAAGTTCAAGGACAATGCCAAATTATTAAGCGTTTGTGATGTAGTATAATTAACTCCTCTCTGATCAGTCCTAAGGTAAGTTGGGGAACCACTGAGCCGCTTTTGGCACAGGGGCATCTCCTTGGTGAATTAAGAGGAGTCATCGCCTTGTCTCTGCTGAACCTCACTCCTCTTTTCTTTCGGAAAGCCTGTTAAAGCCCTACCCACACTGCCCACAAAGTTTGCTTTCCTCCTCTGTGTTGCACTGGCATGGCTGAGCTGTATCACTTCATCTTCCTTATCAGGTGTCAGATGGCTACATGTGTCCATGCATCTGAAGTATAATTCTAAATATATAGAGAAAAAATTAATAGCCAGTCTCACGATTGTGTTCGGCTTTGAAACTGGGCTGCATGCAAAATTGCAGCTGCTTCTAAACAGAAATTAGATGAGTTGCCAAGGGCTCGGGGGCGTGGATGGGGAGGGGCTCCGCCGAGCCAGCACTCTCATTCTCCAGTAAAGGAAGTGTTCTGAAATTCTTTGATCTACCTCTGTGGATCCTGCAAGAATAGCTGAATCATAGACCATAGAATGGCGGGGTTGGTGCATGGGGATCATAGCTCAATAGAAAACAGTTTGCTGTTGCCTACCTCAACCAGGGAATTGACTGCTCTTTTGGTCTACTGTTGTACAAAGAAGACCACGCTGGCAGAGAGGCTCAGATGGGGTTTACAATGGGACACTGTGGCTGTGCACAAGTAGCATAGCAGGCGGGACTGAGGGGGAGAGAGCACTCGTCAACAGAGGCTGTGATGTTTCCAGGGTGGAATTGGAGCTGAGGGGTCAGAGAGGGCAGATGGACCTGAACGGCTGGTACAAAAGACAAGCATTCCAAAGAAGAATCCAGAAGGAAAAAGAGGTCACGGCTGCTCTCTTTCCACTGCTTTAAATTTTCATGTCTTACTACATTATTTCCAGGGAAAGACGGAAAAGAATGATGTCTTAATCTGTTCTATATTGCCATAGCTGAATATCGGAGACTGAAGAATATCTGTCTAAAAGTAATAGGTTGAGTTGGGTTCATGGTTCTTAAAGTCCAAGATAGGGTGGCTGTGCCCGCTCAGCTTCTGGCAGTAAAACCAGAGGGGAGGTGGGTGTGAGCAGGGCAGAAAGGCGGTGGAAGTCCGACAAAGGCTAACCCAGTCCACTGAGGGAAAATGGGGGCAGACCTTGTGACGCCCCTTCCGGGGCACCAGCCCATCTGTCACTGTCACACTGGGGCCTGAGTTCTGATGGGACCAGACACATTCCAGCTGGAGAACAGGGCTGCACGGCAGGCACTCACAAGGCCTCCCTGCCTAGGTAGAGAAGTATCTATGGCCAGAGTCTAAGAACAAGAGGAAAACACAGAGACTCCTGAATGACAGCATCTTAACTTGCTGTGCCTTTGGGAATCTGGCATTGCCGAGAGCTGTCTGACGTCTGCTTGAGAGAAATGAAACTCTTTGTTTGAAAAAGCCAGGTGGAGGGGGAGGTTCCTGGGCAGCCATCTTGTTTTATGTGGGTGTGAAGTGAAAACCCAAACTTCCTGCAGAGAACAGAAACAAAAGGAGCCCACGGAGCCCACTGGGCTTAAACGACCTTTGAGAATGGCTTCCTCAGCTGGACCACTGCAGGCCTGGGAGGCTTGCTCCAATGCGTTCCTCAAAGTTCTTGATTGTTCTGTTCAGTGTCTCAAGGAGGTGAACAGATGACCATGCTGAGGGCTGTGGCTGAACTTGAAACTAGAAGAACTCATAAAAATGGCCATTACTGCTGCCGACAGAGCTCAGGGGAAGAACTGTGCCCAGCCTGTGAAAGGCCCTGGGTTCAAACTACCTGAAAAAGAATATATATTACATATTGTGTATGTGTATGGATATGTATTTTTATATGTATATATATTACATAAGTGTGTTATAAATGCAAACAAATGTATATCACATGTGTATATCATATGTGTATATATTGTATGTTATTTGTGTATAGCGTATGTATATATATGTGTGTTTGCATTTGTATGTAAATATAATTTCTTTACGGAAGGGCTAAGGATGTGACTCAGTGGTATAACTGTCTAACATATAGAAGGTCAGGGATTCAATCCCTACCATCACAAAATAAATAAGGGCATTTCATTCCTGGAACCTGAGTGGGTCAGCCTTTGCCCCTCCCTGGAACACGTAGATCACTGTGATGTATGACATGGAGGATAGGGATGTGTAAATGGTCTTGAGACCCTGTGAGCCTGAGTTATGCTCTGTGCTGACCTCTCCCTACCAGGCGAGTGGTTCTAAGTCACAGACATCAACAGGACCCCTGAGATCTCCTGACATTCATTCTATTTACCTGGGGTGTTCTTCAAGCTCCCTCTGTGATACAGAGGAAGTCTGGATTGGTGCATGTCTGAAGCCATCTGTGATGGCACTATTATTTGGTCAGCAGTGTACCCAGTTGTGGTGACACACACCAGTAGGATTTGCTGAAGGAGGTAGAGGCAGGAGGATCACAAGTTTGAAGCCAGCCTGGGCTACACATTTAAAAAGCCGGCTAGTGGTGGCACGCGCCTTTAATCCCAACACTAGGGAGGTAGAGGCAGGCAGATCTCCATAAATTTGAGGCCAGCCTGGTCTCTTGTAGAGTTCCAGGACAGGCACCAAAGCAATACAGGAATCTCAAAAAACAAAAAAGAAGAAGTCAGCAGTGTAGCTTGGTGTGACTCTTATTGAAACATCCACCCTTGCTCTACACTCTTGCATACCCTGCCCGCCAAATACTGTCCTTCCGTGAAAAGGATTGGTTTGGCATAGTGAAAGTTTTCCAACATCCATTTTCTAGATAGATCGCTTTGTTAAATAAAAAAAAAAAAGTAAAATAAAGTTAAGCCATGTGGAATGGGCCCTGAATAGTCCTGCTTGCTAGACTTTTTTTTTATTCCATCTTATGGAATTTTATGATAAAATAGCAGCAAGCTCATAAAGAAGGCCGTTTTAAAGTCCATAATCCTCCTAACCATAACAAAAGGGTGGTAAATATATTGTACAAGAGTACGATGGAAAAATGTGCTAAAGTATTTCCATAAATCAAACGTAGCGCTCTGGCATCAGCTCGAAAGCATTAACTTTAGCAAATTAGAACCAGATGATTTTAAAATAGAAACTTACATAACTTGATGGTGTGACTTCCCCCCCCCCCCCAGCACAAGTTTATCTTCATGAAGTTACGTTGGCTGCAACTGTAATAGGTATTTAAGAAGTAAGGGCAGTGTCTGGCTATTATTCATCTCTGTGGCTCCCACAGTGCCTAGTGTGATGTCGAGCAATTAGCATTGGCGAAGGAGAGCATGAAATCTCTGCAGCTATTAACAAGGACAAAGCAATCAGCAAGGGAATGTGATACTGACATCTAAATGGATCGTTTACAGGTGCACAGACCCTGGTCCTCAGAACCTAACAGAAAACGATGCCTTGCTTTCCCTTTCATTGCTAAAGCAATGTCCCTGTCAACCAATGAATCTGTGTCACCATGCTCTGAAGTGCTGTCACCCAGCAATTTCCTAATACCTGGCTCTCCTTTCTGCTTCTGTCACCTTAGTGGCCACCTCTTCCTCTCCCATTGGACAATATTAGGATGTATCTGGTACCTCAAAGCCAAGCCAGGAGTTCAGTACAACACACTGAGTGTCTTTGAACTATGGTCTTCTATGTAGAGGTTATACAGAGTGCACATGAATGGGGAGATGCCTTTGCTCGCTAAGAGAGGATTAACAAAGACACTTTAGTGTGATGGAAAGAAGCCAGGTTCAAATTAGGTGAGGGAAAATTATTTTCATTACCTGCCTTAGGTTTCTGTTCCTGTGGTAAAATACCACGACCAAAGGCAACTTGGGAGGGAAGTGTTTATTTCAGCTCACAGCTCCATAGTTTACCATGGAAGGAAGTCAAAGCAAGAACTCAAGGCAGGAACCCAGAGGCAGGACCCCAAGCAGAAGTCACAGAAGAATGCTGTTTCCTGACTTTCTGGGCTTCTTTCTAACCCTCAGGACACCCTGCCGAGAGGTAGCACCCTCTTCCCCTCTTCCCACACCAACCACTGATGAAGAAAATGCCTCTCAGATGTTCCCACAGGTGAGTCTTACAGAGGCATTTTCTCAATTAAGATTCCCTCATCCCAGATACACCTAAGTTTGTATCACGTCGACAAAAGTCAACCAGCTTGACACTTTATGGATTAGATTGTCTTAGCTCAGACTTCAGGCATGGCTGAGTCGGGAGATACAAACAGGGTCAGGACTCTCTCCATTCTTCTGCTCTTAATGTCTCTGCTTCTCTTTGCTTGTGAGCTCAGGCTTTCTCCCTGTAGACACATGTTACATGGAGGAAAAGGCTTGTACTGCTAAGCATAGTTTAAAGTATATGATCCAAAGATGGAGAGGCCTTCCTTTCCTGGTGCACACACAAACATCTCAAAGACCTTAGACTGATTTCCTCCGAGTCATGGGCCAAGTTCTTAGATAAAACATTGTGGAGAGGAATGCAGTGAAGCCTCTGGCTGGCAGCCTGTGTGCTGATTGGGAAGGTCTATTAGTGTAGATGAGAGGAGGCAGTTCACGCTCTAACTGTGTGCTGATTGGGAAGGTCTATTAGTGTAGATG
>NC_022018.1:45348999-45355043 GCF_000317375.1 Microtus ochrogaster | reverse complement strand
GATGATGGTGGCAGTGACGATGGTGGTGACAGTGACGATGGTGGTGGCAGTGGTGGTGGTGGTGACAGTGGTGGTGGTGGTGGTGACAGTGGTGGGGGGGTGGCAGTGATGATGGTGGTGGTGATGATGGTGGCAGTGGCGATGGTGGCGATGGTGGTGGTGGTGGCAGTGGCAGTGGCAGCGGTGTGTTGGTCAGCCTTCTATTATAACAAAATATCTATGATCATTAACTGAAAACCAAATGTTTATTAAGGCTCAAAGTTTTGGCGTTTTCCACCTGCAACCAGCCTCATCCCTTTAGGGCCTGCGACAAGGCAGCATATTATGGTGGGAGCATGTGGCCTAGGAAATTACTCACCTCAGGGCTGGGTACCAAACAGAGAAAGACGAGCCTGGTGTCCCACAATTCCTTTCCAATGATTCAACTCCTTCCTGCTGCGGTCCACTTCCAAAAGATTCCTCTACCCCCCACTAGAGCAGTGGTTGTCAACCGTCCTAATGCTGAGACCCTTTTAATACTGTTCCTCATGCTGTGCCGACCCCCAACCACCACCACATCATTGCATTCCTACTTCTTTACTGTAATTTTGCTACTGTTATGAATCATAACGTAAATAGATGACACACGACCCCAGCGGGTCTCGAACCACAGGTTAAGAACTATTGCAACAGACCCATGCATTTGGACATAAGACCTTAACGCACAGGCGGCATTGGGAAGTACTTGCCTAAAGAAAATCTGTGTGGAGGAGGAGGAGATGGCTAGCAACAGACAGATGACAAACAGATAGACAGACAGACAGACAGAGCCAAATGGGGAATTATGATGACTGTGCTTTAAGGAATGGCTCACACTTCAGAGTGTGCAGGGTACTGGTGAACTGAAGACTCTCTCAGGCTGATGGAACAGCCGAGCCCGGGGTCAATGTAGACAAAATTTTATCTTCCTTGGAAGACCCTGACCTGTTTTCTATTAAGGCCTTCAGGTGCTTGGATGAGGCCCACCTCTGTGATGAAGGGTCATCAGATTTATTCCTTTATTTATTAATGTTATTCTCATCTATAAAATTATCTTCATATTGGCCTCTAGTATGCTACTCTGGAGACCTTGGCCTAGTCACATTGACACATAGAACTAATCACAACATGTGAATATGGAGATCTTAATAGACGTCACTGTAATAGTTGGGCGTAGAAGGAAATAAGTTTGTGACTCAGAAGCTATACCATGAGATGTGATCGTTTTTTTTTAGCGTAGAAGCAAGAGTCTAAGTCACAGGAAAGGATGTTCTGGAGAAACAGGGGGAGGCAGAAGGCAAAAGTGCTGAGGATGGAGCCTTAGGGAATGCATGCCTGAAAAGAAAACACAAAACAATTGGGCAGAGGTGGGAGAGAATTAAAGGGCCCGCAGTCCATTTGGAAACCACTAGGTGCATCTAGCTCAAGCAAGAGGAAGTGGGTGGACATCAGGTCCAGGGAGAGGTAAAGGTTTTAACAAACAGGGAAAGCCTCCAGCTTCAGCAGTAGCAAAGGTGGCTCTCAGAGGAGCATGGCCCCTCAAACATGCCATGCAGGGCTCACATTGGGCTGCATGCTAGACAGACTCACAGGAGGCAGGGGCAAAAATTAAGAATGTACTCATTCTTTATTCTCTGAAACACTGACAGCAATGCTACAAGGAAATTGGGTTTATATTGGCGGAAATAATTCATCGTCACTGTCACGGTCAAAAGCTTGTGTTTCTTGAACGATTCTCATCTCCTTGTTCTAGTCATGTAAACACTAGCACCACACTAAATGTTGTTACTTAGGAGAGGTGTTGATGGCTGGGGCAGAGGCAGAGGGTTGGGGATAGAGTTAGAAGGCCAAAATGTAAGACCCTTCACTCTCTGGCTACAGAAATTGGTTGACACTGGGGATGGTGGCTTGCAAATCTCTGGAGATTTGAGACGGTATCCAGACTGCCACAAATAAAATATACAGGATTCTAGGACCTTTTACAAAGCTCACTTGGATGCAAAGCCCTCAATTGGATTGACCCAAGGTGGTGTCTTCTTTATTTCCTCCATGAATCCTCTGAAGGGTGAATGAATCTTCTCATGGGATTGGTCTCTGACCCCAAGGGAGCCTGTCTAATTTGGGATAACAAGAGGCTGTGAATCTGTAAACATGGGAGGAGACCTGGATTTATTCATAATAATATTATTATTCACAAATTAATAAATAATATTATTATTTATTTAGGCTAGGGAACTGAGAACAAATAGGATGGCTGGCAGGGCAGTTGGGTCCCTAGGTGGATTTGAGAGGAAATAATTAAAGAGCTGTCTGGAAGAGGGACTTTTATTCTGACAACAGGAAGTATATAGGTGATAGCTTTGGATTTTACTTGTTACTATTCCCTATATCACCTATTTACACAGCATTTACATTGCACTGGGTATAATGCGTGAACTGTCTAGAGAAGATTTAAAGCATACCGGAAGATGTGCATGGGTTCTTTGTAAATGATGGAGCAGTTTTATACAAGAGATTTGAGCATCCATAGATTCTGGTACCCACCCATATGAGGTCCTATAACCAATCACCCCCACCCACACACTCATACCGAAGGAGGGTTGTCTATGCAGGGTGATTTGGGGATGGCAAATTGAGTGTTGTGGCTTCTACCACCAAAGGTCAGCAGAAGCCCGGGTCTTGCTTCTAGTCACTACTTTCTGCCCTTCCTAAGACCAGAAACTCAAGTTTAGAACATGAGTCATGGAACCACTGGGCATCAATGTTTGAGGAAACCCTTGTAACACCCACTTGTCTACCCATCAAGGACGAAACCACAGAGTGCCAAGACTGCAGCAAATTGAGGGATCTCATACTCTGTAAACCTCAGCTTTGGCAGAGTGCACATGAGTAAGACTCAACAGCTTGTGCCCGCTCATTAGCGCAGTCTCCCTTCAGCTTTTCATATGAGGAAGGGAACTGCCCCTCATTTCTCCGGTTCTGTGGGCAGAAAGGAATGTGCCATCCATGTTCCACTGGGCGAGTTGAGGATGCACACTGGTGCCTCTGCCACCACCTAAGCCTTGGGCCCATGCTGGACAGGCATTTAAAATAAAAGGTTGCTCTGGTAGCTAGAATACTCTTTTTTTTTTAACAAATTAAACTCTTCTAAAGCTAGGCTGGACCTGGGCACTGTCTGCTGTGTCTCCACTCCACATTCTTCTCCTCCTGCCCCCTCCACCAGGCCCTGCATGGCTGGGATTCCTTCTCCTGGCTCATCAGCACCAGCTGGCAATGCATTGGACTAGACAAACAGGCCTGAGGCCCTAGGGTCTCTGGATGTTTGCTGCTGATGTGGGGACACTGGACAGGCTTTCTCTGAGAACTGAAACAGCTGGGCTTCTTTAGGACTGTTGCAGGGAGGGTGTGCATATCTAACCCATCAAGAAATGGCTGACTCCAGCAAAGTGGAGCACACTGAAAACAAAATACCCAAGCCTGCCCAGGAGCCAGGAGCCAGAGTTCAAAGTTTCTTCAGCTTACTCCACCAACACACGTACTGGGCATGTGAAACAGGAAGGTTCCTGGGACTCTCTGGCCAGCCAGTATAGACTAAAACAGCAAGACCCATGTCTTATCAAGAGAATCTGTCTCAAATATTAAGTTGAACAGGGGCTGGAGAGAGAGCACAACATTTAAGAATGCATATTGCTCTTTAAGAGAAGAGTTCCCAGCACCACTTTGAGGGCTCATATTGCCTATAACTCCAGCTTCCAGCTATAAGGGGCTGGGAATGTTCCAGAGGCCTCTTCTGTGCTCTGTGAGCACCTGCACATGTAGCATATACATACATACAAACATACATACATATATACATACTTATTGTCCTCTGACTTTTACATACATCCATACCCACACGAACATACACAAATAAAGCACAAATACCCACATACATGCACAAATAAGCAAATTCAATTAAAAATAGGAAGAGTATTTAAAGCAAGTACTTTGCAAGCAGACATTGTAGTATGAGGATTAGCAAGGGGTAGAAACAAATGCCTTTGTCTTTTTCATTTAAAAAAATGTTCTGTAGCACTATTGTTAAGTTGGGCAGTGCCTATAAAAGAAACCTCTGCTCTATCCAGTCATGGGCTTCCTGTTTGGTTGGTATTGGCAGATCACCTTGACTTTTGTAAAAATCCACAATCTAGTTCCTACTTACCAGCAGAAGGCGTCTCCATGGAAGTTTTGTATCACAATTTGGACAATGTAAAGCATACAAGACTAGAATACCTCGAAGCAAGAGAAAACAGGCATGCATTCGTGCCAGGCAGCCTGCACATTTTTGCCTTTAAGCCCCTTCTCTTCTGGTGAACACTTTGCCTTGGTCTGACTGGGTACATATAAAGTATTGAAATGTGAACCTTCACATATTTGTAGAACCCAATAAATGTAAGTCTTTATTGTTTGCTTCTATATTTTCCTTACAACTTCATGCCTTAGTTAATTCTTTAGCTGTTTCAAAGAAAGAAAAGAGTGCTGAGTGGAGACCCACAATGCTTGTCATATTTCACTAGAGTTGAGTGAATTCACCTAATGTGTAATTTAAGCTGTCAACGTTCCTTAGTTCTTTAGGAAGAGAAAGGGTGGTAATTAAGTATTCCCAAGTTAACAGCATTAAAAATGAAAACTTCACAGTTGCACAGGTTTTCAATGCAAGTGCAGACACTGCCCAAGATCCTCCACTTACGACGGTGTACCTGGTTTATAGATGATTGGCAGGAACTAAGACACTTAAGTCTACCACTGCATTCTCAGGGGGAGAAATGGTAGATATTTTAGAAGACTGTACCACCTTTTATGTGGTGAAAGGTTGACTGAGGGTAAGACCCCATGAAGCCATTCCATTGTGGGACCCACCATGGCATGTAATAGGAGGGATCATTTCCAGTTTATGTAATTCAGAGCTTTGCCTGGCTCCAGGTAACCTGTCATTGAGTTAAGGAGAAACCAAATCTAAAGTAACCCAGGGATCATTGATGTGGGACTTCCCTCTGTATGCTGTGAATACCATTGCTGAATAAAGAAACTGTCTTGGCCTGTTGATAGGGCAGAACGTAGGTAGGCAAGGGGAGGGAACTAAACTGAATGCTGGAAGAAAGGAGGCAAAGGCAGAGAGAAGCCATGTAGCTCCGCCGGAGACAGACACTGGAACTGTACATGGTAAGCCACAGCCATATGGAGATACACAGATTACTAGAAATGGGTTAAATTAACATGTAAGAGTTAGGCAATAAGAAGCTAGATCAGTGTTTTAAATAATATAGTTTCTGTGTGATTATTTCAGGGCTGAGTTGCCGGGTGGCCGGGAAACAAACAAGCGGCCTCCTTACAACAGATCATGAACCAACAAGCCTTTTTAATATATGCTACCCTCACCTTCAAAGTCAAAATTTAAAGTACTCCTTACCAAGTACTTTAGGAAATGTAATTTATTCCTAGTTCACTATTGGTAATAGAGTGTTGTGGGGGAGTGGTTGAGTAGCCCATGCCCCTTGGCTAATGTTCTAGGCTGCAATACATTAAAGGTGTTGTTAGGGGTAGGAGGGGGCTGTTGAATCTAACATGTAAAGAGAAGAAGACCAAACAGTCATGACTGTTTCTTAAGGGAAGCTATGACCTTGGCCTTAGATGATAGGAGACACAGGGAGGGTAGAAGCCTGGGATGCAAGAGAAGGATACATAGAATTTTTGGGGTAAAGTTTCCTGTCAGAGACCGGCTGCAAACTGGGACAAGATGAGTTTAGGTAAGCCAAAGATGAAGAGGACAATGAATAATAAGAGGAACTCTGTGTGTGTGTATGTGTGTGTATGTGTGTGATTGTGTGTGTATGTGTGTATGTGTGTGATTGTGTGTGTATGTGTGTGTATGTGTGTGTGTATGTATATGATTGTGTGTGTATGTGTGTGATTGTGTGTGTATGTGTATGATTGTGTGTGTATGTGTGTGTATGTGTATATGTGTGTGTATGTGTGTGATTGTGTGT
>NC_022018.1:45330406-45348899 GCF_000317375.1 Microtus ochrogaster | reverse complement strand
TGATTGTGTGTGTATGTGTGTGTATGTGTATATGTGTGTGTATGTGTGTGATTGTGTGTGTATGTGTGTGTATGTGTGTATTTACACTATTTGACAGTACTGCCATCTGTTTCTCAGCTAGTTCTCCACTAAGCCACAGACTTGCCCTTAAAGAAACAATCAACTGGGTTTAGATAATGGTATTGAGAGGAAGCCTGGTGGGCAATGCAGCCTGTGGTTGAGGCCATACTGACTCAGAGAGGAGAAGTTCCTACTGCAAACGTGTCACTCATCTGCCCCGTAGCTTTGTGTGAACTGTAAAACCTTCCAAAGTTTCCATGCTGTAATATATGAACTAAGAGCAATCTACCTCCTAGATTTCATACCCAAGACAAATGCTAAGTGAAACGATATCTGTAAACTGATGTGGGATTCTGCTCTGTATGCTGTGAGTACAATTGGTTAATAAAGAAACTGGCTTGGCCTCATAGGGTAGAACAGAACTAGGTGAGGAAAAGTAAACTGAATGCTGGGAGAAGGAAGGCAGAGTCAAGAGAGAAGCCATTTAGCCCTGCCAGAGACAGATGCCAGAACTTTACCCAGTAAGCCACAGCCATATGGCAATACACAGATTACTAAAATTGGGTTAAATTAATATGTAAGATCTAGCCAATAAGAAGTTAGAGCTAATAGGCCAAGCAGTGATTTAATTAATACAGTTTCTGTGTAGTTATTTCAGGAGACTGGAAAGCCAGGAAACAAGCAGCCACGTACAACGGTAAACATCTATCTTAGAACCCAGCACCTGAGGGATCTCAGTCAAAGGTCACTCATTGGACTGAAAGAGAACACTCAATGGCTTGTCTTTAGCAGGTTTTATAGACTTAACATAGAACCGGAAAGCGGCACAGGCAATATTTTGGGGGATGATTTAATATGTATAGAGAAAAAAACCTGATACCAAACTAGAAATAGTAACACATAGTCCTAGCATGCCTCTTAGCTTAGCCTGCTTCCTCTGGTCTGATCTTAATGCAGCTTCTGGGTTGCTCCCCATGTAGAAAGATCTGAACGCAAAAGATCTTTATTTTCTTTTAGAACGTAAATAGCATGTTTTCTGAGAAGGTCCAGATCGTACTATTTTATTTGTCTATTTTATCTTTGTGCGTTTTGATGTGGGGCAGCCAGTTCTCATCTCACCCACGCTGATTTGAAGTGACCAAGTGCTCTTCAGTGCTGGGATTATAGATACGTACTCGCATTTTATTTATTATTTTATAATAATATTTTGTTATCATTTTATTATTTTCTAATAGATAGTTACTTTGGCTCTGCGGGATTTACTAGCTTAGGGGGAACCACTCAGCCCTACCTTTGTAGCTCAGCAGACGGTATGTAAATGAGCGGGGATGGCTGTGTGCCAATAAAACTTTACATATAGACACAAAAATTTGAATTACACGCAATTTTCACATCTCTCAAAATGTTATTCTTTAGCCTCCTCCCAAACCACTTAGGAATTGTAAGTGCTATTTTTAGCTCACAGAGACAGAACTGACAGCAGTCTGCCATTGGTTCCGTGTTTATTCTAATAATGTAAATTGCGGGATGTTCTCAGATATAAGTTTTCTCCTGTTCCCTTCCCGGGCACTACGCTGAACTTGGAGGTAAACATGTGGTCTCTGAATTACTTCCTTATTCGTATGGCAATGACTTGAGCACCTCTAAGGTATAAAGAGACAGAAAGGTCAGCCAGCTATTACCCTGTTCTTCCAGAACCCACCCCGAAGCTGGGGAAACAGACGTCAACACACCAATCACCATGCAAACACGGAAAAGTACTTCAAGAGATCTGTGTTCCGAGTACAATGGAGGCACAGTCAGGAGAAGGAGGGATTTGTTCTGAAAAAGCGAGGTGGGCAGGGTGGGGGCTGTGGATAAGCACACACAAAGGCATTAGTGTGTTGAGCCAGCGCTGACAGCAGACAACTAGCTAGCATGTTCTCTGCAGAGGGACCTGTCTGCAAAGTCGGGAAGGAACAGGCATGGCCTGTGGAGGAGGAAACCGAAAGGTGGAGGGATGAAGTCCTTATGATAGTCCACACCAAAGTGTCCCAACTCTGCTCTCTAAGGCATTAACCTATCACTAAGAGATTGTCAAACACAATCTTAATGTCATCTGCTCTGTCCTTTGGGAATTAAATAGGTGGTATACTCAGGAGAGAGACACGGAGAGATTTCACGTAAGGAAACTAAGAAGAAATGGGTCTAGTGGAGACTCAGGAGAGTGGCTTAAGGCACATGTGACCGCAGGTCACTCTCTGGGTGTCCTTTTGGTTCTCTCTATGAGGCTTTGACTAGGTGACTTCCCAGGCAGCTCACAGGCCCTAGTTCCGAGATTTTGCCCTTCGCTCTTACAGAACAGCACCAGGGTTCTGCCTGAGCTATGGGCAGTCCCAGCATTTGCTGGATTTCCATCCGTGTCCCTGCCGATGTCCAACGGCTCCTAATGAAATCTCTCAGATGGCATCAGGTGCCCTTTCCCTGACTTCTGAATGCACCAGGATCTAAAGAAGTATCATTTTAGCCTAAAAGGCAGCTACTAAAATGAATGCTGGTTAGTGCAGGGTGGAGCTGAACCCCAGGGTCCCTGTCTATTCTGGGACCAACCCAAGGGTTTCCTGAGTAATTCAATTATATACTCCAGGTTTAACATTCTTTTCACACCCAGCATCTCAGGCAATAGATACAGAAAGGGCTGTTTATTTATTCACCGAGAGAATCTGTGTTTCCTCAAGGATTCAGAGGGAACATAACCAATAAAGCACCATTACCTATGATACTCAAGCGGCACTGAGATCACAGCTTGATATTTTAAGGGTGAAAATTGGGGGGAAATATTTCTCTTCAGAATCCTCCAATGTCTTCCTGTCACACTCAAGGAAAAATCCTAGCTCCCTTCCACCACCTCTGTTCTGCCTCTGTCCTGTGTACCTCTGCGCTAGCCCCTGACTGCAGCCGCTAACACACGGAGTTCATGCCTCCTGCATTCTTGTCCATGTGTTGCTGCTGTCTGGAATGTTCTCTCCTCAGATCCGGGAGTGGTTGCATCCCACATGTTATTCAGATTTTGTTTAAATATCACCTCCTTCAGGAGCTTCCCTGATGGCTCTATTGAAAGTAAGACACCCACTCACCCTCCACACAGACGCTGGTCTGTTTTACTCTAGAAATTTCCACTGTTTAGTATGCTTTTCATAGAATTTGCCGCTGCAATTTATATTCTATAGTCCCTCAGTTATTTTCCTCCATGAGGGACAGGAACTTTGTCTAAGCTATTTTCATCTTCTCCCGCCTAGAGAGCTACCTGGCCCATGATAGGCACTCCAGTGAGACTTGTCAACTGGAAAGCTGCTACTGCCTACGAGAAGAGAAGACACAAAGGGAGGGGAGGATGGAGAGATGGCTCAGTAGTGAAGAGCACTGACTGCTCCTCCAGAGGACCTGGGTTCTATTCCTAACAACTACATGGCAGCTCAGCTAGTGGTTCCAATGCCCTGTCTGGGCTTCCATGGACACCAGGCATGTCCATGGTGCACAGACTCCAGACAGGCAAAAATACTCATTCACATAAAATAAAACATAAAAATAAGACCCAAATGGAGGGTTTCTCCACCTATTTATGAGGGCCTACAGCATTCATTATCAAGAGCAATGTAACAACAGTGGTAGTTGTCATCAACATACCAAATACTTAATTCACAACACTAATGATATGTAATAAAAATCAATAAAAACAAAATGACATATAATAAAACTTACATTGATATTAAAATAATAATGCCAGGAACAAGCAACCATATTTATAGACATTATTTCATTCAGTCTTCACTGTAACCCCAGCAGGTGTGTATAATTATATTCTCTAGTTTATACTTAAGGAGACTAAGATTGCAAAGTTAAGAAATTTATAGTGATTCCTAAACAAGAGGGTCACATGATAGGAATCAAGCCCTCTAGCTGGAGAATGCAATTTCACAAACACCTGAGGGCACAGGCTTCAGCAAACCCTTTTGCAATGTTCAGATGGGGCGGGTTAGCCTTGCTTACATTTATTAACGGAAGACTCAGCCTGGCTGCTGAAGAAGCCAATGGTAAAGCCATCTCCATCTCCTGGGGCCAAGGACACTTCATCAGAGAGAAAGACCTTTGACTCATGGTCCTCCCATGGCTATGTAGTTACAAGACAGGCTTCCTGCAAACTGACCTTGCTGCAGTGTCTACAGGGCTACCAGGATGATCTTTCTACCACCCTGTTTCATGCCTAATCTGGGTCCAAAACACCTTGCAAATCACCTAGGTCAATTCTGCCTTAAGGCCAAGGAGCAAAAGCCATGACCTGGAAGAGGCCTGACCAGTGATACCAACTTCATCAAGGCTGCTGGGGCATAGTGACGAGGGCACCAGAACCACAGCCAACCATGGACTTCATGTGTAAACCCTACACCCAGAAACCACTTTTGTGGGGCACCTGCTCTTCTGTGCTTTTTGCTTCAATCGTTTTTGTTTTCAAAAGTTTTAATCCATTGGGAATTTAGAGAGGGAGGTGGGAGGCAAAATGAATTCTGGTTCAGCTTAGTCAGGAAAAAAGTTAAGAGCTGATTTTTCCAACTGAGTCGAGCAGTCTGGCTGGACTGCATCCCAACTAGGGGATAGTTATTGAATGCTCCAAATCCTGAGGCCCAAGGAAAAGGAACTTCTGTCCTCTCCTGAGTGATTCTCTTTCTCTAGACAAATCTCAAAACGGAACAGCTACACAAATCATATTCCATGCATTGTCAGGGAGAATCTGTTCAGTTTTTAACCAGGCTTATCAAACAGTGGGGTTCCTCTCCCTGGGTAGTAAGTGTGAGTGGGTTAATCGGTCATCCTGGGGAGAGAGGTCAGCAGGAAAAAGCCTCAGTGTTCAAAGCCTGACCTGGCAATGCCAGCAAAGGGCAGAGTGCTGGACGAAGAGGGGTGATCTATAGCACATGTTCTATAGGATCCTCATGGGTTCCCATCCAACCTTTATCCTCATCAAAGACTGCCAAGGGCTCTTAATGTATCTGACACTCCTCTCTCTGAGGTCCTAGTGAGATAGTCCTGGAAAACTTTGTGCTTGTGAGTTCCTTTTCACCAAGGAGAAATGTTTTCCAGCTCCTAGCAGGCTGACTTTGCAAAGTACTTTGAACACAGAAAGAAGAAAGGAAGGAAGGAAGGAAGGAAGGAAGGAAGGAAGGAAGGAAAAGAAAGAAAGAAAGGGCCACAGAAAAGGGAAGGAAAAAGAAAGGGACACAGAGAGAGTTATCAGCAGGGGTGGTTAGTAAAAAAAAAAAGGGGGGGTCTGGAGACAGAAAACCTTTTGTTTCCCCCGCTCGTTTCATGTAGACATTGTGAGGTGAATGGCTTTGAAATGAAATGGGTGTATGAACTAGTTGCTAGGTCACAGGAAGCGAGATCATCAAGACTGCTTTGTGAATTCGGACTCTTTAAAATTTTCGGTTAATCTCAAAAGGAACGTATCTCCTTTGTCTGGTTTCTATTTCTTTCTTCTTTAAAGTTTTATTTCTTTCGCGGGGTGGTTTGGACCGCCTCCTCGCTTTCTGTTTTCTCCTCCGCCCTTTTGATAACGTGAAAAGAAATGATCATATTACACGCTCTTTGTCGGAGCCTTTTAGAAGTTAGAGGTGGGCGGGGTGGAGGCAGTACCTTCCCCCGCACCAGCCAATGGCGGCGAAGTATGTCAATGAAGGGCCGTGATCTGCAGGTCTCGGTCGAGCTGTGAGCTCAGAGGCTCCGCAGAGCGCGGGAGGCGAAGGTTCTCCTTTCCGTCCAGCCCTGTGCTCAATGGAGGGGCGGGCACTGCAGTGCTTCACTGAGTGACTAGGATAGGACCAGGGCTCATCCGACCAGACCACCGCCGCGATGAAGTATAAGGTAAGAGCTCATTTTGTACACGTCTCCTGGGAAGCTGGGGACAGTCGTGCCTGCGGGTTTCCCACCGTGACAACCTTGCGGGGATCCCTCGTGTGTCTGGTCTCACTGAGCTGCGTCTGATCTCGTTTCCGCGGTGCTCTAGGGTTGATCCGCAAGCAGACTTGCGCTTTTAGATCTGCTAGTTCGCGGTACAGAGCTCTGAAAGCTGCCCTGAGTAGCGGAAGGCTTTGGAGAAAAGTTAGCATAGAGGCGGGACCAGGCGGCCTCTGGAGATTAGAGGTGTCTAACTCGCATCCCAGCAGGCAAGTCGCAGGTCTCTGCCTGACCAGTGCCGACCTGGGGAGCCTTAATAAGAGGAATCAGAACTACTGAGTCTTTAATGGACTCTAAAAGCACGTTTTCAGAGTTTGCCTTAAATACTTGATCTGGGAAACTGTCTGCTCTAGGCACTTTCTTCGGTAGAAGCAAAGAATCCAGGAACTATGATAGGGCTGATGATGGAGAACTCCCGCATCCTTATATAGTTTGGCTTTATGAATAAATGAGTGTTAGTCATTTCTGGGTAACACTGTATTGGGCTTTAAACGGGTCTGAAAGTATGAAGGCTCCGGCTGGCTTCTTTTCCCTGACGCTTACAGAATGTCGTGCTCATATCTTGGCAGCATTAGTTTCCATTGCATTTTGCACCACGGTTTCTGGGGTTACTCTTGGCAAAATGATTATGACTTGCTCAGCACATCCCGTCTAAGGAGGCGGTTTCCAAGGGACTTGGCCCAGTAGCAGATCGCAATGACTTAGCCATGCCTTTTTTTTTTTTAATGATGAATAGGCCTCTACTTTCAAAGGACAGTGCTATTATAAAAGTTCATTTTGGTGAAGTGGCTTAACAGATCCTTTTAACTGACTTGGAAGGGGCTAACTTTGCTTCCCTCTGAGGCAGGTAGCTTCTGACCCTTCCTTTTGGATAGAAGGCTGTAAACACTCGCTGTAGATAAAAGCCACAGCTTAACATCAAGATCTTGTGTCCAGTGTCTGTAAATCCTGTTTGAAAACTGTGAACCGAAATGCCCAGTCTTTATTGTAAAGCATAGGTAATGGCTGTTGGGGAAATTCCAGCAGTCTGGAGACAACACAGGTATCCGTTATCGCTCCACTATCAGCTTTCCGTTTTGGGGGCATCAGTGGGGAGAAGCAGAAGAAAGGACGGCTCCGGTATTCAGTGGGAGATGCAGCTTCCTACCTGGCAGGAACAGAATCCTTTTTGGAAGTTTCTCTCCCCATTGCTGTCTCCTTGTTCACATAACTGATTGGGGCTACATAATATTTCGCCTGGAATTCTTTTCTCTCCTTTTCTCCCTGCTGTTGAATCAGGACTGTATTGTAGAGAAAAGGGAAAGGATTTCCTCTGGCTGTTCCTGGAACATGAAATGGTGGATGTGAGCTGTGAGCGCTGCAGTCAAGAAAGTGACGAAGTCTAAAGTCACCTTGATTCAGTGACCTCATCATGTTTAGCTTTGCTCTTTATGGAAAGAAATGTCATGGGGATGGGTGAAGCCCACTGCAGGTGAGAAGCTGCAACTGGGGAAAGCCTCCCACTTGGACGGGTCTACCCAGAGTTGAACACAGTGCCAAGCAATAGAAATAACATGGCGGTGGTTGTTACTGCTATTATTATTATTATCATAGGAAACTCCACCAGCAAAAAGGCTGAGCTCCCCAAGTACACAGATGACACATAGGCACCCTGTGTTGGCCAGGGTAGAAATGAGCCGCTTTCCTCCTGTCATGAAGCCTATTAGCTAATAAAAGGCAACTTTCTTTCAGGAGAGAATTAGTCATGATGTGTAGGAGATGCTAAATAGGGGCATGCTGAGGAGAGTTGAGACGGCCATACTGAGCTCTCTCTAAAGTGCTAAGGCACACACACTTGTTTCCAGAGGTAGTAATTGTGGCCCATAGAGGCCAAGCAATTTTTCCAGCACCACCAGCTCATGAGCACAGGATTAGAAAAGACCTCAATTTAATACTGTTGATTATTAGAAAAAAAAAAACCAACTAAAACAAAAATCATCTGCAGCTCCCTGAAACAGCCATCCCTCTGACTGGTATGTTCTGGTTCCAGAAAGTTCAGAACTCTTTCATCCCAAGTGTTCCCTCGGGATAGACTTCTTTTCCTTTTTTTTTTCCAGTGGTAACTCTACAAAGTGAAATACAAAGTTGGCATTTTTTGTTGAATTTGAGCTACTTAAGTAGTAAAACCAGATAATTATTAGATTGTAAAACCAGGAGTCTGGAATTATCTCTTAAGCACTATGTTGCTCCATCAACTATAAATCCAGCATGGACTTAAAAATGGATCATTGTAAGATGCGTGTCAGAGTCAAAAGCTTTCTTTTTCCGTTCAAAAGGTTTCTTTTTTCTTTTTCTTTCCTTTTTGCCTCCTGTTGTTAACTGGATGGTCTTGTTTAGCTACTTTAGAGTCCCTAACCAGGGAACAATCAAGTTCCACTTATTTTGTCCTTAAAATCCACAGCTCCAGGCAGCTAGCAATTATTTACAATTATGAGGGCTACAGGATGCAAGCTGTTGCTCTGGGCAAATCTGCCTGCTTAGCATACATCGAGCTTGCTTTTATTTCACTTACGTTTTTATTTGTTCATGTGAAGCCTGTCGTAGGTGTTTAATGTTCCATTTCTCTTAGAAAAGTCTGCCTGGGTGATTGGTAGCTGTTGAGGGTTTCCTCTGTTAAGATTCTACTTAAAGAAGCCAGGCGTGATAGAGCACCCCTTTAATCCCGGGACTTCAGGAGGCAAAGGCAGGTGGATCCCTATGAGTTCCAGGGTACGTAGGGGTACATAGTGAGACATTGTCTCAAAGACAATGACAGTAACAAAAAGTTCTATATAGAAATCCCTTTAATGTATATCATATGTTTCTCGTGGCCTTGGCTTGCTTGTTCAAGGGTCTGGAGGTGGCTGGTAGGTGTTGCCCTTTGTCCTGAAGCTCAGGGACCAGTTCCAGTCCCTGTTTTTAACAGAAGCCCTGAGGGCCCTGCCCACATAGTAGGGGCCAGGAATGAGGTCCTCTCCACTTCATGCCCAGGCCTGGAAGATGTTCAGCAAGTACAGCTTGTGAGGAATTTCCCGTGGCTGAGCAGCTTTTGTGGCTTGGTCAAATTTCATAACTCTTAAGTGTCTACTTTAGTCAAAATCTAATCTATTTTCTAGTCATTATAGAAGAAAAGGTCACTCTTAAGTGTTTTGACTTAAAAAAGTAAAGTACGGTGAATTATGGCAATACAGTTAAAAATACCTACAGTCTTGAATTCAGATTACTGTGGTCCAGCTGAATGGGGGCAAAGTCGTTCAAGGAAAAGAGAAGCATATAATGAAAAGCTTCTGCGGAGGAACTTTGAAAATATTTTTATTTTCCAAAGTTGTTTTAAGGGAGAAGTTAGAGAAATTGATTTAGCCAACATGGCTATTTGTAACATACAGAAATATCAATTCTCTTTGTGCTTTGATGTTTCAGCTGTAAAATATTTTTTTGATTAATTGTTGTGTTCCAATTCCAGTTTAGGATCGCGACTATACCCACCTGCTTTTAAAATGCTGCATATTGTCTGTGGATTGAAAAGCCCCAGAAGGTGTTTCAAAAAAAAAAAACTTAGCTTCATTATTTATGGTCTTATATTTATTTAGCAAACCCATTTCAGAGCTAAAGGTCTTCCATACACAGAGATGAGGCTTTGTCAAAATGCAGGTGTCCTGATAATAACAAGTTTAACACGTTGAGCAACACACCCTAAATCCCTCCAGCACCCTCTTCTTGGTGGACCACATGCTACGCTTGTACTCAGAACCTAGCAAGTGCCTTCCCATGTCCTCTGCCCCCAGTCTCTGACAAAATAGAACAAAGCTAGACAAAATCCTGCCTCGATGCCTCTCACAGCCTTGGCAGATTCTCTCTCCCCTTTGTGCCTTTACGGCAATACCGATCTTACCTTTTCTTATGTGTCTCTAGTATCAGATCCTGTGGGGCTCCTCCCATCCAGCTACCTACATGGTCATAACAGTCTAGTGTGCAGCCTCTGCCCCCATGTTGGCTGCTCCTTGAACTCCCTGTGGGGGGTTCTTATTCCTTTCATGGGCATGCGACACCAAGCCTATGTGACTTGGGTAGCCAGTCACTTCCCACTGGTAAAGCCTCCTCATCTATCCACGCCATAAAGCAATGAAAGTCTAAACCTTTGTCTCCTCTAATCTCTTACGTTTTTCACCTCTGCCCTACGCTGTTAACTCTGTCTTGCTTATTAACCCCATTTAATCAAACCACTATCTAAACGATACCGGTGGTGGACTCCAGTTTTAAGGAAGTCTCATTGAATGCAAGAGGCCCATCTTTTCTTGGTATGTAAGGGCATACTGACAGACAAACCCTTGTTGAAAGTGTAATGTAGGCTCTGTCAGTCTTGAACAGGTAGGGACTTGGCTTTGTCTACTCTTGTAAGAGGAACAAGATGGCTTGTGGAGGAAGACATTTCCATTCCTTGGGACTTAAGGCCCTATGGTCTTGGGCAAATTAAACTCCCAGAGCTTTCAGGTTAGCTGCAAATTTGAGATGGTATTAACTGCTTTGTACTATTACTTTGAAGTCTACGCCAATGTATAAAGTTCTTATCCTAGATCCTGGCATACAGAAAGTAGACAATGAATGCTAGCTGGCCCCAGCTCTCCTTGTAGTGTATTTACTCGCTAGATATTGAAAGGTTGGGGTGGGTTTCATGGCAAGATCATGTCCAAATCCCAATTACTAAGTTAAGATGGTTGAGCCTCACTGAGTATTCCACAGTAAGAGTGTACATGGTCGGAATGCAGACCCCAGGTCCAGGGACCCAGAAGCATGCCTACAGCACAGAGCCCCCACGTGCCAGTGACTCCTAGGTTTGGTTTCTTCGTTGTTATTGACAAACTTGGAATTCCTGAAATTACAGGACTTTCTCCTAGTGGGTACTTGGCAAATATTGTAGTCCGATGCTGAATTACAGAAAACACCTATGCCAACAGCCTTTTTCTATGTGACATAGAAGTATTCATGTTTCAAATCCCACTTTTGCTGCATTCTGACTATGTTTTTTGGCAACTACTTTAAATCTCTGTCTTACTAGTTAGCTGCAAGAATATAATGTATGAAAGTCATTGGTTCCTAGGACATAGTAGGCATTTGATAACTAATAGCGATGTATGTAATTTTTGATAGATGATTTTATATAGGTAGATAAAGATATATATAGATACACACACAAATCTATGAGTAGTGATGGAATATGATGATAACTTCATCATGGATAGTACCATCAGGGCCCATGACCATGGAGAGAGATGTAAACCTAAACAGACACAGATGCATTAACCTTATACTGTAAAAGATTTAAGAAGTCTTCTCTACATCATTTGTTTCCTCTTGGAACAGGAGATGGCTCAGTAGAAAAAAGTACTCACTGTACAAGCATGAAGACCCAAGTTCAAATCCCCAGCACGGTATAAAAAAAACCCTGTTGCTGCTGCTCATGCCTACAACCCTGGCGCTATTGTATTGCGGGGGGGGGGGGGAAGGGCATGACCACAGAAAGATGGCTTGGGCTTGCTGCCAAGTAGCCTAGTTTTATAATGGTGAGATCCAAGTTCAACAAGAGACCCTATCTCGGGGAATGAGACAGCGAATCACAGAGCAGGATAGCCAGTGTTTTCTGCCAGCCACAGGACATACATTTATTTCCCGCATGCACACAAGTTGACCACATATACATATACACATACCACACCGGGGGTAGGAGAGACTATTTACCCTTAACAAAGGCTATGAGGAAAACAGAAAGCCATCCATTTAAACAGATGCAATCCATGGAAAGTCAGTTGGGGGTGATGTGGGACGTTCAGGATTAACTCATTCGTGATCAACTGCAGACCCAGTGATGTCAGTGTAACATCGTAAGAGGTACCTATTTTTATATCATCTTAGGGTTAGAAAGGAGTGGACAGATTCCTTTGGAATGCTAGCCCCCAGGACCGCAGCACTATCCTCAGAAACGTATAGACTTAATTACCAAGCCTCTCTGCCAAGACAAACGCAGCGGGGCCCTTGGGAACAAATACAATATTTCCAACTTAAAATGCCAGAACTGCTGGTTTCCTAGGCAATAACTGATTGCAAAAAGCCCGGGCATGGAAAGAAGACAAAAATCCCCAAAGCCCTGTTTAGACTTCGTCAACAACACCCCCTCCATCTTATTTACTTTGAACATTCCAGTCATCTCCCTGCGGTAGTTCTTACTGGCTAATGAGGACTCTGCATGCCAGGGAGCTGTAGTCGGCTGCCAGGACTCTTCCTGAAGGATCTCCATTGTAAGATAAGTGATCTTGTTGGAGACCTTTTTCACCCCTAACTGGAAAGGCTGAATCTTTGAGAGGGTGCTTTTAATAGACTATGTGATCTGGGTAACTTGAGGGAGGCATATCATCTAGTGACAATGGAATGGGTACTCCCGAGAGTATTGGTACTGATGGTGTGTGACATCAGTTTGCCGTGGCTGAGGTGGGGCTTGGGGACAGCCGATTATGAATATATTAAGATTGTCAGTGGAAGGGCTGGAGAGATGGCTCAGTCGGTAAAGGGCTTGCTGTGCTGAGTTTGATCCCTGTCAAAAGCCTACGATCCCTGTGCTAGAGAGGCAGACATAAGAAGACCCCTGTAGTTTCATTGGCCAGGCAAGTGAGATGAATAGGTGAGCTCCAGGTTCAGTGAGAGGCCCTGTCTCAAAACCAATGTGGGGAGCGATTGAGGAAGATGCCTGCTGTTGCCCTCTGTGCACACATGCACTGGCACACACGTGCATACACCCAATGAACAACTCCACACTTACACACAGAATTGCTACTGGAATGTTTTCCTCATTTGCTTGGACTTTACCATATCCACTAAATTCTATGTATGCTCCAAAGCTGGGGCCAGTTTGGAAGGTGTCATGTTTCTTGGCAGATCTTGGTGTTGCAAATTTGAATTCCTCCTGATATTTCCAGTATGTCACAGTAAAGGTGCAAGATGTTAACCCCCCCAAAAAAGTTCCTGTATGAAATGCTGACATGTGTGCTCACCAGAAATAAGGATGGAACAACCATGAATGTGTAAACATACAAGCCCTGTCAAACACAAAAATACTTGATGGCTCCCTTTGAAATCAAATCAATTTTAATTCTTTATGTATTCTCATGGGGAGCAGTGAAGGGACGAGGTTCACCTGTGGTACTCGGTGGAAAGTTGCAGTAATGAAAACACACGGCACGCTCAGATTGGAGCCATGTCTCCTCCCCTCTTGTTGAAGTGCTATGTGCTTCAACAGTGTGACATGCCCTACATATTTGTCCTCATCTCTTTTTGTTAGGCAGAAGTCTGTTGGTGGCTTCTGTATTGTAACGGTAAGCTCACTGGTACTGGTTGGTGGTGTATTGTGTTTGATTTAACTTAGCATCCCATAGGCAATTCGGCTGGAACTCATTGAGGTTTCTTTGTCCTCATAACTCTGCTCCCTTCTGATAAAGATGGATCTGGGCTTCTCTACCCTCCGAGACCACCACCTCCTAGAATTAGCAGTAATATACAAAACCTTCACACTGGAAAGGACAGGCACACGGATTTGTGCACACTTGACCGTTGTTGAGATCTCTGTCTTTAATGTTGGCCATCTGCCAGTTCTGTTCCTGTTCCTGTCACTTGTAACACAGCTCAGAGCTTGACAGAAAAGTGACCCGGGGACTAACACAGACAGCGGAATCCCGAGGCCCCAGCTTCCTGGGCTAGAACCTCAGTGTTGGGCTATGGTTCTCAGTCCCGCTCCTCACCAAGTTCAAGGTGATATGAAAATGGGACATGGGGACAGAAACAACAGAAAGACCAAGAGCCTTTTCCTCTTGGCTCCATCCACTGTGACGCAGACTCCTAGACAATATCCCAGAGATGCAGAGGCCCCAGGGACATACCCCACTCCTTTATTCGAGGCTGTCATATCTATAAAAGGACATTCATTTTTCTCAATCACAGATTCTTACCAGGACACATTTTTCTCTTGAATTCTTAATTTAACCAAGATAAAGATCCCTTAGCAAGAAATGTAGTTTCAAGGCTATTCTTTGGTGTGTGTGTGTGTGTGTGTGTGTGTGTGTGTGTGTGTGTGGTTTTCATGGATGTATCCACATTTCACAAACCAAAGACTGGGACATATTGACTGACAATGGGAAGGATATTTGAAACTGAGGCCTGCCATGGAAAAGTTCAGAAACACATGGGCACTCTACAGATGGTCAACACGAGCTGCTCCAGAGATCAATCAGTTGTCCCATTCCGGTCATGGCAGTGTTTTGCAGGAAAGTAATTATGAGCATTTGTAAAGGGAATTTGGCTGGGTTCTTCATAGACAGTCATAGTCACATTTAATCATAAATAATAAGGTTCTCTTTTATATCTTCGTACAGGGATCGGCCTCTTTGGAAATGAAAGCAAGCTCAGTTTGAAATGTGGGCTTGTTTGGCACACCTGAGTGGGGGATTGTATTTCAATTGTTCCTGCTTTCAACCTGGTCAGGTAGCTCCTTGCCTCATAGCCTGCAGCATCTGTAACCATCCTCCCACCCACCTTATTAAGATCTTAATTACAGATGCAACTTAGTTCATGGCTGAAGGGGAGGAATTTCCTTCGGTGAGCTGTGCCTGCCTTTGGTGTGGCAGGTATAATCACGATGAGATCATTTCTGGTCTGGGTTCCTTTCCTGGAGGAGTTTTTCTTTTGGGGCGAGGACGAATACAGTTAAAGACACAATTCCCTGAGCTCAGCACAGTATGCCGGTAACTGCTCCCACCTCCTAGAGTCTCTTTCTCCTGGAGGACTCAGAGCGTTTGACATATGCAATTCCGTGAACTCTCATAATCCTTCCAACAAGAACTTGTTTCTTTTCCTGACTTCGCAGATGGGGAAACAGAGGTGATTGCCATTATTTTTAAGTAGAAGAATAGAAACTAGACTTTCCCAGGGAAGTTTAGCAGCCATTTCTCTAGCCAGTGGAGGGCTGGTCTGTGCACCCAGCAACACCCCAGGACTAGATTCCAATAATGCAGACACGAATACACACACTGTTACAACCAAAAACTGTCTTCAAACAGCAAATGTCCATTGGCTGGACAAGATCTCTTCGACCCTAAGCTACCATCCTCTTTTAATTGCTTACTTCTGCTTAAAAATCACAGCCTTTTTGGTTTTGTGAGATGGAAGTACAGAATTCCACTCCTGGAAGTGTTGGCCACAATTTAGTGATGACTTACTGTAACAGACCTTAACCCCAAACTAACTTCCTCCTCTAGGATGAGCCCCTATTGGTTCATGGGAAGACTACAAAATACTTAGAAGCATAAGATCTCCCTCAGGCCAAGTGTGAAACCTCCACACCATCTCTAAGGCAACCGTTTCTCCCAAGGCTTTCCGAATCCCTCCCTGAGTATGCATGGAATCTTGCCCTATGCACCTAGACTTCAGCAGTAGAGAACGCTGTGTGTGCTCAATAACGTGACGAGCTAAGATACCATAGCTTCCAAAACATCTTTGTGACCACTGCTAGGTGGCAATGCCAATGGCGTATGAGTGTGCACCCCTCTTAGCCAAGGGTGTGGATCCAAACTTTAAAACTCTTTGAAGAGCTCACAGGATAAGTAGATAATAGCAGCAAGGCAACAAACCCAGATCAAGGGACTTTGGGGGAAGGGTTTCGTAGTCATGTGGGTGTGTACATGCATGCAGAGGCTAGAGGTTCACATCAGGTGTCCTGTTCCTTTATGTATCATCAACCCTGCTTTTTTGAGTCAGGGTCTCTCATACTCTAGAGCTCACTAGTTAGGCTAGACTGACTGGCCAGCAAGCTCCAGGGACCTACCTGTCTTTACTTCTTCAGTACAAACAGGTACCATTGTGTCTGGTGTTTCTTCACATGGGTTCTGGGGATTGAATTCAGGTCCTCATGCTTGCAAGGCAAGCAATATAGAAACTGAGGTATTCCCCAACCCCCTTTCAAGTAACTTGTGCGAGAGTCCCAGCAAAGGGCGACGTCACAGTTCATCAAATGGTTTCTGACAAGGATGGTGGTATATTTGAGTTAATGTATTTAATTATAACCTCACATTCAGACTTTGGTCTAGGAAGATAAATACATGAGAATGTAAAAACAGAACCTTTTCATACTTTCAAACACTTTATAGATGTTACAGCTATGCGTTTTGGTTTTGGAGAAATGATATCATTTTTTGGAAATACATTATAATCGAATGGATTGGACTCTCGTACTCCTGTTTAACTTCATTCTTATTTCTCTTACCCTGAATGTTAGGGGATTTGTCTAGACAGGCAGTCAGATATGATCCAGTGCCAACATTGTAATGCTGGCTGGAATCCAAAAGGTTGTTTTATTGTTAATAAAACCTATCTTTTGGGTGAGTGGGTGTCAAGACTTCGTCATTATATGGCGCCTGTAAGATTTATCTAGGGACAGAAACCTACAAAGAGTTCACGCTTGCCCCATGGTTTTGATCCTCTGCCAATACGCTATATTGAAAACTAGCAAAACCAGGCAACTTGGGACAAATGTATAGAAATCCCAAGGCTTAACAGCAGCATCACTAAATTCCTAGGTGGAGCAGAGTCTCCGGAGAGACATCCTCGTGGTGGGGGAAGAACGCTAGACAGAGAGATAACCAGTTGTGATCTCAGGCTCTGCCATTAATCTAATCTATGACCTTCTGGGCTGTGAAACAAAGACAATGTTAAAAACGTAGAGGAACCCATGTGTGCTCATCTTCGTTAAGATCCTTGGTACCACTTAAGCATAGCTCATAGGCTGCGGGCAAGTAGAAAATTGAACTCTTAAGGATGACTGATTGGTAGATTGCAATGATATGATATAATATGATAGACACAGAGGTAACAATATTATCATCCTTATGAAAAAAATCTAATTCCTTTTTCTTGCAGTCAAATTCATCTTCCATCATGAGTTTAGACATTCTGAAGTCACACACATACTAGTGTATCTACCTACCTGCCCTTACGGTATGTTTCTTACGCAGAGAAAAGGTTTCTGCTCTGCTCACGGTTTGCATGGAAACAGGTGTCAGCCTGGGGCTTTTATTTTCTAAAATGAATTCTTTAAAATTCTAGCTTTAAAATTCTTTAGTGTGTGTATGTGTGTAGAGCATGCATGTACAGGTCAGAGGACAACTGTCAGGAGTGGGCTCTCTGCTTCCACTGCGGCTTCTAGGGATGGAGCTCTGGTTGCCGGTCTTGCTTGGCCCAGTGCGTTTACACTCTGTGCTATCTTCCCTCCATCAATCTCATATCATAGGAAAATTTATGATAGCCATTCAGATACAGGGAAGAAGTGGACCCAGCATCATAAGAAATGCTCCAATATCCTAGGTATGCTGCCCAAATCATGTAGCACAAATCCTGGGAGGCTGAAATTTCTTTCTGGGACCCTTTTATTGAACGTTAAAGTGTTAGATGTTCTCACTTCTTTCAAGCAGAGCCATCACTTTGGACTATAAATCATCAAAAGAACACTGGTTACAGACCACTCATCAAATAGGACAAGGCCAGCGCACAGATTCGTATGCCTGGGAGCCTTATGAGCATACACACACACACACACACACACACACACACACACACACAGTGCTATACACAGGGAATATTAATGTTATCCTCTACCTTGTCAAAGAATGCCTGTTGGAACCTAGTAGCTAATATCATGTACTAAAGCTTCTCTCAGTAAGAAATGCATAAAACAGAATTGAATTATCACTCTAGATCACAACACTGGGGACGAAGTGGCTGGTGAGACTATTCACAGAGGGTCTGAGTTATTTGCAGAATCCTTAGGGCTTAATAAAAGCAGTTTCCAGAAACTAAAGCTCACTGATGGAAATGTGGTCCACTGGCTAAGAATAGTCTTCACTGGGGAATGTCGGATAAGCTGGACCAGTGCTCAGAAGTTTGACCAGTGTTCCAAGGACCTAGCTGGAGCCTGCTGCTGCCTTCCTGGGGGCTGTTTCCAGTCACCAGTGGAGGTGAGCAAAAGGCAATGAACAGTTACTCAGATGATGTAGAAGGGTCATCTGTCTCTGTGTTACTTTCATTGGTTAATAAAGAAACTGCCTTGGCTTTTTGATAGGGCAGTATTTAGATAGGTGGAGTAGACAGAACAGAATTCTGGGAGAAAGAAAGCAGAGTCAGACAGATGCCATGAAGCTCCGGCCCAAGATGGACGTAGGTTAGAATCTTCCCGGTAAGCCACCGCCTCGTGGTGCTACACAGATTATTAGAAATGGGTTAATCAAGATGTGAGAGTTAGCCAGTATGAGGCTAGAAATGATGGGCCAGGCAGTGTTTAAATGAATACAGTTTCCATGTAATTATTTTGGGCGTAAACTAGCCGGGTGAA
>NC_022018.1:45315591-45330071 GCF_000317375.1 Microtus ochrogaster | reverse complement strand
AAAAAAAAAAAAAAAAAAAAAATCCGTTTAATGTTCCAGATCTTCACGTACAAGAAAAGAGTGTGAGCCAAGCTCCCAAGAATCAAATTCTTGATACTTATAAGTAGCCATGCTTTGAGATTATGACTGCTTTTATCGGAGAAGGACTAAGTATCCTCCCAACACACACACACACACACACACACACACACACACACACCACATCAAAGGTGCCATGAGAGCCAAGAGGGTAAATGTAACCAAAATGGCAGAACTAGTCTCTGAGCAGAGCTGATTTTTGTCAGTAGAAACAAAATCAAGTGCCCGAGCTTCGCCAGTATGCCCCGAGGCTGACCTTGGCCATGTTCTTCTCTCGGCAGCTTCCTTTAAGAACTGATTTCCTTGATGATGGCCATTTCCTCTAGTGGGTCTGTTTCTCAGGATCTGGTCTCTGGGTACTTCTGCATGCATGCATGCGTGCATGTGCTGGAGTCCGCTAGAGACCTGGGCTAACGTTGGGAGCGGGGGGGTTGGGCACAGGAAAGTCTGGTCATCAAGAATGAGGCAGCCCTGAGTCTTTGGCAGGTTCTCCTGCATAAATACAGAATGAAGTAAAAATAATAAAAGGATGCCAAGCCATCGATGATGCTATCAGTCACAGTGAGTGACACACCAGCCATTGTGTCTCTTCAAAGGATAGCGTGAGCAGCCGTGGAAATTCCACATCACGCCTCTCTATATTGGGAGAAGCAAATAATGTCCCTGGCAGTCAAAGTAATAAGCTTTCTTGACATTTTGATAGCAGTGGGGAAAACAGGGCGGGGGAGGGAAGAGGGCAGAAGTTGTCCTGTGACTGGCTCGCGCATACAGCCAGGTTTGTTTTGTTTTCTTACTTTCCCACTCCTCAGCCATAGTCTGAGGACCCAGAACAACAGAAGCAAGCTTTCTGGTGAAGTGTGTGAATGGCTCTCTGTCACCTACCAGACTCAGACGGGAGGGAAGGCTCTTTAAAGGGACTATTGTATTCTCTGCTGCTTGGATGGTCAGTTCCTCTTGGCCTTCCTGTTTGCTCAGTAGTTGCGAACACACCAGATTGGAAGGGGGGGAGCAGGCTCCAATCTGCGTCATTGTCCTGTTTAAATAGGGAGGGGCTGGCACTTTCCTGCTGCCTGTCTCCCTTATTCTTAGGCCCTAGGCTCCAGTGACCTGGACACAGTATTTATGCTTCTTCCTTCTTCACCTGCATCTGTTTTGTTTTGTTTTTTAACTTAACGTCTTTTTCTCGAGAAAAAGAATCCCTCTCTCCAAGTAGAGAACCAGGGATACAGAGGTCAGAACCCACTTCAGTTTGGTAGGGAAAGGGTATGGATTCTGTTTCACACACTGGGCTCACATTCTGGATATGGAAATGGAGCCAGACAGTGTCTCTGAGCTTAAGTTAACAGCCTGGAATGGGGTGATGCAAAGCCTGCTGTAGAGAAACATGGAGAGATGGCTCAGCAGGTAAAGGTGCTTGTCCCCAAACCTAACAATGTCTGTCTGATCCCTGGAAGCTATCCTCTGGCTTCTGCATGCATGTGCACACATGTAGTGGACAGCATGTAGCCCTTGCTTGCATTTGCACACATGTACTGGGCATCACCTGGCCTCCGCATGCATGTGCACACATGTACTGGACAGCACAGTCACAAAGAAACAGAGTAATAGAAAACTAGACAGGATGTGATCAGATGGATTTTGGGAAGACAGTTATTCTATTTATATGGAAGATGGGTTCTAAGCTGGGAAAAGGTTTAATGAAGTAGAACCAGTTGGTAAATCTCACTTCAGGAAAATGGGGGGGAAAACAGCTAAAACAAACAAACTAAACTAAACTAAAACAACCTAGTTATTGCTAAGATTCACACCTGGGGGGCCTGCGAGACAGGATATGGCATCTGACAACTGGGGCCAGGTATTGAAGAGTGTGCCAACCTCAGGCTCCCAGCTTGGGCAGGCCACTGCTAAAGCAACAGGAAAGGGGTTTCTTCATTCATTGGGCTTGAGACAGAGATGTCCCATCAGTCCGCGAAGTGGGTAAGAACAGGGGTGCGCAAGTGTATCTGTTCTGTACTGTGGGTCTGGGTCGTACCTACCTACATGCCTATGTCATCACCTGGGTGACAGATCATTTCGAGAGCAATGAGATAGAGGAGGGGACAAGCACAAAAGAGAGGTCCCCTGGGAACATGACTACTTAAGAGATGAGGGGGAAACGGTCTATTGATGGCGACAGAGAGTGTGTAGCCCAGAGAAGAGGAAGAACCAGGAAGCAGGGTCTTGGAAGAATAGAAACCAAACTAAGTGAACTTCTAGAGAACATGAGGTGGATTGACAGGCAAGGTCCTTTGGATGGGATTTATAGACACTGATATCCAATCCCCATTAAAGTAATTATTACTATAATTTTAGGGTATAAGCCTATGCCCTGGCAGCCTTAACAAGCTAGATTTCACCCCCTGTATTCCCTTCATCAATTAAAGAACTAGATAATTGCTAAGCTCTCAAGAAAACCAATTCCGCTCTCCCAGCAGAGAACCAGGAACGCAGAGCTCAGAACTCATTTCAATTTTATAGAGAATGGGTGTGGATTTTATTTCAGACACCGGGCCCACATTCTGGAAATGGAAAAGGAGACAGGCAGAAGAGTGAAAAGTGGAGAAAGGAGGTTTAGTCAACATGACCACATTGGAAAAAAGAACAAATGAAGGGGTCCAGCCAGCCCCCGGCCCATCTTCTAGGACATTGGTGTGGATTTAAATTGCAGCAGCGGGCAAGAGGAGCACATAACTAAGTAGTCTTGGTCCAAGCGCGGTCCTGTCCATCACAGTTCCATCGCTGTCTGCCTCCAGTCTCTTCTGCAAGGTTCTCCAGCTTGGCAGAACCCTGTGAAATCTCTACCCAGGAGACAAGTTTCTCCCCTGCTGGGCACCAGGCTCTTGCCTTTCCCTTCCCCCAGCATGAGATTCCTGGGGAAATTTCAATTGCTTAGGGTCCACTATCTCAACAGTCTGCTAGACAAAAGGAGGGGACACAAGCCTAGCCTTAGACTATCTCCCCTCCTCCCAGAAGCCAGGAAACAGGAGGTCTGGCTTCGTACCCAAGTCCTAAGGTCTTCTAGCCAGGTGACCTTACAAATCATTAACTTCCTGAACCCCCTTTTTTTCTTAGCTGTCAAGTGGAAGAGCTGGACTCTAACTCCTTGAAAAGCACTCTGTCTTCCAAGTTCTGCTCCCTGCCCCAACAGTACTCTCTGCCTTTGGAATTGCCAATCTCTGGAAACTTGGCATCCAGCTGGGTATAGAATTACCCAGCTCTTATCTCTCCTTGATTTGTTTCTGTGTTGACATTCTCCCCACCACCACCAGCCCTCAGTCCCCTCCCCCTCCCCCAGAGATAAATATCCAAGGGGCTGGGGATTAAGAAAGAGTAGATCTTAACTAGAGGACTTCTGCCCTCTCTGGTGTTTTCTTAAGATGCTCAGATAAGAGCTTCTGACTTTGGGGCCTCCAGAATCACACCTTTCCTATAAAGAAGAACACCCCCACACTTCTAAAGCAGGAATGAACTCTTTCTTAGCCCTCTCATGAGTCCGTATTCTCTGGAGTGAGGACCCCAGGTTCTACCATTTATCATTGCCCTCTCTCCAAGCAAACACACAGAAGAGATGCCTCTTACCCAAAATTTCTAAATTACTTTTGTTTTCTCTGTGTAATGGGTATTTTGTCTGCAGGCTTCTCTGTGCACGGCTTGCATGCCTCATGCGTTTGGAAGCCAGAAGAGGGCATTGGATGCTCTGGAACTGGAGTTACAGGGGGTTGTGAGCTGTCGTGTGGGAGCTGGGAATTGAGCCCAGGTCTTCTGGGAGAGCAGCCTTAACCACTGAGGAATTCCTCAAGCCCTAGGATGGTTTCTTGATTTAAAAGAGGGAAGTGACCAGGAAGCCTGAAGTCAAGTGCCACCCAGCAAAGGGAATCAAAATCCACAATGGCCTGCGAGTCTCCGGCCGTACTGAAACATTCATTTGAATTCATTATTTCATTCTCGTGGCAAACTCGCAAGAGTACCAGCCTCAGTCTTGTTCTTATCCTAGGGATGAGAAGGATAGGGCATGCAAGGAGAAAGCCCTAGTAACACATTTGAGACTGCAAACCCCCAAAACTTCATTTATTCCATAAAAATGGGGTGGAAAGGGGGTTACCTTCAGAACCTTCTTGTCTGATGGGACAGACCCAGCCAGGGCACTGAGAGGAAAGCAGCTTCCTAGAGAAGAGGGGGTCAACCTTAAAAACCCCAATCAGACAGACCCAGCCAGGGCACTGAGAGGAAAGCAGCTTCCTAGAGAAGAGGGGGTCAACCTTAAAAACCCAGTCCTACATCCAGCTCCCCGAGTGTGGCCCTTGGGGAAATACCAAACCTCGGTCCTCATCTTTAAAACAGAGCAGCAGGCTCACAAACTCTCTACAGGGGTGTGTAACTATAATGGTCCATTTAGGAAAGTGACTAGCTATATACATTAGCTATCTTTAGGCTGCAGAGAGGTTGAAGAACTCGGTCTTGTCTTAACCAAGGCTGATATCTACAAGTTCTCTCTGAATCCCATTATGTCGTGAAAAGACTAGAGAGATGTTGTGGGCAATGGGGCAGGAGAATTCACCAGTAGTCCCTGCTTTTGCATGGCTGAGTGTGCTCTGGGATTCTCCTAGGAACATCCCTGTGTCTCGTGTGCAGGCATAAGTACGCAAGCAGTGGGAAGGTCACGGGGACAAGACAAAGCTCATGGAGCAGACTCACAAGGGGATTTCTATCTGCCTCTAATCAAGTGTGGCCCAGGGCTGCACTCAGCACCTCGTGGTGTTCCAGGACCTGGAAGTGGCCCAACTGTGAATACCTCCAGCTGATTGTGGTTGACTGAGCTGCAGCCCTTTGCCTGTCTACTGTTTTCTCTTCTTTCCTTCCTTTGAAGTCAGTATGATTGCACAGCTATCAGTCTTCAGCTCCCACATGGCTGCCCCAAATCTATTGCTTCTGATTTCGTCTAGGGGCTTCCTCCCCAACCATTCCCAGTTATTGAACAGGCCCAGGAGAACAGGACAGAACAGAGCCACCGGTTCCCTCCACGCTCTAAAATTATAATCCTGGTGTGGTTCTTTCCCTGAGATGTGGGACAAAGGACTAGAATCTTGTCCTCTGTAAACCCATGACTCTTCTTTGCAGGGACAGAACACTCACAAGATGGGAGAAGAGAAACACAGAGGTCTTAGCATCCTGGCACATTCTTTAATCACTCTAAAAACTAGGCAAGGTCATGGCCAGATCTTATTATTTTATATATGAGCTTTTCATTGTTAGAAGGAACCCAGTGCTTCCTACAATACAGCTGCTAAGGAAAACCCTCACCTGAAACAAAAGCTCTGAGCTTTTGTTTTTGCCACTTCTTCTCTATGGAGGTCAGTGAACTCACATCTTGTAGTGATGATATTTGTGGCTCCATCTCTCCTCCTTAAATTGTGTGTTCACACTAAAAGCAGATTGGTCAGCCACCTGCACTGATAGGTACCTGTAATCCCAGCACTGAGGCTGAGGCAGTATAGCAAGACGCCGTGTTTAATGGAAAAGAAGATTCAGAAGTAGTTGACCAACACAAAATGAGAATATACTCCATTTTTTTTTTGTCTGTGCTTTTTGTGGGTGTTAGGTTTAGTGGGTTTTGTCCTTCTGTGTTTGTTTGGTTTGGTTTTTGTCGGGGGGAGAGAAAGAATCTGAAGTTAATTGGGTAGGGAGATGGGAAGAATCTGAGAGACCTTGGGGGAATGTGAAGTTATGACCAACGTACCTTGTATGAAAAACTTTAAAAATAATTTAAAACGTAGTGAAAGTAAAACAAACTTTATATCACTTCAAAGATGGAAAGCAGTGGGAGTGGGCGTCCTCCACGCTCCCGAGCAGATGCAGACCCCTCCCATACACAGCCGCTCCACCGAGGAGACCTACACACAGTGCGAGTCCTGTGGTTTTAGACAGAGCCCAGGAGAAGATGATTAATGCATGCCCAGCTGAAAGAAATGAAAAGCATGGGACTGGGAGATCAAGTCCACATTTCTGGAGAGGAAAACAGGGGCAAGAGTCCAAAGAAAAGCAGTCCCAAAGTCCACAAATACATTATGGTGTGAAATTAAGTCATAAGCATGCTCCAGCCAACCAGAATGAGCCCCACCACAGTGACACTAAGTGCATCCAAACGCTTAAATGACATCCGAGAGGGGTCACATTTAGTTTTTCTGATGCCCGCGATGGGTTCCCTATGTTCCCCCCGGCTTCTGAGCACTCTGGGAAGGGGCAGGCATGTGGGACTGGCTGCCAGTGTGCTGGGAATCTTCAGAGCCTTTGAAAGCCTTCCAGGAATGTCAGCACAGACTGCCTGCCTGCTCTCTGTTCAATGCCCACTTTAGCTGTCTGCTGAGGACTAGATGTGCCAGACAGGCCTTCATACAAAGACAGAGAGTGTTCTGAGCCCATGAAAAGAAGGCACAGCCTTTCAGATGTGAATGGCAAGATTTAAGAAGTAAGTGACTACGTGGCAGGGGAAAGAAGGGCTCTCAGAGAGGTAGGAGAGAGACGAAACCAATGTATGAATGCATTCCTGGGACCTCTCCACTGCCGGGTCTGGAAAGATAGACTGTGTCCCTCCGTGATTTCCAGAGTACATCACTATGCTTTGCTTGTAGATTCCTCCTGCATCCAAGGGCCTCCTTAATCATAAAAGATATGGTAAGCCCTGCCAAGGCACAGTTATGTGTACCTCTATTTACATTTCAATGCCGAATAAAATTTCTGTTTGTAGTATGTGTCATTTAGGATTTTCCTTGACTTATTTTTTGCCCGAAATATATGAGAACATTGAGAGCAGTCCGCTGCAGTGCATGAACAGCTTGGAACGTTCTTCCCTTTCATTTCACTCTGAAAAAGTTAAGAAGGATGCTTTGCCTGCTGACCCCTTCCTAGCACTTTTAGCGACGCTAGCCCAACTCCTTGGCAGAGCACCCACCACTGGAGGGAAGATCTCTTCTGGGGCTTTGAGCTTTTCTGAGGAGTCTGTCTGATGTCACTGGTGGCAGACACAGTGTAGCTGTGTCTGTCTTTTGTCTGAACCATCTGCTTCCTTTCTTGCAGGCTATTGTTCATATTTCTTCTCTTTTTCCAGGAAGTGCGTCTGTCCCGAAACACGTGGGCTCTATAAGTGCTAAGGAGACAGCCCTAACGTTCTAACACAACTTCTCTTGTTTTCCCTTCCTAGAATCTGATGGCAAGAGCCTTATATGACAATGTCCCCGAGTGCGCCGAGGAGCTGGCCTTCCGAAAGGGAGACATCTTAACGGTCATAGAGCAGAACACAGGAGGACTAGAGGGATGGTGGCTGTGTTCCTTACATGGTCGCCAAGGCATCGTCCCAGGCAACCGGGTGAAACTTCTGATTGGTCCAGTGCAAGAGACCTCCAGTCATGAGCAGCCTACTGCTGGACCCATGGCCTTTGGCCAACAGAAACTCTACCAAGTGCCGAATTCACAGGCGGCATCTCGTGATACCGTCTATCAAGTACCGCCCTCCTACCAGAATCAGGGAATTTACCAAGTTCCTACTGGCCATGGTACCCCAGAACAAGACGTGTATCAAGTGCCACCATCAGTTCAGAGAAACCCTGGAGGCACTAATGGGCCCCATCTAGGCAAAAAGGTAAGTGATTAACTACAATTTTGCTCCTTCTTTTATGCCATTCATTCTACTTAGAATAATAGAAGCAATCCACAAATCATAGTTGGAAATTGCCCCAAAGCAAACATACTAAATGGCTCACCCCAGATATCATTATTGCATGAATTTCCATTGATGAGTCAATGACAAAAAATTTTTCCCCAAAACAGAGTCTTACTATGTTCATCCCAGGTTCTCCTTGAACTTGAGATCCTCTTGCCTGGGACTCCTGCGTGCTGGGTTTGCAGGCATGTGCTATCACACCCAGCAACAATACTTTGTTGAACTACTATGTGCCAAGTACTATTGACAGGCAGCCGGTGTAAATGGTATTTCATTCTGGACCAGACTTAAGCATACAATTGTGATGGGTCTGCTAGACCTGGATTCTGTGTCTAAGTGGTTTGGAGTCTTTTCTACCTCTTCCTTGAGTAGTGTGGGCCCAGTTGTTACTCAAGCATACTGACACTGTCTGGATCCTTTTTCCTGGGCCATGAGCTAAATCATGAATTAGTCTGTCTGGACAAAAAAAAAAAAAATCAATCAAAAGTAGAAGTAAAAAAAGGCTGAAAGTACACCCTGTCTACCAACTCATTCTTTAGATTTTGGGTTTAAAGATTGATTTATTTAAAATCCATAGGTATTAGTGGACTTAGAATAAATTCATCCTTGTTTTCTTGAAATAATTTTTGTAACGATGCCCAAGGTAGAAGGCAAATGCTTGGATGTTTAAGAGATGTCATTTTTAAAAAATTACAAGAAAATGTGATGTACTCCTCAGATTCTCATCCCTATAAACCAAATACTTCAGACAGCTAACTTCATAAAGAGGGAACCTTTATGAACTAATCTCAGAGTTTTGCTGGTTCTAGGACCTGCCTTGGACATTAGCTCAGAGGTGGCAAAGCCTCTTCCAGCTGTCATCACGCCTCCTCTGGGGGCCACTCCCCCAGTGCCCTCAGGCTCTACCCAAGTCACTTGGCTTGGGAGCCCCACCTGTTGGAGTCTCAACCCAGAGCCACTGGGGATGAAGAGAAATGCATTATCAGGTCATGGATATTGGACATGTTTTGTACTTTTGATCCTTGTGATAAAGTGGTGAACTAAAGACTAAACAGAGCCTTCACAAAGCGTACAGTGCACTGAGGGGAGCAATAAATACAAGGTCAGATGGGTGTGTGTGCTGGGAAGAAAATAATGGCACTGGGCTCGCAGGTCAACAGCCAAACCCACAATGATGTTTTTGTACCCATTAAAAGGGAGGGATTTCCTCTTTCCTTTGTCAGAAACTTCCAGTGGTTCCTTCAAGGTTTGCTATTAAAAGTAGACTAATTTCATACAATAAGAAAATATCTCCAGACTCCAAGAGGAAGGGTAAAGTTAGATACCAGAAGAAGCTTGTCACTGCTGACACAAAATGTAGATGAATTTACAAATCTATGTAAGCGAGGTAATAGTTGATCTTTTCTCTAAGTAAACCTGTTTTTTTAAAGATTGATTATTTTTATTTTATGGATATGAGTGGTTTGCTTGCTTATGTCCGCATCACACGCATGCCTGGTACCCAAGGAATCCTGAAGAGGGAGTTGGATACCTTGGAGTTAATAACAGCTGTAAGCCACCGTGTGAATGCTTAGACCCAAACCTCCAGTCTTCTGCTAGAATGAGTGCACTTAACCAATGAGCCATCTCTCTAGCCACTAGAACTCCTCTTTTTCAAAAGGAGCCAGGGGGAACAAAGATTTACTTTTGGATTCCTTACCAATGAATGCATTTCCTAATCACCTATTATACAAAATGTATGTTTTAAAAAAACACATCTCAAGGGCACCTGATCCAAGTTCTGTCTGCTAGAAGGAATTCTCTAAGACGAGGTAGACAGCTTCCCTTTGTAAAGTCCTCAGGACAGAGACCCTGGCTAGAGGCCATAGGCCGCCACGTGACTTTCCGAAGCCCTTCTCACCCGAGTGATTTCAGCTCCAAAGGGAAGGAATGCCAAGCCTGGCCTCTGTCCCCAGAGGGGGAAAGAACAGTTGAAAGGTGTAACTATAAATAAGTCATTCTCTCATGCCTTGCCTCGGTGGCTTGCACCTTAAAAATAGCCCTCCCTCATCTGAGCTGGTTCGAGGCAGACGGAGGAGGCCAGAACAGGAAATGCTTGGCTGAAAGGCAGAGGGACCCAGCTTTCATCACGGTTTATTTTGGCAGGAAGGTGACATGTTTTCCTTTTCGGTTCTCAACCTTTTCATTCCCATGTCTGGGAAGTCGGGAGCCTCAGCCCTCTTCCCATTGCCTGTGCTGTGGATGACGGCCGCAGCCTTCTCCTTGGCTCCTCTCCGGGTCTCTGTTGATGTCAGGGGCTGAGGCCCTCAGGTGGCTCTGGGTCATTCCACGTTTTCTTTTGCTCCGTGACTTTCACACCCCAGAACCTTCTGTGTTCAGCAAAGGGCAGGCAAGCCCTGCGGCAGTGAACCAGCTCCTAAGAAACCCTGCAAACCCTCATGCAGTGTACACTAAGCAAGGTGCTCCTGGCACCTGCAGTGGGAGCTTGCGCAGTGCAGATCTGCCTGGTGTGGGCTAGGATGCAAAGATCAGGGGAGGTGATCCTGGCCCTTCCCTGCCAAGTACCAGGGTCCTCCATAGCATACCCTGTGAGAGTGTCTCGCTGCCTTTGAGACTACAGGCTCCCTGCTTCTGGTTCCCCTGGACACACCTGCGGAGGAGTAATTTTCCCTCTCCCTTCCTTTTCTTTCCATCCCTCATTCTCTGCTGCTTCTCTTCCTCCTCCTTTGTCTTCCTCTCTCCTCCCTCCCCCCTTTTCTCTCCCCTTCCTTTCATCCCTTCCCCTTTTCCCACTGTCCCCTCCCTCCAGTCCACTCTCTTCCTTCCTTCCCCTCCACTCCCCCTTCCTTTTTCTTATCCTTCCCCCACCTCCTTCACCCCTCCTTTCTTTCATCTTACATTTTCTTTCCTGATGGAGATGGCTTGGCTGCTAGGAGGTAATTGCAACAACCTTCCAGGCAATAGCAACTGCTTGAAGACTCTGGGCTCCATCTCCCTTGCGGTGTAACTCCCTGTGGATGCGAATCCTAGTGACTTAAGTCAGACCCCTGATCTCAGTGTACGGGAGAGCAGATGTGGGTTTGCTTGTTAATTATTATTTCTCATTTTAGAAGTTTGATTGGCTAGCTAAATTACTCCCTCATTTTCTCTTCTAATTTTCTGTCTGTAAATGGTGATAAACCAAGGCCTAGGTGTTCCCAGTAGTTCTAGCTGTGGTGTTTAAAAGCTGTTTAAGGAAAATGAGGAAGCAGTAGGAACTTGTTCTGAGCTCGTAGGTTTAATGAGCAAGACTGACACCCAGAAAGGGAGGGACATCGAGTCAGCTGCAGATTCCTAGGCCTGCCTCATGGCCCCTCTTTCAGGAAATCTCAGAGGAGAGGCCCAGAAACATACATTTTCTCAAATTCTTTGCCTAGCCTAGCAGGAGTTGGCCAAGGACTGCACTTAGAAATGACTCTGAGGAGTGCCAAGGGCTGGCTTGGATGCGTTCCAGTCTGACTGTGACGGGGCTTTCCACAGTTCAGAACCCTCCCGCGTTGGTACAGCGTGGGCTTCAGAAGGTTCATCTGCCACCGTGGCCTGATGAATCACTCCAGACAATGGACACGGTGAATTCTGCCTTCTGCCTTGCTTCCCCCAGCCTTCCTGCACACCATCCACATTATCCCACAGCCAGAGTTCGCTACCTACTGAGTGCTAATGAGAACCACACACACACACACACACACACACCCTCTGTGAACCAGGGAGACCAGGAGCTCTGTGGACCTCAGTCTGGCTCCCGCCAGCATTCCTGGGCTTTGTGTGCTCAGCAGATTACAGGTGTTCTCTCAGACACTGCTCCTCCATTTGTGAAGTGGGAATAAGCCTGCTCACCACATGCCGGGAAAGTTAATGGCAACAGTAGGTGCAAAGCTGCGTGATGCTTACCATCGTGGGAGCTTCAAGTCCTGTCTCCTGCCTTTCTCTCCTTTCTCCTTTCTCAGACTTCTGTTTGGGTTTGGGCTTTGTTTGTTTTAGACAAAGTCCCAAGTGACCCCAGGCTGGCCTCACACTCGATAAGTGACTGAGAATGACTTTGAACTTCTGCTCCTCCCCAATGCTGGGATAACAGGTGTCTGAGCCCACACCCAGTTTTCAGCATTCATGCTGAATGTATGGAACATGTGTGTTTCTCAGTATGTCCCATGTATGTCCACACTCTATTCCCAGCAAATGTGCTGAACCCTTTGAGCGTGCGGGTCTCTCCCTGGTTCTGTACGAATTCTGGAGAGGGTGGTAAGGGACCGAAGTCATCTGGGACCCTCACACGCTGACACTTTGCTTGGCTGCATGACTCTTCTCTCTGGGTTTTATGTGCGGGGCTGCTCTATTCATTAGGGTTTATGGGCAGAGTGCCCAGGGCCTGTGCAAACGTTTGAAAGCTGAATAGAAAAAGAGAAAACTTCGAGCTGCAGAATGTGGAGCTTAAATAAGTGCAAAACAGAAATTAATCAACCCCAAGACAAGCGCTTAGGAAAGATCATCACGCAAGCCTCATTAATTCTATGTGGGACTCATGACACTTCCATTACACTTGGAAAACAATTTGTAAGTTAGGGCTTTCTCACTCTGCAAAGACTTCTAAACATGTGTTGAGGGTGCCAAGAACTCACAGACAATTCTAAATTAAATGAGTTACTCATAGTCAAATAACTTGAAAAGCTGAATTTTCTAAAAAAAAAAAATTCAGCCTTTAAAAAGGGAAAATTCTACTCAAAATATAGGAGTTGGATTCAGGTTGGAGAACCCAAATGCTCTCAAGTCAAAGGTCGGAGAACCACCTCACTCCTCTGCTTCAGAGAGCAACCGCCACGGGACACACCTGGTTCACACTCAAGCTGCATGAGGAACAATGTTAGTTATTCTTTTCTTGAAGTAACTGTTTACTTAGCTAAGTTTTCATACACATGTATATTTTTATTTTCCATGGATGTGTGTGGGGACAACACACATGTGGAAGTCAGTGAACAGCTCTTGGCAGTTGGTTCTCTCCTTCCACCGTGTGGGTTTCTGGGATTGAAATAAGGCCGTCAGGCTTAACCGCAGGTGCCTTTACCCACAGAGCCATCCCCCCCAGCCCTCGACGGCAGCTCTGTAAGACTTGGTACTTTACCTCTAACTAGCAGAATTATTTATGTTCTGCCCTCTTTGGAAGACTGGTTCGGAGCTACCTTCTGATGCGGGGAGGCCGAGACCTGCCGCCAAATAGCAGCACACAGATCGGCATGACAAATGGATAAGCCGAGTTCAGCTAACCTCAAAACTAACCCCCAACAGTGATTCCGAGTCTCTTATTCACCCAGTCTCCCCCTGTTCACACCTTCCCCAGCAGCTCACGGCCACATGAGTTTCCCGCCTGAGGGCCCTTTCAGGATGCACAACTCATCTTCCATAATCATAGCTGTCCTTAAATAAGAAATGTGATACCAAAACAAAAACTGATGACATAAATTTGGGCTTCGGGGATGGAGATATAACTCCGTAAACGAACACTTGTCTGGCATGTGTGAGGCCTCAGACATCATTTAAGCCAGGTGTGGCCGAACATGCTCGTCATCTCAGCACTCAGGAGGCAGAGGCAAGCATACCAGGGGTTCAAGGCCATCTTTGGCCACATTTTGAGTTAAAGATCAGTCTGGACTCCATGAGACCCTGTCTCAAAAAAATCAAATAAAATAGGGGAAAAAAAATTACGTTGGGCTTGTCTGAGGCCTAACTTTTTTCCTAGTGTTGTCAGCAACACTAGCAAACTCTTTCATAGTCTCCCGGAAGGAAAACTTAGACTTTGTATACCGACTCTCAGAGCAGAGGGTACCATGATGTCTAGGATACCTTCCCTCCTATAGTGTATTTTCAAACCGCTCACACCTTAAAACTCATCTGCAGCTTAAAACTTTCCCTTGGAAACCCCGTATTCTCTTTCTATTTTCTGACCCCACAATATATGCACACCTCACGGATACTGTGGAGCTCACGGGAAATGGGATGGGCTGCCGCCATTGTCGAGGCTGGGGCAAGCACTAGTTTGTGGTGGCTTCTTAGAAAACTCGAGTACTGTCAAGATTTACCAAGCCCCATGACATCATCTCTAAGATGGCCAATTCCAAAATAGGGCACAGACAAATGCTGGGAGGAATGACTCAAAGACTTTAGGCAGGTCTTCCAGACTGGTTCCTGAAAGGTAATTCAAGATCCTGAAATGCATTAGTTATGGTGTCTGTGCCTTCTTAGACACTGAATCATCACAACACACACACATATACAGACAGACAGACACCCATGAGTGTTGGCTTAGGAACCAAAGACTTCCCTTGTTGGCATTTAGGCATTTTGAAATCAATTGCCTCTGGCAACCTCAGATACCAGCCAGCTAACTGCTATGTATATTAAGCAATATTATTTGAATACTAACAAGTAAAAAAAAATAGATTTAGAGGAAACTTACGTTTCTGGAGAGGACAACCTCTGACTTTTTACCTCCCTTCCTTTTGTACCCTGTTGTCTGTCATCTGTCTATTCGTTTGTCTGTCTCTGCCCCTCTGCCTCCTACCCTCTCCCTCTCTCTCTCTCTCTCTCTCTCTCTCTCTCTCTCTCTCTCTCTCTC
>NC_022018.1:45305941-45315491 GCF_000317375.1 Microtus ochrogaster | reverse complement strand
CTCTCTCTCTCTCTCTCTCTCTCTCTCTCTCTCTCTCTCTCAAACACACACACACACACACACACACACACACACAGAGCTAAAAAGTTCATCTTAGGGCAGAAGATAACTCCCAGTTTTTTCTTATATAAAGTCAGTAAAGTGCAACTATGTCCCAGAATTGTACATTTTTATATAAAGATAAACCTAAGAAACATTCCTAAGGGTCTAGCTTGTGAAACCGCCCAGAGTACTGAACTGTTACCTACAATGTCTCCCCTGAGAGATCAAGGTGCATTTTACATCTCACAGTGCCTTAGAGGTCCTCAACCGTGTGGGGTGGGGCTGGTTGAGCTCACCCTGAACTGAAAGGCTGTGTTCCCAGACGGTCACCCACGCCAAGGGAATGAGCAAACCCTAACACCTCCTTCACTGAACAAAGGTCCTTTTTGTTTGGTCAGGGCCAAAGTCTTCAGATTCAGCGACAGTCTGTCAGAAAGTTCACAGATAATACCTATTTCTGAGGGCGCATTAGTAACTTTGCACACACCCACACCGAGACAACAGAAGCTAACCTTCCCTGTCCACCGACGGCTTGTTAAGTGACTGCTTATCTGAGTGAGTAAGATGTCGCCTGTCACAGGAGGCCTCACTGCATGGATAATGAATGCTCTCTGAGAGAGAGCTTATTTTATTATTAATGATAAAACCTGGAAAATCTTGTTTGAGTGCCTCTTTAAGAAACAAAAGAAAAGAAGAAAACCAGTTCACAGGAATTCATTGCACAAAATGCGGGGCTAGAAAATGTCATGGTGCAAACACTCTGTTCTAAGTAGTCATACCTGAACCATTGTGTCTGGTAGCAGCCAGCAGGTTCGCCCAACTCCTTTGACACTGTGCCATCTACAAATGTCTAGCTATTCTGGGATACATACAACTCACAAATTGCAGGGTGCGCATGGTCACTATGAGAGGTCTGCCCACCAGTGCCCGAGGTACAGGTGGTTCACTCACAGAACAGTGTGTGTGAACACTCGACAGGTGCTCTTAATTTCTGGAGAGACCCAAGAGGCCCACTCTTCGAAAGAACCTTGTGGAACATCAGAGTCTGAAACATGGTGCCCAGTCTTATCCTGCAATGTGGCTTCGAATCTGAAGTACAGAAATGACCTTAAAATGCCTCCCAGCCTCTGCTCCACTTCGGGGACATTTTATCTTCAGTGTCATCTAACCCTCCTGGCGGCTTCCAGCGTGCATAGTGTAGCTTTCCTTCCCTCTACCCTGCAGAGGAAACAGCTGAGGTCTGAGAAGTCAATCTGCCAGAGTTAACTCACGGCCTCTCTCAAGAGGCCGTCCTGGTTTGAGCTCATGTCTGTCTGACTCCAGCGTTAATGGTTTCTACATCCCAGCTCGCAGGTGGCATTGCCAGGTCTAAAACGGGAGGGCACATTTACTTCATTCGCAATCCCAGCTCACCAGAACCTGGGGTGCTAAGAGACGTTGTGTTGGCCAGGAATTAATGTTGTTGCAGAGGGCTCACACCTCCCAGCCACACAGTAGCCAAAGAGCCAAGAGCCATGGAGGTTCCAGCCACCCAGCTTTATGTCCAAAGCACCCATCTGAGAGATGTCAGATCTGTGGTACCACTGAGCATATGGCCATGTGGACATCTTCTCACGTGACATCACTGCTCCAAATGGACACGGTCCTATAATCAAATGGCGTTGTCTGCCAGACTGAATTAGCTGTAGACGGGGAATTCCCAAAGTAATACAACAGTTGTCAAGTTGTAACTCTGGTATATGGAAGTCACTTCTTTGAGAGCATTTCCTCCTGTATTTCTAGAAAATGTGTGGGGTGTGTCATTAATATAGGACTGGAGGCACCAGCTGAAGTTACTTCTGACTTACTCCTCTGCTGATTGGCCAAGTGACCTCCCACACTTGAGTTCCCTAGACCGCCAAGTGACAACTACAGCTGGGTTCTCTCTAATGGCCTTTGACAAAATGCTCTGATCCAGATAGCCTTATCACATTCTTTCCCAGAACCACTTGCAAGATTTCATTAAGTAACCTACCCTCAAAAATCATTTTTAGAAAAATTCAGCTCGACCCCTAAACATTGGCAGTTTGTTCCTTCCCTTCCTTAGGGCCCGTCCCCCCTTCCCATCCACAGCCACTGTGCACATTAGATGAACTCCTCCTTTTAGAAGCTGGCAAGGGCAGATGGAGGCACGGGGGACAAGAGTTGTGCTGTCTTAGACAGCACAAACTCAGCTTTTAACAGACACGGGTCTCGTACACAAGAAAACTTCCAGGAAGTTCCTCATTTGGAGAGCTGTTTTCTATGCTTTATTATAAGACAGGGAAGCACTTCCTCTTTGGCCTTGCTATTTTTTACCATTTTTCCCTATATAAGCCTCATGGTTTGGGCAAAGAAAAAGACCTGGCACCTCTCAGCATGGCAGCCGTCTACAGAACTAGCACCAAATTCTGCCATTTGTCCCACTAAGCTGTGAGAGGCCTCCTACTCAAGGAGAAATAATACCCACAGTGGTGCCACACATTTAATCCCAGCACTCTGGAGACAGAAGTAGACGGATCTCTGTGAGTTCAAGGCCACCCTGGGCTACACGAGATTGAATCAGTCTAAAAGAGAAACAGAGCCAGGTGGTGATGGCTCACACTTTTAATCCCAGCACTAAGGAGGTGGAGTGGGAAGCGATGTGGCTGGGTAGAGAGAGGAATATAAAGTGGGAGGAGACAGGAGCTCAGGATTCAGTCTGAGGATTCCTAGAGACAGGATCTTGTCTATGCAGTCTGAGGATTCAGAGAGGTAAGAACTAGTGACTGGCTGCTCTGCTTCTCTGATCTGCCAGCTTTCACCCCCTAATATCTGACTCCAGGTTTTTATTTAATAAGACTAATTAGGATTGAGTTATACCCACTGGCATTTGGGTCACAAACTTCTCCTGCATCATGTCCTACCCCTGGTCCAACAGGGCAGTCTAGGGCATCTTTCTAAATCCTGATGTAAGAATGCATGTTGTTCTGCTGAATTTATTCAGATAACAAAAGAGTCCAAATGCCTGTCCTTTGGGGTTTCATTCAAAAGAACATTTCAGCAAACTGAAAGGGATATAAAAATTGGCTTTCAATGCCTAATTGTCACCAACTCTATTCAGCTTTGTCCCACAAAAGACCTTGGTCACTTGGGAACCCAGACGTCACTTCCCACCACGGTTTTGATGTTCAGTGCTTCTCGCTGCTCTCTGGTGCTTGGTCAGTCCATAACTAAATATTTCTTTAGTGCTCGCTATACACAGGACTTCCTGGCAGCACCAGGGGAGACATGTTAGAGGCTTAACAATCAGGGTACTGTTTCCCTTGAGTGCTTTGACATACAAGGCTGTGGCAAACGCAAGTGACCCAAGAGTGCCGTTTCACTTCTGAGCCTTCCTTCTCTTTGCCTTTTCCTCAAGTGGAGAGGGAGGCCGGCTGTGACTTAGATGGCTTACAGAATGTTTAGTTCCAGCATAAAATCAAATCTCAAACGTCCTTAAAGGAAAGTAAGTCATGTCCCCAAAATAGAGAGAAAAGGGACTCCAAGAAAGCAAGAGAAGCCAGCAATTGGGTGGGTTACGCCTGGCTCTGGCCCTGGGAGGGCGTGTCTGTAAGGTCGGACTGAGTTTTCATTATGTTGTTGCTATGCAAGTAAACAAATGAGCTCACTGCTGCAGCCAAGCTGGGCAGAGAGAATTTATAGAGAATTAATAAAGCCAGCGTAGACAACGTGTGGCTTTTCCTCTCCCCGCAGAAGTTTAAGGCGTAATCTTGGACGTCAAACAGGCAGCTCACTATGGCTCTCAGTTGCTGAAAATTGAGCCCTGGTCCTAGTGGGCAGGCAATGGTGGTGGTGACATTTCTTTTCCTAGGATTTTCTTAAGAAAGGAAGAGGGCAAATTGCTCACTTAAGACAAAGGGTTATTCTAAAGCCCAACAAAGGCTCTGGTGTCTCTGTTAGTGCTTCTTTATTTCATTTGAGTGGAAGAGTTCCTACCTAATAATCAGTTTGAGAAGTCACCCTAGTCTTGTTCATGCATAAAACCCAAAGAGAGGTAGGCAGTATAAATAAATCAAGGGGGTTAAGTAGGCAGACAGCAGTGTAATTACAGTTCCCACTTCTGCCGAGACAAAGCAACAGATGCTAGTCACGTGACACCCTTGTTCATTAGACCATCGCTGGGTTAATTGATGGCCAGGCTGTGGGGTCTGTCATTGCAGTGCCATGCTCGAACCTCTCGCCGGCTCCTGTTATGCTTTCTGAGTGGCATATTTCCTGAGTTGCCTAGTTCTGGTAAAGATTTTAGGGCAGGACACCAGAGCCTGGTTCTTCACCTTCCTGCTCTGTCCCATCCTAGTCTAGTGTGTGTGTGTGTGTGTGTGTGTGTATGTGTGTGTGTGTGTATGCACATCCATGCGGTGTGTCAGAATACAAGTTGCAGGAGCTGATTCTCTCCTTCTAGCATGTGAATCCCAGGGATTGAACTGAAGTGGTCAGGTTTTACCAGGATGCACTTTACTTACTGAGCCATCTGACCTGCCCATCTCTAAATAGCAGGGGCAAAGGATTACCTGGTGCGTGCAGTTTCTCAAGCGGTTTTGTGGCGATGCAGGTAGAAAATGCTGGGATACAAAATTCGCTGCAAAACCAGACATTACCTTTGTAACTATTGTGATTGCCTATGCACTATGATCCTCTTAGAAGAAAGTGCTTCCAGGTGGAATTCTTTATTATCGTTTTAATTTCTCCTAATATAGCTTGTGATTTTTGTAAAGATTTTTTTTTGACAGTGCTAGGAATAGGACCCAGGACTTTGCGTGCGCTAAACAAGCACCCACCACTGGGCTACATCCCCAACCCTAGCTTAGTTGCATACAGAGGTCAAGAGGTAAAGGGAGTGGATGGGTGGTAATACATAGATAGATAATAGAGTAGATTTCAGAATGATAGTAACTAGAATCTGAGCAACGCTTCTGAAGTTTCCAGTGCTCTTCCTAGCCCATCTCCACATCTCTCCTCTCCTCTCCTCAACTCTTTCTTTCTCAAATAGTTTTCTGTTCCGTGTGTGTGTGTGTGTGTGTGTGTGTGTGTGTGTGTGTGTGTGTGTGTGATTTTAAAATAGCATAGTAATTGTACATATTTATAGGGTATTTCAGTACTTGTTCAGTTAAGGTGAGTTAACCTGTTCATCAGCTCAAACATTTATCATTTTCTGATGTTGGCGACTTTGACATCCTCCCTACTAGCTATTTTGCAATACACAACTAATGCTTGTCAACTACAGTTACGTTTCTGTGCTATTGAACTTCAGAATGCTTTTCTCCTATTCAACTGAATGCCCTGTACATCCACCATGCTCTCTGCACGCCCCTACCCCTCCATGTCCCAGCCTTTCTTTAGCCCGTCGTTCGATTCATTCTTCTCTCAGCTCCTAAGAGATCAACTTTTCAGCTTCTGGTCCTGTTCCTCGTGGCTGCTGGTAGCATAGGAAATAGGGAAGGGTAAGATGTTGCACTGAAGGAAGAGTAGAAAAAGTAGAAAGGAGTTTGCCTTCATGAATGGTAGATGGCTGCTTCTTTCCTCCTTCTCGTGGTGTTCCAGTGAGCTAGCAGCAGGCAGCTGAAAGGCTGAAGTTGCCCTGATCCCAGATCTTCATTCAGGAGGTGCAACAGGTACCCAAGTGAAGCTACAGCCCAGGAAGACTTGCTGAGGCGTTGGCCCCAGTGATATCATGTGCGAAGTTATCTCCAGGGAAAGTCTTTGCTTATACACAGCACAGAGGGCAGGCTCCATGCCCTGCTTCTTGGTGAGATGCTTTTGACAAGCGTTAACTTGTGGTCTCCCACTGATGAGAATTTTCATCACGGGTCCCGAGCACAGGACCTCGTCACCCTTCTCTTCAGAAAGGCCTTCATCTCTAAAGCCCAGGAAAACACTCCGTCCCCCAGGGCTTTCCACTGGAGTACCTTGACCCGTGTTGATGATAATCAGGACACTGGCAATACTGATAAAATAATAACCTGAGTAAACCTGCTGATGACTATTAAGAGGCAAAGTCCCCTGTCATTTGTGACTTTGCTTTGATGCTCCCAGTACCTCTTGGGCCTCACTTCCAATGCTTCACACATGTATAAAGATGACTGTCTTTTCATCTAACTTAAACATAGGAGTTAGTGATTTTTTGTGTTATCTTCATGTTTACTCATGAAACAGTTTGAAGGCAAACTGTCGTGAGATCTTTGCACTAATATACAGACTACATCCCCACCAGGGAGCAAGAACTGGCCCTCCTCCTGTTGGTATTGTCTTACCCCCTGTGGTACTGGGTCCCTGGGTATCTTGGACGCTGTCACTTAAATCATTTTTGTAAACATAATTTGAGGTCTATGGCATTCTCTCTACCTCTAGAGAGGATTTGGTATTCATCTGCTAGCCGCATAGGCACAGACATATCTAAGCTCGTGCTTTTGCATGTCCCCCATGTGATGGCTTACAGCCTGGCCATGGCTATGCTCATGCTCTCATGACTTCTAGGTGGTAGAACCACAGCTGTCCCCACCCCCAGCTTATGCCACCAACCATTTCCCTTGCAGAGCCACTGCACTTTTCAACCTTTGGTACAGAGCTCTTATGACAGGAGGGCAGTCACATGCCCTGGGAACTGAAGCACAGTGCTTATTCCTGTAAATTATGTTCTCTTTCTGGGGCCAAAGGAAGTAGTGGAGAATGATATCTTCTTTCTCCCAGCACAACTGCTGGTACATTCGTTAGTGGTTGCTGACCCCACTTGAATGTTCACCTTTTCTCAGCTCTCTCGCTTGCTCACCATCGCCAGGGCTGATGTGAGCTCACCATCGCCAGGGCTGATGTGAGCTCACCATCACCTGCCTGTTGGCCGGGGTGGGGGTGGGGGGCACTCACGCCAGAAATGGCTGACCTGGAAACTCGGCTTCTTCTCCGTAGGCAGCTATGGTTAACCATCCTTATAGCATCACCTCTCTTTCTTCAATTCTGCTATATCCAAGGCACAACCTGCTGCTCATACATAAATGGATATGAAAAAGCCCCAGCATACTAAGAAAAGTCATGACGCCACCTGGAGAGTCAAACCTTAAATCGTATGCACCATCAGGAGTGAGGAGATAGTACTTGGAGCGTTACAAGGACAGAGGACATTTGTCTGTCCAGAGAAGGCTTTCTGAGAGAGAGGCATTCTGCTTGGCTCTGAACACAATGAAATCTGAAGAAAAGAAAGGGGAAAGAGTCGCCTAGACAAAGCCGGGGCAGAGGTGTGGGTGTTCACGGCATTCCGGGAAACCAGAGGCTTTCGGTCTTGATAGAAATGGGATTGGTCCGAACTTGGGGCTTTCAAGGTCCCAAAGAAGGAAAAGGAAAGCGTACATAGACAAAAAAAAACATACAGATGAAAGTAAGCCAGGCAGCCTGGGGACCAGAGATGTACTTTATTCAGCTAACACGCTGCTGTGAAATTTTGAGCCACTTTTGAAAACAAGATTTCTATACTCTGGCTTCCAAGTGCGTGCAAGACCTGACAGCACAGCCCAGTGCTGGAAACAGGCATGGCTGCCTACTTTTCAACAGGATGTACACTGTCTCCCAAGCACAGGCTCTCTCCTCTGCACCCATTTGCCAGGCCTTCAAGCGTCTGGATGCTGGATTCTTGCTCTGCTAGGATACAAGCCCAGGTGAACTGAATATGGAAACATCAAGAAAGAGCCCCACAGGTCTTTCCTCCAATCCCCAGACTCTAGCCTTCTGCTATCTGAGTGGATGGATCTTTCTTTAACTCCAGTGAGCACGACTCCCCAGAGTATAGATCATGAAAGTGGGAAGACCCCTCTGTCATCTCTGGGAATCCACTCCAGAATCTCCAGAGACCCTTTCAAATCCTTCCCGAAAATGGTGTGATGCTTGTCTAACCTACACACACCTGCACACAGACGTTGAATCATCATCTCTAGGTAACTTACAAAACCTGATGCAATTAAATGCTGGGCACGTACTTGTTAGGCTGTATCATTTAGGAACGTATAGCGAAGACGTGGAAGTCGGCATCTGCTCGGTGCAGGTGCAAGTTGCTCTTGTGCTTTTCCCACGTGAGTTTGGGTCCCTGGTCTCAGAATCTGCCGCTACAAAGGACAGTGTCAGACACATCTTCAAAAGCTGTCCCTATGGTCAGGATCTAAGGCTCAGTGCGGGGAGAAGCAAATGCCACTGACGTGCAGGGCAGAACCATTGAGGTTATTCCTTATACCTATGTAAACACATCAATTAAAAAGGGTAGCATACCTGAGGTCTCTGGTCTTCTCACTCTGCCTGCCACGGCCCAGCCCTACAGACTCTTCGCTTGTAAATGCTTGCAGTCAGTGCATCTCTCTGTCTCTCTGTCTCTGTGTGTGTGTGTGTGTGTGTGTGTGTGTGTGTGTGTGTGTGTAACTAGTACACTGACCCCCATGAACATGTACAATGAATAACTAGAGAGATGGCTGAGTGGATGAAGTGGCAGCAGGAAGACTCGAACTGGGAACCCTGGCACCTGGGAAGGTGGAAACAGATAGACCTCAAGCTCCTTGGCCAGCCAGTATAACCAAATCGATGAGCACTAGGTTCAGTGAGGGACCCGACCTCTAAGAATAAGATGAGGGCTTGAAAGATGACTCAAGGCTTAAGATCACTGACTGCTCTTACAGAGGAACCAGGCTTAGTTCCCAGCACCTACATGCTGGCTTACAGCTGTCCACCACTCCAATTCCTAGGGATCTGGCACCCTCTTCTGGCCTCTGAGGCTACCAAATGTCCATGGTATACATACATAAAAAATACTAAATATTTTTAAATCCTGTTTTGGTAGAGAATTTTAATGTGAAACATTATTTAACAGTTTCATAGCCTTTATAAGTAAGAATTTAATTGAAGTCTTCCAGCTTCTTACACACAACTGTAACATACTAAAGAGGGAAAAAATGCTTTATTTAGGGGTGTTTACTTGGTTTTTTTTTTGTGTTTGTGTGTTTGTTTTTGAGAGAGTCTTATTATGTGCCTAGGTTTGCCTCAAACTCACAATCCTCCTGCCTCGGCCTCTTGAGTACTAAGGTTATAGTTGTGCAACTATGGCATCACACAGCAATAGTAGCATTTTGACATCGAAAACAAACAGATTATCTATTCCTAGATCTTTTTAAAAAATAAAGTTGAAAGAGGCCAAAGAGTCACTTGACATCAACTTTGTCCCCTACATCCACACACTTATAAGTGTGTAGACACACACTCACAAGTATGCAATTCACATCTACATGCTCACCTGTGTATGCACACATTCACACACTACCAAGCATTCACACACACACACACACACACACACTCACAAGCATATACACACCCACCACACATACATCCACATGCTCACATGTGTATGCACACATTCACACACTACCAAGCATTCACACACACACACATACACACACTCACAAGCATGTACACACCCACC
>NC_022018.1:45286300-45305841 GCF_000317375.1 Microtus ochrogaster | reverse complement strand
TGCTCACATGTGTATGCACACATTCACACACTACCAAGCATTCACACACACACACATACACACACTCACAAGCATGTACACACCCACCACACATACATCCACATGCTCACAAGCACACACACCTATATCACACACACATACACACACAGATCCACGCACTCACAAGTGTACACTTACATACATCTACACACTCACAAATGTGCACACACACACACACACAAATAACTAATGAGAGTTGATTTAAAAAATGTTTTTAAGAAAGGAGGAAAAAAATCCCATTGACTGCAATCTGTTCTCTACTTCATAGCTCTTCTTAGTTGGCAAGAACAGGATTTCTCAGCAGGACAGAGACAGAGCCACATGTGAGTGGACAGGGCCTTTGCAGGGTAACCATAATCAGAAAATCAGCTGCCCTCACCTGGAACCTCCAGGGCCCCAGCCCACCTCACAGTTTAGCTCCCTGGGAGGCAGTAATGAATTAAGAGGTCAGCTTGGTAATTCTTAGGGCGAAGCCTTTGTAACTATAAATAAATACATAGAATAAAAGGAATGCACCAAAGAAAAACAGAGAGGAAAAAGGGAAATAAAAAACCTGATTTGATTTCATTGAGAAATTAGTTTGAAAATGCTCTTAAGGAGTGATTTCATTAATGCCCAGGAGAATTCTTCCAAAGGCTTAGCTCTTGGTGTGCCTCTTAGACTGAAAATCAGTAGTCCTAGGTGGATGAATGGGGAGATAATGTAGAGGTTTATTTTTGTGTGTGCTCCTGTCAAGCAGGAAGAAAGAGCTGGAAGATCAGGTCGGCCAAGTACTTCTCCCTGAGGAGGGAACACACCATTGGCAGGGAAGGGGTCCTAACAAGGGTGGAGACAAAGGTGGCACTGAAGAGAGCACCAGCAGTCTTTCCTAAGTGACCACGTGGATCACTAAACGCTCTGGACGTGTCACACCAGAAGCAAAGCTTTGGTCCCACTTAAATGTCATCGGTGCATCCATGTGAGTTAGTTAGGACGTCCCGCCTGGAATGCTGGGACGGGGAAGGCTGTATTTTATTGGCTTTTTCCTCCCGTGGTTTTCCCCATCTGTTTCTTTAACTGCATAAACAAGGGAAAATGACTGGTTTGGAATGCGAAGTTTTAAACACCAGATGACCACAGGAATCCTCTAAATGAGAAAGAGGGAGCAAGTTGGGGTTCCGTGACATTTGTCAGGAAGTGGAATGGTAAATACCAAGAAGCCTGAGTGTGTCCTGCCAGGGAAGGGCCACAAAGGCCAGGGATGGCTTGGTCCCTAGCCCTTTCTAAGGGTCATGTCCTGCCTCCTCTACCTCCCTACCCCCCTGTTTTCAAAATAAAAGTTGAAGAGTAATGCAGGACTTCAGCTCAATTGACTTTAGTTCACCGGCATCCCGAAGTTGGCAGCTTGGCATGGAACCCCCTCTTAGAAGATTACATGCTCAACAAAAGCTGGGTTGTGAACAGGTTCTATTACAAGCTAAATAGCGAGCTATAAACAGAACGTCTACAAGATCTTCATATCATGGTTACACAATGCCAAGTGCAAAAAATAAAAAACCATACAAGGGCATTAAAAGACTTTAGCAAACATCCCCCTTCTTTATGAAGGACTATTTGCTGCGCACAATACAATGGCTGCTTCCTAAAATGGTTCTGTCTCTCTATGCCAACAAACTTAAAGCGCCGCTTTTCTTTTCTAAACCCAAGACAAAGGAGAGACTGCATGGAAATGTTTGCTGCATACTAATCTCTTTTACCTTCAGTGCAAGAAATAATCAGTGGTAAGCATCAGGCATTTGAAACAAAATTGAACAGGGAGGTTTTGGAGCCCCTGGGGTACAGACACTGGTACACTTGGCTGCGTTCCACTCGCTTCAGCTTAAGAGGGACTCGGGACATTTCTCACATAGTTTTGTAGGCAGCCCGACGCCAGAGTTTTCGCGTTAAAGGGTGAAAGATGAGGGCCTCCTGGGAACAGACAGCTCCTCCTGATTTTCAGTGCCGCTTCTCAAAGACATGGTGGGCAGTCTTTGGCATGGACACTGTTATTGGCTTGGTAGTAGGGAGTCAGGCAAAAATAAGACTGTGGCAATTTGCAAGCCCTGAGAAGATTAAATCAGTTAAGTTGAAACAGTGTTTCTCTCCTGTTTGGAATTACCAGTACAGTGCATAGCAGGACATAGGAGCCAGCAGTGGGTAAAGCGCTTGCTGTACAAATGTGAGGACCTAGCCGGGCGGTGGTGGCGCACACCTTTAATCCCAGCACTCGGGAGGCAGAGGTAGGCGGATCTCTGTGAGTTCGAGACCACCCTGGTCTACAAGAGCTAGTTCCAGGACAGGCTTCAAAACTACAGAGAAACCCTGTCTCAAACAACAACAATAACAAAAACACACAACAACAACAAATGTGAGGACCTGATTTCAAACACCCCAACATACCTAGAAAAGCCAGGTGTGGTGTCACGTGCCTATAACCCCAGAGATGGCACAGGCACTGGGAAAGGCAAATGGTGAGCTCTAGGACGGTGAAGAGATGCTGTCAGATAGATAGATAGATAGATAGATAGATAGATAGATAGATAGATAGATAGATAGATAGATAGATAGATAGATAGATAGACAGACGGATAGGAGAGAAGTAGAGAAAGATACATGAAGTGGGTTAACCTCTGCTCTCCATGTATGTACATATGGAGAGTGCATTGACATAGACACACAGAAAAGAGAAAGGGAAGGAGGGAGAGAAGGAGGGAGAAAGAAAGGGAGGGAGGGAGGGAGGAAAAGAGGGAGGGAAGAAAAGAGGGAGGGAGGGACAATGGATAGTAAGCAGGCTAACCCACTAGGTGAGTTGGCTCCAGATGCCAGAGTCCATGGTGAGTGTATGTGAGTTCTGATACCCGCTGGATGTAGGTGTTGTTGGGGACACTTGCTTCCCTGGTGGAAATGGGGAATGATTAGAGACGACAGGTCAGGACACTTCCAAGCTGTGAGCTCCTGAGAGCCTCCCCACCAGGACAGTTTATCCTCTGCAGCGTGGGTTCCACATCAGAGGAGACAACCAGCTGCAAGTCAAATGTATTTAGAAAGTAATTGCATGTGCAGTGAACGTGTGCAGACTTGTGTCATTGTTCCCTAAACAATACAGTTTGCCATCTCTTGATTTAGTCTTTGTAAAGCACTGTAGACCATAAAGTAATTTGGAGAGGGTTTTAAGTGTGCCCAGTGATGTATGGAGGATACGTGCAACACACCACACCCCATATACTTGAGCAGCCAAAGATCTTGGAACCAATCTCCTATAGACACTGAAGGGAACTGTGTTTCCCTTGTTTTGTAAATTAGAGTGGATGCTCCCAGGCAGTTATAAGAACAAGGCTGTTCATCAGTGGCTCTGTGAAAGGACTAGAGTGACCCGTGGAATGTCAGCTATAATCACAGTAATCATATCAGATGAAGAAGCATACTGGGGAAGGTATGAGAGGAATTTTAAGTGGCCAAACTATTTGTATTGTGTACTTTACAAAAGGCCCGGAGCCCTTTCCAGACTGTATGTAGTATTGTACATTGGCTACTCTAAAAGGTTCAGCTAAAATGTTCATTATTTTATTTTACTGGGACTTATTGATTTTTATGTGTGTGCGTGAATATGTATATATACACCATTCATGTTCCTGGTGCTGCTGGATGCCAGAAGAGGGGATCAGTGCCCCAGGACTGGAATTGCAACATGGTGGGTGCTGGGAACCAATCTCAGGTCCTCTGTAAGAGCAGCAAGTGTTCTGAACTGCTGAGCGTTCTCTCCAGCCTGACTTTCATAATTTATAGGATATAAGACAATTTCATATCTCCTTGAATATAGGGAATTGAGACTCTATTGATGACCTTTAATAGGATTTTTGGAAAATGCTTAGCAAAGGCAATGATGATATCTCAGACGCTTCCTTCATGTTCTGAGCTTGTATCTTCATGTCTTCTTTTCTCTCTCCCTCTCTCTCCTCCTCTTTCCTTCTTTGCCTTCCTTCCATTTCATTCTTCCTTCCTTTTCTCTCCTTCCTGTGAGGGATTGATTAGGGATGTGTGCCTGACTACAGGCTAAGAGATGCTGAGGACTCGGGGCTGTCATTTGACATCTCTGTGTATTTTCACCCACAGGTGATCACCCCAGTGAGAACAGGCCATGGCTATGTGTACGAGTACCCAGCCAGATACCAAAAGGATGTCTACGATGTCCCTCCTTCCCACACCACTCAAGGGGTAGGCAATGGGAACGCCACCAGGGGAGCTGGCTTTCGGGGTAGCATGTCTGCAGGACCACACCGGAGAAGGTCACCAGTCACAATCTCATCATATGCAGCTCTGAGCTGCCTGCCCAGGGACCAACCCAGTGTTATTTAAATCATGTTCTCTGGGTTTGCCCCAGCAGAAAGTCTAATCTTCCATCTGAGAAATATCTTGTTGCTTTATTACGTCCTCATTTTATTTCTGGAAATTCGCAATTTAATGATCAAAATTATAGAGTAGATATTTTATGGAAGATCATTTTCATATTCAATCCAAATCAAAGAACGCATAATTCATAAAGGACACTTCCATAGACCCCCTAATGTGTCCTGATGGCATGGGATGCTGTTAGAGACCCAGTCTGTGTATGACCTGATAGATCAACCTGCAGGAAAACAGCAGCAAGGGAAGTGGAGAGATGGCATTTCCATCCTGGGTGACTCAAGTGTTTCTCTTTAGGTATATGACATCCCTCCTTCGTCAGTGAAAGGCCCCGTGCCTTCATTTCCAGTGGGAGAGATAAAGCCTCAAGGGGTGTATGACATTCCCCCTACTCAAGGGGTAAGTGAGCTGGTAAAGAACTGGGTGTGGATGAGGATCTCTGTGTGTATGGGGCGGGCTGATGTGTGTTCATTCATTGGGGTAGGACAAGAACGGCATACTCCAAAAGGGAGGAGCCATCTTCATGAGGGAGGGGGTGAGAAAAGAGAAAGAGGGAAGGAAGCAAGTGAGAGAAGACAGCAATTCGTCAAAAATTTATAATTATAATGACAAATTTAGAGCATCCCCTAAATTACAGAGCCGTTGATAATGAGAGTCAATTAGAAGGGAAGAGAGTGAGTTCGGTTTTCAGTATCTAATCCATCTCATCTTTCTAGAAGGGTCTACAGCAGTGGTTCTCACCTTCCTAATGCTGTAACCCCTTAATAAAGTTCCTCATGCTGTGGTGACCCCCAACCATAAAACTGTTTCTATTACTACTTCATAACTGTAACTTTGCTACTGTTGTGAATTGTAATATGCAGTATATCTGATGTGTGTGACCCCTGTAAAAGGGTCGTTTGACTGCCCGAAGGGGTCTCGATCCACAGGTTGGGAACTGCTCATCTACATCCCCCTCAGGTCACACATACACGGTAGCTCATTTTGTCTTCTGTTGATCTCTGAGAGTACCCACACTTTGAATACAGTTAGATAGGGAACTGTGCCTCTGAACAGTAAGGAGACTCGGGCACCTCCACAAATGATCTGTCTGATGGTTAACAAGAGAACTCAGATCCCTCAGTGCTATGTATCATGCCCTCTGCCTCTCACCAGGGGTCAACTTGGGTGGGACAGTCAGTAAATGGTTGGAAACCTGAGACCCGCAACCTGGCGGTGAGAACTTAGAGCTCTACACTGAAGCCAGTCACCACTGAGAATGGTAATGGATGCCGTGTGCAAGGATGCAGGCACACTTCCTCTAAGGATCATACTGCAGCCTGGGAAACCACTGAAATTAGTAAAGGGTGAGAGGGAGGAGGCAGACGATCTAGGGAAGAGGTCTGTGGACTCGGGATCACACCTTCACGGACTGTTCATTTTCTGCCTCCATCTAAGATCCAACTGAACCAATAAATTGGCCTTTTCCTTGCTTTCTAGCTCTATGCTGTTCCACCATCAGCTTATCGAGATGAAGCGGGGCTTAGGGAAAAGGAATATGATTTTCCTTCTCCAATGAAACAAGATGGAAGGCCAGACATGAGACCGGAGGGGGTTTATGACATCCCTCCGACCAGCACCCAGACGGCGGGGAAGGACCTGCACACCAAATTCACCTGTGACGCCCCAGGAGCCGCCGAACCAATGGCGCGAAGGCAGCAGAGCCTTTCTGTGCATCATCCACCCTCTCACCCGGGACAGTCTGGGGCCACTCAGAGTGATGCATATGATGTCCCCCGAGGAGTTCAGTTTCTGGAGGTACCAGCAGAAACCAGTGAAAAGGCAAATCTGGAGGAAAGAGATGGTGTTTACGATGTCCCTCTGCACAACCCAGGGGACGCCAAAGGCTCTCGGGATGTGGTCGATGGGATCAACCGACTCTCCTTCTCCAGCACTGGCAGTACCAGGAGTAACATGTCCACATCTTCCACCTCCTCAAAGGAGTCCTCATTGTCAGCCTCCCCATCCCAGGACAAACGGCTCCTACTGGACCCAGACACGGCCATTGAGAAGCTCTATCGCCTCCAGCAGACCCTGGAGATGGGTGTCTGTGGCCTCATGTCCCTCGTCACCACGGACTGGAGGTGTTACGGGTACATGGAAAGACACATCAATGAGATCCACACAGCAGTGGACAAGGTGGAGCTGTTTCTACGGGAATACCTCCATTTTGCCAAGGGAGCTCTAGCCAATGCCTCCTGCCTCCCAGAACTGGTCCTTCACAACAAAATGAAGCGGGAACTCCAGAGGGCAGAAGATTCCCACCAGATTCTCAGTCAAACCAGCCACGATTTGAATGAATGCAGCTGGTCCCTGAATGTCCTAGCTATCAATAAGCCCCAAAATAAATGTGATGATCTGGACCGGTTTGTGATGGTAGCCAAGACGGTGCCAGATGATGCTAAGCAACTCACCACCACCATCAGCACCTATGCAGAGACTCTCTTTAGAGCAGCTCCAGGTAGTTCGCACCTGAAAAATGGGCCCGACAGCATCATGAACTCAAGCGAGTACACACTTACGGGGTCCCAGATGCAGCCACTGCGCCCCGGTGACTACAAGGCCCAGGTCCATGATAAGCCGTTGCCTCCCACTCTAGGCAAGGACCAGCCACCAGACTGTAGTAGCAGTGATGGTTCCGAACGGAGCTGGATGGATGACTATGATTATGTTCACCTACAGGTATGGCAGCCAGACCTGTAAACCACACACACTCACATTCAGGGAGCCCAGGACTGATGTCCATGGGCTCGGCAGCCAAAGGGCAGAACCTGCCGAGTGCTAGTCCAAGTGTTGTGAAAATTAAGGGTGAGGTTGGACAGAAATTGTACAGCCACTTCATTTAACCGTCCTGGGCCTGAATTTTGTTTCGAGAATGCACTAACTCCAAAGGGCTGTATTAAACTCGTTGATACACACCAGGCAAACTGGAGGGGACCCATCAATGGGGCACAGTGGGTCCGCTAGTCATGGCATCAGTTCTGCCGCTACTGGTGCATGGCACAGTTCCATGGGACAGTCCATCGCAATGAAAGGTTTTAAAATATGTCACTGTTAAGAAAAATAACTATTGGAAATATCTGTACATGAAGAGTTTCTAAGGAACTCTTGAAGCCTACTCTGTGTGTGTGTGTGTGTGTGTGTGTGTGTGTGTGTGTGTTGCTGCTTACAAAGACACACAGCCCCATCAGATTTAGAGGGTCTGTGATCATTTGCCAATTGGCCAACAGCTTGGCCTACATATGTTAAACTCTGCCAACTGCTTCCTAGAAGTGTAGACTGTACTAGTTCCCAATTGCCCTGGGATCCTGGAAACTTCCCTGTCTGCTTTGAAAAATTCAAACCCTCTGTCATAATGTAGCACTGAGTATTTAACTTAGTGTCTTATGCTGCCATTCTTTCCCATTTGATTGAGAGTCATGGATTATGCTGAAAACCTAAATACTGAAAGCCCCCAGGCACAAGAGAGTAGAAGAGATCAACTGAGCCTCATCTCATGTTGAGGAATGGCCTAGCCTAGATGAAGGCATTTAACATTCATCTTACTGGGTTTCTGATGGTGTACCCTGGAGGATACTAAGTACAGGTAGAGAGATACAGGGGAGTCAAAGACATTGGAAGTGAAATATGCACCCATTTTTTTTTTACCTTGGTTTGAAAGTGCTTGGGTTCACATATAACCCATTAAAAAAGAACCATGGAAAAATAATGCTTCTGAAGAGAGTGCAGAGAGGATCATGGGAAGGTGGTCTCCAGCTAGGAGTAACAATAAAGGCCGACTCCTTGGAAACAGGCTTTCCTTTTCAAGCCTGTCTCCACAGTAACTCTGGAAGTCCCTGTCAGTGTTTATAATGTCTAGCGGGACATGAGGGAAACGGTCGGTGGATAACGAGAGTCTGAAGGCGCTTGTCAATGACGCTGTTCACATAAGTGACTCCCGGTGGTGAAGTAATACTGTATTTGTGTTGAAAACAATAGGGCAAGGAGGAGTTTGAGAGACAGCAGAAGGAGCTCTTGGAGAAAGAGAACATCATCAAGCAGAACAAGGCCCAGCTGGAGCATCATCAAGTAAGTTCAAACAAGACAGTGGGCTCTTCCATGGAGGAAAGAGCTCCACTTAGGGAATGGAAAACTCAAAAGGTTGAGGCCTGCCTGTTCGCCGGCATGAAGAAGTCCCAGGGGTATAATAGGACATAAGAACCAAGTGAAGGCTTGTGGTTTGTGACTCCAGTTGAGTATCTCTGGATTGTATCCAAATGATGGGGTTTGTTCGGGCTCTGCCTGTTAATACGTTACACATTAGGACTACTTGAGTTAAAGCCTTTGGTCTCAAGACACAAGTCCTAGTCAAGCTGGCCCAAGCTAATTGGTTTTCTATGGAGGCCACAGTGAGGGAGTTCAGGAGGGTAAAGATGCAGCCAGAACCGATAGGAACAGGGCTATGGTTTCCCCTTGGTTTCCCCTTGGTTCTCTTCCAATATCTGCTACTGTTCAACATTTTCTCCAGTCACCTCCTCACTCGGGTCCCGCCTGACTTTATAAAACTCACAAATGGACTCCCAAAGCCCTTTCTATGGGACTCTGCTTTGTTATGTTATACTTTGAGGTAAGGTCTCCCTATGTAGCCCACGCTGGCCTCAAACTTGATATTCTCCTTTCTCAACCTCTTGAGTGCTGGGATTGCGGTGTGTGCCATTTTGCCTAGCTCCAAAGCTTTTTCTGTAGATGGCATTTCATGTGGAATTCCTTAGGTCAACACCCTTCTGTGGTTCTCAAATTCCTTATAAGAGTTGGATTCTAACTCTCTCCTCAACCCCATCCCTCTACCTGCGTTTTTCATGGTCCAGTCTGAGGATCAAAGGGAAGGATCTGACGTTAGTGAGACAGGTCCAAGTCCATTCACCAAGGGTTCTGCAGAGGGCGGTTCACGCAAAAGTTTAATGAGCACAGCACACAAGGGCAGATGCGAATGCCAAGGACATGAAAGCAGAGAGAGATGGACTAAGGATACACACTTTCCCTAAGTAGGTGTACATTTGTATTACTTTCCTGCAGTAAAGGGTCAAGATGACAGAGAGGACAGGAGAAATAGAGAATCTTCACGAATTTTCCATCTTGAAGAGAGAGGCAGGGCCTCCCCTGAAAGTAGCAAACTGTCAGTGGTGCCTTTGACAGAAAGGTCACTGCATCTGCTTTTCCCTTGCCTTCTCTCAACATTTAAGAAATATTTACACACAGAGCCTGCAGTTCACCAAACACTATTTCAAGCACTTTGTGAATAACAGTAATTCACTGAACCCTCATAATGGCATAGAAGGTGAGGCTGGGGTTTAAACCCAACGTTGTCTTCCAATTCAAAGGAGAAAAAGACAAATGGTGTTATCCCAAGGTTGGAGGATCCCTTAGGGGTTGTCTTCCTAGGGTCTGTGTTGCAAGCCTGGCTAAGTACACAGCTCCTAAGGAGCTGGCGTCTATTAAAGATGAAACTGCCATCTTTTGACTTCACAGCCATATTTCTTTCCCTTTACAATGCATGTTTTCCCCTAACGAAGCCTCTTATCTTCTTTCCAGCTGAGTCAGTTCCAGCTGTTGGAACAAGAAATCACCAAGCCCGTGGAGAATGACATGTCCAAGTGGAAGCCCTCCCAGACCCTCCCAACCACAAACAACAGTGTGGGTGCTCAGGATAGGCAGTTGCTTTGCTTCTACTACGACCAATGTGAGACCCACTTCATATCCCTCCTCAACGCCATCGATGCCCTCTTCAGCTGCGTCAGCTCGGCCCAACCCCCACGGATCTTTGTGGCACACAGCAAGTTTGTCATTCTCAGCGCACACAAACTGGTATTCATTGGAGACACTCTGACGAGGCAGGTGGCCGCCCCGGACATTCGAAATAAAGTCAGGAACTCCAGCAACCAGCTCTGTGAACAGCTCAAGACGATAGTGATGGCAACCAAGATGGCCGCCCTCCACTACCCCAGCACTACGGCCCTGCAGGAGATGGTGCACCAGGTAACTGATCTGTCCAGAAACGCGCAGCTGTTCAAGCGTTCCTTGCTGGAGATGGCCACCTTCTGAGAAGCAAAAGAGGCAGAAGGGACCGAGGGAATAATTACTAAGGAAAACTGGAAATACAATCTGGTTTTTTGTAAAGGTTATCTATTTTTGTAGATATTTTATATAAAAATGAAATATTTTAACGTTGTGTGTGAGTTAGTCGAGTTTCATCAATTCAGGGAGTTGAAATGGGAAATCTTTTTTTCCCCTGTGTGGTTCTTATATATATATACATATACGTATCTAAAGCATAAGCTGTACAGAAATGTGTCCATGTTTGTCTATGCCTATGTATCCATATTTGTTTGTAGATGTGTGTCTTATACATTCCATTAAAAACATGAACTAAGAAGCACCTTAGTAAGCACCTCCTAATGCTGCGTTGTTTGGGTTTTGTAGAAAATTATACCCGTTGGATGTCATATTGCTCGGCATGTGTCAGTGGTGAGCTGAGCCCGGCACACTCCATCTGGAGCTCATGGTCCTATTTGCCAAGTGTTCACTTCCCACGTAGCAAGTCATGGTATGACTTGTTGTTATCTAAAACAGTTTCAAACTTGACTGTCTTTAACACAATGGTAAATGACCCCTTTCTGGTTGAAAAGGCCAAGAGAGAGAGAGGGGGGAGGAGGGACAGAGAGAGTTTCAAAAAGTATACATTAACCTAAGTTACCTAAGGCGCAATGTTTCAAGAGCTAGAGAGAAGCAAGACACACGTGCTGGTCTGAGACTGTCCACAGCTGTGACTGTGCTCTTTCAACTCAGCAAGAAAGCTACAATAAAGAGGGAACAATTGTTTCCATGGGGCTGCATTTGTGAGAGATTGAGCCACTAGGTTTTCTAACAGGTGCTTTTAGTGTTGAATTAAAAAAAAATTGCAGTGGGAATTCATGAAGATAACATCAGACTGACTGTAGACAAAAAGAAGGGATGCTTCCAACTGCCAGTCATTGAATAAAGGTCTCTCTGAGGGGTTTCTACCTTCATTATCCAAAGGAAAATGGCAGCTCCTGAGCCACTGGACTGTGGAGCCACCAGGCCCTTTCCTGTTCTCTCATTGCTTGGTGTACCCTACACCCTTCTGAAAACCTCCCTACATGTACCCAACACTCAGAACAGCTGCAGGTATCTGATCGTCACACTCCCTGTGGCCATGGACCTTGTGGATATAGCCTGTCACCATGTGACGGCTAGTCACAGCACCGATCCTGCAGTCTGTCTCTTCACAAGTCCTGTGTGGATACAGCATAGGCACCAGTGCCACCAGACTCACCGCAGACAGACGAACTATTCCCCTATTTCTTTGTGACCAAGCCGAGAAGTATGATTCTTGTAGTCTCTGTCTGTGAAAATTATTCCATTCCGGCCTATTTGGAGATGTGTTTTTGTTTGTTATAAAAGTCTTTCTTTGATGCTGTTTTTGTTTTGGTTTTCTTGTGTGTTTTTGTTTGTTTGGTTGGTTGGTTGGGTTTTTGAGACAGAGTTTCTTGGAACTAGCTCTTGTAGACCAGGCTGGCCTCGAACTCACAGAGATCCGCCTGCCTCTGCCTTCCAAGTACTGGGATTAAAGGCATGCACCACCACCACCCAGCAGGTGTTATGTATGTCTTGACTTACTTGTTTTAAACAACCAAATTACAAACACAGGGAAGGGCTTGGGAAGAATGTGTGACCTCAGTGTAATTTTTTTTTAATCAGAGGAAGTTTTTAAAGAGATGGTGCTTTTTAAAACAAACTACAACTGCAGTTCTCAAAGCTCTGAGCTGCCAGAAGATGAACAGTTGAGCTGTGGGACCACAGTTCACTGTGTGCGGAGGAAGTGGTTCATGGCGCGTCGGAACCACTGGATAAAGTCAGGAAGGGTTTGCTTGGACTTCTTACTGTACGATGTGTATCTGTTGGGAAAGGGCTGCCTTGTCTTAACCTGAGTGATGACATTCCACATTGTCAAAACCAAACTATCCAATTTGTATTGCCTGTTGTCATCTTGTATATACAAGCTATTAAATTTTTAGATCATTCTCTTCGTAGTCGTTGGGTTTCTTTTCCGTGTGTCTGTCTTTATCATGGGATTAAGTATCGACCCATCTGGGCTCACTGAGTATAGAAAGTCAAATTGGTCTACATAGACTTTATGTAGACCAGGCTGGCTTTAAAGTCACCGAGATCTGCCTTGTCTCTGCCTCCAGAGTTCTGGGATTCAAGGTGTGCACCACCACATTTGGCTACAGCACCTGCACACCTAGCAAGGAAGGGGTGGTTTCTGTTTCTATTCTGTAGGTGTGACCGCTCGAGTAGTTTCAGCAGTGGACTTTGTTTTTTTCACTCTGGGGTAGGCACAAAGGAAATGATTCCAAGCAAACTAGAAAAAAAAATAGATTCCTAACCGCATGAATTCCTAACCACTGAGGCATAGAAGGTGTTTGAATACACCTGTGTATTAATTACTTCTCTTGTGATTGCCACAAAAACATCTTATAGAAACAATGGAGTAGAGTTTTCTTTGGACTCCCAGTTTTGAGGGTAAAGTCAGTCTGTCCATCTGGGAAGACAGGGATATTGCCTTGGTTACTGGCAGTGGAGGCTTGCTTGCATCGTGGCTTGCTCACATCTTGTTGGCTGCACGTGAGGCTAGGTTAGCACCTACCTGGCCCACATCTACTCCAGGATCTGTCTCAAAGTATCCCCATCCTACAAAATCGTGCTGCTCGCTGACGATCAAGTGTTCAAACAAGCATACCTGTGGGTGAAATTTCAAAATCCAACCATAACACCTGTATCTTTTTGTCCATACATGAAGGAAGTAAATGATTTTTGACAAAAATAAGGTATTCCAGTGGGGTAGATGGAATGCCTATGGGGAGAAAATAGTGCCAAATCAACCAAATCTCTCTACGGAGAAAAATGTTACACTCTGCACAAAAATTAGCTTGCGCAGAATAGAGACTTAAGTGTAAAACTTTCAGACTTCTAGGGAAAATGTAAGAGAATCTCTTTTATGAACTTTTGCAGATAACAATTTCATAAATAGAAGAAGCCTCATAAATATAATTGCACAAATTTAAACTCAACAATATTTACTCTCGAGGCTGGAGCAATGGCTCAGCTCAGTTAAGAGCTCTAAATGATTTTCCAGAGGACCCGGGTTCAATTCCCAGCACCCATATGGCAGCTCACAACTGTCTATAACTCCAGTTCTAGAGGATTCCAGCACCCACTTTTGTCCTCTGTGTATACTCTACACTGTATTATCATGGTGCACAGATACACATGTAGGAAAAATACCCAATACATAAATAAGGGTAAATAAATCCTGTAACTGTTACAAGTGAAACCAACCACTTCCCAAATGAATAAGTTGCCTCCAAAGGAAACCTGTGTCTAATACTATGTGCTGGAGGAGAGGGTCAGTCTGTGGTGGGAAGGTTATAAAGTCCAGAGGTGAAGCTACTGCTATTAGTTTGTTAAATAGTTATGCTCTGCCCGTTTTATTTCATTCTAAATATTTGTGTTTGTACCCAAAGATTACTGCTGCTCTCAACCCAACTCATAGAGAGAAGATTTCTTTTTTTTCAGTGGGAAATATCTATTGCAGACTTCTAACTGGTCAGTGTGGTTAATGGCCCAACAATCAACTGTAAATGGAAGAAATGGTAGACGTTTCTATGACCTTCTCCAAGGTCCAGGGAATGTTGTAGAAGCAGGATGGGGTGAGGAATGCTGGAGAAAGGGATGGAATGTTGTGTAGCTATTTCAGCCCGATTGAAACATTCCTGCTCAGAGAGGGGGGAAGGGATCCAGCACCAATATTGTGCAGGGAGTGAACAGTCTCTGTGGGAGGGAGACCCTTCAGGGAGTTGCCCATAGGAGAGTGTGCTGTTTTGATGAGTTGCCCCCTATGCATGGTGAACTTGTTAGTGGTGAGGTCTAGTTTGGATGCTCCTGAATAGAATTCCTCGCCAGGGGTTCCTGTTCATGACCCAGATAAACTCAAGCTAGATTTGGGAGGAACGGTTTCTCTCATCTGTCACTGGTGCGGTTTGTGCTGAACAGAGTTTGTTCAGTCTCCTAGGAAAAAGTCAGGCAACAATGTATCAGGCTTAGGGAACTACCCCGAGGATCTGAGTTTTAGTCCCAGAGCAACTGAAAAGTTTTCAACAGGAGCGAGATGAGGTCAGGCTTCTGCTGGGAAACATTTCGGAGAATGGTCAGCAGGGACCTGGTGGGTCTTAGGAGTCCAGACAGGAGCTCATTGAGTAGGTGCTACCTGAAGCAGGTAAGATATTTGGGGACAAAAACCAAAGAGGAATAATTAAAAGGAAAGGGATGGGCTTTGGGGATGTAGGAGACGAAATCCATGGGAAATCAAATATGAGTCAAGATGAAGATGAGGAAACAGGCGAAAGGTATTGTGTATGTCTGGGTAGATACAGACCAATCGAAGGAGGTGTGAAGCAGACTCCCGAGCAGCATGGCTGCCTTCCAGATCCCGGATTACACACAAACCACACCCAAACACCTGTTTTCACAGAGATCCTTTATTAAGCAGGGAAGAAAAGTTAAAGGGGCTGCTTGCTGACTCAGGCAGAAATGGCAGCAAATGACCTTGCAGATGTAGTTTTGGTTTTCTTGGATTTTTTGTTTGTTTGTTTTTAGTTTTTTACTGTGTCACTGTTGTTTTGCTTTTATTCTTTGTGTCTTTTACACCATGTATTTTGATCCCATGCATTTCCGGGTCCCTTTGCATCCGCCCTCTGCCCCTACACCCCCACCCCATATAAAACAAAATTTAAGAGAAAAGGGGGGAATTAAAATCTCTTTATGGAAGCTGCAGTGTGACCCAGTGAGCCATGCCATAAATCCTTTTGTCCATACATCTTTATTTGCAAGTGTTCACTGCAAAGAGTCACTGATCTGGTTCAATAACTCTGGTTTCTGCTACACGATTGATGCTGGGTCCTCACTAGGACTCTCCTGGATTTCCTGTTGCTGCCCTGTGTTGTGGAGATCCTGCAGCTTTGGGTCTGCTGCTCAGGTTCCTTCATGTGCTCCAGCAGATCAGAGATGGGGTGGATGCTGGGACGGGCCAATTCGTAACCCGGGGTCTGGGTCTGAGTAGTTGTAGGGTTGGTCTCACAGATGAGAGACAGGGACAGCAATCCCATGTTCACAACTTTGAAGCTGGCTTGCCCACACCTACACTAACAGAGTTACCTCTCCACTTGTAGGGCCACAGGGCCGGATTTCCCACCTGCCCCAGGCATTGATAGCATGGGGTGGGGGCAATTTTTCTTCTGCCCACGCAGCCACAAGGCAGATGGATAACAGATGACCAGAAGGGGAGATCCGTGTTAGGATGGGCCAGGAGGTGGTGATAAAGGAAATAAGAGACTAGAGAGAAGGGGACAGGGAAAGGGGCAGGGGTATTTGTCCTCAGGGACAAACCACTGCCTCTGGATAGCGAGGAGACAGACATGGCCCATAGACAAATGGTGGTTTATAAAGGTAAAGTGGGATTCCCCGTGTTAAGATGAGGGGTTTAATTTTAATTGGGCATGTTTATTAGGTGAGCCAAATGGGCTTCTGGTTGCAGACTTTGGTAGGCAGCCTCGGGAGGAGGAAGTGGCCAAATAAGGGAATATACCTCTGGCTAGCTTTAGGAATGTAATCTAATTGTCTTTAGTAAGGCAGTGAGAATGGGGGAGAAGGGTAAGGCTATCAGAGCCGTATGCTAGAGTGGGCTATGTCCTTTCAGGGTGCATCAAACTCTCAGCATGTCCTTTGCACTAGACATTGGTGCAGTCTTTACTGATACACTCTCCTAGTCTAGCACTGAGCAAGAGGCCAGGCACAAAACAAGAAAGGGGGCACACTGAGAAAGAAACTCCAAACTGCAGCTGGGCCTGGGAGTATAGTCCTGCCATCCCAGCTCTCCGGAGCTGAAGCAAGGGGATCATGAGTTCAAGGACACTCTTCCTGGGATGCATGCAAGGCTGTACTTCAAAACGAAAAAGGAAAGAAGAGGAGGAGAAGGGAAAGGAAGGAAGGAACAAAAGAAGAAAGGTTGTAATGTGGGAGTGTCATATATCAATCTGTTGATTTCATTGGTTGAGTAATAAACAAACTGCTTGGGCTCATAGCTTAGAACATAGGTGGGTGGAGTAAACAGAGCAGAATGCTGGGAGGAAGAGGAAGTGAGGTAAGACGCCTCAGAGAGAGACGCCAAGCCCCGCTCCCGGGCAGACACACACGAGGAAGCTCCGACCCGGGATGGATGTAGGCTAGAATCTTCCCAGTAAGACCGGTGCTCACAGATTATTAGAGATGGGTTGATCGGGATATCAGAATTAGCCAGTAAGGGCTAGAGCTAAAGGGCCAAGCAGTGTTTAAAAGAATACAGTTTCCGTGTAGTTATTTCGGGGCATAAGCTAAGCTAGCCATGTGGGCGGCTGGGGTGCCGGGGATACAGCCCAGCTGCCCCTATTTCAACAAGGTTGGTTGTAGAAAATATATGAACCAAGCATCCTTGGAAGGATTTTAACCAATAGAGGCGAGAACACAGGGGAGGAGGCAACTGAAAATTCAGCGAATAGAATTTACTATTACCTGTGTTTGCAAGATATTCCTTTACAGCCTTGAGGATAGAAAAAAAAATCACTTCAGAGCCTCAAAGCGTGGTCTATGTAAGTCCTCTCGCAAGTACTATAATTAAGACAATCTGAGCTGACAGAAAGAGTGTCTTACGTTGTCTTCTCACAAACAGTTTTCCAGAGTCAGCAAAGAATGATGTTAAATGAAACATACCCTTCATTTTCCCTCCCCTGCCTGGCAGCCAGGGTATGAGCAGACACAAGATGCTGCTCGCCTCCCAGCAGTCATCCCCAAAGGCAGTTTATGAGCCTCCAGCACCACCCAGCAGCCTAAAGGAGGCCTTGGAGAACATCTGAGCTCTTGGGGGCTTCAGGTTCTAGGAAAGAGGTCGAAACTTCCGAGAACAGTGGTTCCAACGGGAGCATAGAACTTGCCGGAGGCGCAACTTAGTTCCAAGTCTTGCACAAGGTTCAAGCGTCAAAGCAAAGAACTGGCGAGAGTGTTTTTGGGAGAGTCTAAAAACATAAGTGAACAACCTAAATATATCCTTACCCTCAAGCAATGACTTCCACCTACCTACCTAGACACCCAGTCCACACAGGCAAGGACCTGAGATTCGACAAAAGAGAGTTTGGGTTTAGCGATTGTCCTGTTTGCAAAAGAAAATCAACAAGCAAGGGAACAAAAGACATGGTGAGGAACACCCGGGGAAGGACATGTGGGGACCTGTGCAGAGAAAAACATGCTGGAAACAAATTAGCACCCATTCTGCTGTTTGCAATCAAAGTGAACGTGGGCGGTTGGACCATTTCAGATGGGAGTCACTGTTGGGAAGGGGCTTCCAAGAGTTCGTTGTCATCGTCCCACTGCAAAGAACCAGCACCCCTTCACCGCAGTAATGAGCTCTCCGGTGCATTATGCTCATCTGAAGCCATCTTTTCTGGGTGCCCGCTCAAGGATACTGCACACAGTGCCCCCTTGTGGTCCAGTGTGAAAACCTGGACGCCTGCTCAGGGATGCTGCACAGTGACCCCTTGTGGTTCAATGAGAAAATAGAAAAGCTGGGTTGGGGTGGGTTATAACAGTTTTTCCCACCAACTAACCAGTCTGTGAAATGGGGATGCTAATAAAGGCTTCTCTCAATGCTATAAAAACAGGGTTTTAGGATAAGTAAAAATGCTCCTGAAACACATAAAACACTATTATTTTGGGGCATAAGCATCTCGGACCACGAGTTCCTTTCTGCCTTCTGATGGGGTTCACACAAGGAACACATTTTGACCAACCAATCAAGTGAATGATGGAAGAGACTTTTTAAAAGCAAATAAGACTTTGCTGAATCCTTTAACATATTTAGTTTTTATTTATGTGTATATATCTATGTCACAAAGGCCAGAATAGGAAGTCTGATCCCCTGGAATTAGAATTGCAGTGGTTGTGAGCCACCTGGTGTAAGCGCTAGGAAGAAGATCCTTAAATATAACAAATAAAAACAAAAATCCCTTCAAAGGACAGGATGTCCATAAGCCATCGCTGTATCACATCCCTCTATGGACAGATATTTCCGTCGCGTGTTAGCTATTTTTGCATCTCTGTGAGGAATACCTGACAGGAGCCACTTAAGGGAAGACAGAGAGTTACAGTCCATCATGGAGAGGAAGGCATGGAGAAGTCAACCACAGAAGGCCAGGAGGTAGACGAAGCTAGAACAGACCCAAGGGACCATGTCAAAGGCTCACTCTGACAGCCAGACCCCACCCCAGGCTCCATGGGCTCCCAAAGAGCACCCATGCCACTACTGAACTTCCAAAGGATGAGTCTGCAGAGGATGTTCAGATGGACAGCCCACAGGTATCCTGTCCTGTAGCTGGGTAACTATCACCTCCATGCTGTGTGTCCACAGCTCACAGCTGTGGCGGATGCTATGAACTGCTCTTTAAAGCGAGCATCACCAGACAGGATCTAACTCTGGATTTAGTGTTCATGGTTTTGTGCGAGTCTGGGGTTCATCACCCTGGGCACCATCTCAACATGGCCGGTCCCTCTCTCACGCATCTTGATCTCAGGACCTCCATGGAGCACAGTGTCACAGACTTTCAACCATGTTAACAACAGGTACCATGCTTAAACGGAGAGCCTACAGGAGGCCAGGCTGAGGAATCAGTTGATTACCCGTGAGAAAATGAAAAGGCTATGTATTCATATTTAAGTACCAGGGGATGTGTTTTGTATGCCCTAAGAAACTGACAAGCTTGTTTTAGGGCTTGTTATACGTTTTTCTTTCTTTTTTTTAATATTTATTTATTATGTATACAATATTCTATCTGTGTGTATGCCTGCAGGCCAGAAGAGGGCACCAGACCTCATTACAGATGGTTGTGAGCCACCAT
>NC_022018.1:45281775-45286200 GCF_000317375.1 Microtus ochrogaster | reverse complement strand
TGCTCTTAACCTCTGAGCCATCTCTCCAGCCCTATACGTTTTTCTTATGGGAATTAGATTTTGTAGCTAACTGGTCTTGTCAAAGGCAGACATGACGTTGAGTGCAGTGACTATGTGACACAGCTTGCACATCCATCCCAGTTCTAACTTTCCTCTTTCATTCTCTCTACCTGAGTTATCCTTCATCTTACATGCAGTGATGCACATGGATGCGGTCTCTCCAGCCAAACAGTATTGCAAATAATACAGTTACTGTGTGATTGTTTCGGGGCTGAGCAGCCAGGAACAAACTAACAGCCTTCCACCAACATCTCCCTATACAGAATCACAATGTTCAGTCCTGGGCTGGGCTGGGCTTGCAGTTCATCATCAATTCTCTTCAATATATACTAACCCAAGGGGCTCCTGGGTAGACTAGCTCGTGCTCTCTTCCTTACTTTCCCTACCCCACACTTTGTTTCATCCCTGGGATTGAACTCTGACTTCGTGCATACTGCACAAGCCCTCTTGCACTGAGAGCTTTCCTGTAGGGTAATACCTCTTGTCTTTTTCACGCACCTCCCCAATCTTTCCCTGAAGCTTCCTCCAGGCCGTCATGTAAAACTAGCTAGACTTCCCTCTTGGTTACCATCTGTCAGCCTTCAGGGAGGTGCTGCCCTTTCCTCAAGTCTGACCACAGACATTTAAAAACATATTTTGCCCTCAAAGATTGCCGCGAGGGTGGGTTCCATTCTTTTTTTCTTCCACGGCATGCCTTGGCCACTTTATAATTTCACAAATGCCAGTTTGAGTCATCAAAGCCTGCAAACATCCATGCCCCCAAATGTTCTGGATCTAACTAAAGGCTGTGGCATGAGTCTGTCTCTGCCACTGCGGCAGACTGAAGGTTGAGGGAGTGTGTGGCTCCCTGTCAATCAAACCTCACAGGACCAAGTGCACTGAGCCATTACAAGTGCTCATCAGAAAAGGTCCAGGCTTCGGCACAAGTTCCCACAACTTGCTACAGCGTGGGTATCAAACAGTGGGGGAGATGACTGCTGGAGCATCCTATGAAGAAGCCTTTGAGGATGGGCAGCCCAGGCCATTTCCCCAGAATTCATGAAATAAGTGGGGAAGGCTCTGGGGAGGGAGGTCAGTTCATTTCTATCACGACACGACACGTCAGTGCTCACTCGGGTTAAGAGCCTGCAAAGTTCGTGTGTAAATAAGACAGCGGTTCTCAACCCGAGGATGGCAACCCCTCTGAGGGTGAACGACCCTTTCACTGGGGGCACCTATCAGATAGCCTGCGTATCAGATAGTTATATTATAATTCATAACAGTATCAAAATCACAGTTATGAAGTAGCAACGAGATAATTTTATGGTTGGGGGTCACCACAACATGAGGAACTGGATTAAAGGGCCACGGTGCTAGAAAGGTGGAGAACCCCTGAAATAGGATATAGTGGTCCGAGTGGTCTACATGATGCCACGTGATTTAAGTTTCTCCACACATCCAGGAATGTGAACCATCCTCTGTCAGCTGATTGACAGATCAACTGTTCTTATCTCTTTGCCCCTCCACCGTCCGGCCTTTCCAATTAGGTTGATGACATCTCAGAATCCCCTCCCCCCCCCCTTTTTTCTCATCCCATACTCCTCACCTCTCCATGGCAGGGAAACACACTTCAGTTTCCTATAGACGGTTGCTTGGTTGCAAGGGGGAGGGCGGTGATCACACAGTAGAGAAACAGGCAGCCCCTTGGCCAACTGAGGCTGTAAAAGTTAGCCTGGTGAATAGAGAGCAAAGACACACGGGTCCTAGAAAGGAGACTTGAGATGGCCGCGGGGTCATCTTGAATAGACAAGCACAACATGAAGAAATGTGTGTTCTAGTTTTCAAAGGCGGGGGCAATATGTTCCGCAAAGAGGGCATTGTTACCAAAGATGAAGAGGGGGTTGCTGAAATGTTTCCAATTACAGCAGGCAGAGAGATGTGGCAGCTGGGCACAAATGCCTGGCCCTGAGCTGGATCCGATCTCAGAGGAAATAACCGAGGGCATTGTTGGGTCAACTGTCAACATGGAAGTACAGATGGTAAATTAAGCAAATTGAATCAGTGTTCAATGTATTCGAGTTGATAAATACTCTGATGTTCTCTAAGGGGGAAAAAAAAACCTCCCACTCTTAGCAAAGATGTAGCCCAGTGTCATCTGGTGTTCTACGAAAAAGCGACATGTTACATATGTCACAGACCTGTGTTTCAGCAAGAGGACTGTACACGTGTTAACAGTAAGGGAGCCTCAGTAAACTGTGTGTGCTGCTGGTATTCCTACAGCTTTCCTGATTTAGGATATTCTATGTTTATTTTTGCAGTGGCCAGGACTGAACCCAGGGTCCTGTGCATGCAAAGTAGGCAGTCCCTTTTAGCCTGCACCCAACAGCCCCTGGGAATGATTTATAAACGAGGAGCAAAAGCAGCACTGTCTTAGCCTGATCTACAAGGCTTCCGTTTTCAGTCTCATCTCTATTAGATCTGGGACCTGGAGCTCCTTATCTCCCTGCAAGCTTTCACAGGTCACCATAATGTGACTATGATGATGGTGGCTAACTCAGGGGCTGGAGAGATGGCACGCATGCACAAAAATAATAAAAAGGAGTCTAAAACAATAGCTAGGTCAGAGGCTTGTTAAAAGGCAACACACTACAAATGGATACTGGTTAAAGCGTGGATTCAGGTCCGACCAACAGGTATCACACAATTGTTTTAGTATTTGGGGTTTTCTTTTTATTATAAATTGATGAAAATTCTACAAACTTATGATGTACAGAGATGTGATTTATGGGAATGATGTGTAATAACTAAATCAAGCTCAATAGCATCCATCACCCCAAAGAGTGCATGGGGAACATTTGTAATTCACTTTTAGTGATTTTGAAATGTTCGATTTTCTAGCATTAATTATATCATTATATTTTCACTACACTGTGTAATGTAATAGGAAATATCCTTCCTGTCTAATGGAGACCTTTGATCATCATATATCTCCCCCAACTCTCTTATACAAATATTTGGTAAATATATTGGTACTATTCTGAAATTACATGCAAAGCAGACGCATGAAATTTTGCCACTGGGATTTCCTGGGCTGACTACAGTATCACTTGTCAGCATCTCGCAGACTTAACATAAACTGCTTTGATTTGTGGTGCCAATCAAAATCAAGCAGAGTTAGAAATACGGACAAGCTTGGGCTCCTCGTGAGAACCATGTGCAAAAGCAAGAAGAGAGATTAAGGATGAAACACTGACCTGAATGAGCATAAATCAAGTGACCACTCATCACTCCTCTGAACTCAACTTTGCCATTACTTTGAGCTTCTGGGAAATAAGGAGAAGAGGATACAACAGGGATACGACACTATCCTCCACAGCTCATTTTGTTTCTGGATGCAAAGCAATTGGAAAATCAGACAGCATCTTCTTTTTTTTTTTTTTTTCTAGTCTTTCGAGACAGGGTTTCTCTGTAGCTTTGGAGCCTGTCCTGGAACTAGCTCTGGTAGACCAGGTTGGCCTCAAACTCACAGAGATCTGCCTGCCTCTGCCTCCCGAGTGCTGGGATTAAAGGTGTGCACCACCACTGCCCGGCTCAGACAGCATCTTCTTATAGTCATGACTAATGACAGCAGATACCTTTTCAAGAGACTGGCTAAGACTTCCTATCTTTGGCCCCTATACTATAATTTTCCCTGGAAAAGAGAAAGTTGGAGCAACCAAAAAGCAGTTTTATGTAAAGCCCCTGGAAGTGCTTGCTAGGAAACCCTTATCTCATCAGGGCCTGGTCAAACACTGTCCTCCTGGTCCTAGGGTCCCGCAGTCCACCCCTAGATAGGTCCCAACCATCCTTGCCACATTGTTCCAGGAAGGAAGGACGAGATCACTGCACTAGGGAGGCAGTGATGAATCAAGGCTTTAAAGGTTCCCCAGTGTGTAGCACCCACCCATCCTTCAGCTCCTCTACATTTCATCTTGACCAATCCAGCCACCAGCAAGTGCCACACCTGGAGCCAACTGCCTTGACCTCCAGATCTCAGAATTGCTCTTATTAGCTTGATACCCTAGCCCCACCCCACCTTAAATGGGTGTGCAAGCAACATCCTTCTCCTCCATTCACTGAGAGAATTTCTTTTACATTACAGAGTTAAGAAAGAAGCTCATTTAAATAACTTGGCCCCTTAACTTGAATCCCTGTGAGTCATCTATTTTAAAGAAGTTTGTCCCAGCTTTAAAATGGTTCATCGTCTATATTAATAAATACATACAAGAATTCTTACTATTATCTAGGGTTTTTTTTTCTTTCGAGACAGGGTTTCTCTGTGGCTTTGGAGCCTGTCCTGGAACTAGCTCTGTAGACCAGGCTGGTCTCGAACTCACAGAGATCCGC
>NC_022018.1:45277070-45281675 GCF_000317375.1 Microtus ochrogaster | reverse complement strand
AGCTCTGTAGACCAGGCTGGTCTCGAACTCACAGAGATCCGCCTGCCTCTGCCTCCCGAGTGCTGGGATTAAAGGCGTGCGCCACCATCACCCGGCCTATCTAGGGTTTTATAATACTAAATGAAACACTGCCATTTCCTACTCCAGTAAGATATTCTAAGCGGGGAGGGACTAGAGAGAGGGCCTCTGTGGTTAAGAACAGTGGCCGCTCTTCCAGACGATCTGAGTTTAGCTCCCAGCACCCACATAGCACCTTCCCACTTTCCACAGCTCCAGTTCCAGGGGACCCCATGCCCATGTGGCCTCTTTGAGCACCGTGACCCCACGTGGTACACAGACAGACCTGCAAGTGAAATATCAGCGTGCAAATTAAAAAGATAAGCAAATAAGCTCTCCTAGGGCGGGCGTGATTGTCGTTTGCAAAGGATGAATGTCAAGCAGTACAATGGTGTACGGAAACACAAAGGGGAGAGCACACCGACAGCAGACGTCTTAGAGATTTTCTCCAGCCCGTTTCCTTTGGTTGTCAACTGACTGCCTTACGGGCTACTTGGCACGGGGAGTGTGCAAAGAGGGCTCAGTGGGTAAATGTGCTATCCTCTGTAGACAGAATTTTCTTTGGGCTGCCAGCTCACACAAAAAAAAAATCCACACAGAGACTTACTATTAATTATGAAAGCTCAGCTGTATAGCTTGGGCTTGTCCCACTCGCTCTCATAACTTAAATGATCCCGTTTGTATTAATCTATGTCTTGCCATGTAGCTTTTGAACGCTCTTCCATCTTGCACCTCCTGTTTCTTCGCTGTGTCCTCTGGCATGTCTTCCACGCCTGGACTCATCTTCCCCTTCTCTCTTTGCTCGGAAGTCCCGTCTTCCCCGCCTAGACTCATCTTCCCCTCCTCTCTTTGCTCGGAAGTCCCGTCTTCCACGCCTAGACTCATCTTCCCCTTCTCTCTTTGCTCGGAAGTCCCGTCGTCCATGCCTAGACTCATCTTCCCCTCCTCTCTTTGCTCCGAAGTTCCGTCTAACCTTTCTCTGCCTAGTTATTGGCCATTCAGCTATTTACCAAACTAATTAAAAGTTGCCTTGGCAAAGACACACCCTCACAGTGTACAACAAGATTATTCCACAACAGTTCACAAAAGTGTGAGGACCCAAGTTTGACTCCCCAAAACTCACATTTTAAAAAGTGCCCGGAGTATCTGTAGTCCCAAGTGCTCTTACGGGGGGGGGGGGGGGGAGTAGAGACCTAAGACTTCTGGAAGTTGGCTGCCCACCTAGTCTGCATAAGCAGCTATGGAAGGGCAACCACGAAAGCCTGTCTCAAGCAAGGTGGAAGGTGGCGACTGACACCCGATATGGTCCCCTGACCTCCACACCGGCACCGAAGTGCATTCCCAGACACTCGTGTCCCAAAGTAATTACTTAATCAATGCAATGACTAGATAACAGCACAGTACGTCCAGTCACATATACATAGCAGAGGAAGGAAAGCGTGGAGAAGCCGTGAGGGAAGGTCAGAAGGTGTTAGCCGCAGTGGCGCTTACACCATCCCAGAGGGAGCCTTCCCAGGGTCTGGTGAAAGACAGGGCATCATTTGCTTTTCACTCCTCTCCTCAGCAGCGCCTGTCCTTGATTATCTGCCCGTGAAATTGGAATTTTCACGGCCTCCATGACGAGCCCTGGCCTTTAAGGAAATTTCATTCAGTGCCTGCGCTGTCTGCTTCTGAAACAGAAAAATCCTGGCCTAGCTCCTTCCTAGTCCTGACCTTTCCCTGAGGCTTTCTTTTTTTCTTCCTCCCCAGTTTAACGGAGGCATAATCTGACAAATCAAAATGATGTGTTTGTGGAGTGGCATATGTTTTGATACACAGAGGTATGGTGAAATGATCATATCCGAGTCAAAAACTTAGCGAATCCGTCGAGTTCATCAAATCATTTAGTTAGTGTTTGTATATACACGTGGGGGATGCTAAAGATCTGCTTTCTTAGCAAAATCCAAGCATGCTGTGCTTCTACTCATGATAATCTTCAAGCTATCTGCGATGAGAACCCACTCTCCCTACACACCAGGAGACCACAAAAGGATGGAGCAGGCAGTGACATTTCTATGCAGGTGCTCTGTCGTATGTGACTGTCCCTTTTTAAGGACTCCTGAGACATTTCTCTCTGGCCTGGGGAAGCTGCCCCCTCAATAGCTAGCCTCATCTACCGGAACATCCTTTTAACTGTCAATACATCCTTTGGGGTGTATTAATTCATCAGGCCACTAGCCTTCACCAACCAGACTGAGGCTGTCATCTGATAGCATTTGGAACCTACCACACAGATTCACTGGCCCTGCTGCGGCCTGCCTTCCTGACGCCCCCAGCAGAGCGACTGATTTGTGACTTTCTCTTGTCCTATGACCATGACTACTAGCATGGACCAAGCATTCAGTGCCACCTGAATCTGTGTTCCATGGTTGCTCATATTCGGCTGCTCCCATCTGGCACGCGTTCCCACCCCCTGCTTTAACCTTCATCCGCATCCATGAATGACCTCACACCTCCAGATCCGGCTCTCTGACCCTGGGGTCGCCGCCGACTTACTTTGTGCATTTTTCCCCCTGACATGGAAGCACCTATTTCACATTTGCCCACCAGGGATGGGAGGAGTCACTGCTCCTCCCCCACCCCACCCCCAGGTTCCCACGGCCACTGAGTCCTTCGCGCATGTCATCAGGATGGATGGGCCCCATCCCCGCCACCTCCTTTTCCACGGAAAGGAGATGCTAAATGGCGTGCCACTTCTCAAAGCCCAAGTGTGAAATCTGAGTGACACACACTGCCACAAAGAGGGATGTCTAAATCATGGGTGATCAGCACAAAAGATGCATAAGCCATCTAAGCCAGGGGCAGACGACCCTGCCGGGAGCTGGCTTGCTTCTTCCCCAAGTCTGCACACACCAGGGCCGGGCCACAGAAGACCAGGGAAGAATGGCCCTTCAGATGCCTGTCGGGAGGGAGAATGCTAAGGTCACAGACTGAAGTTCATGTCCTCTGGCTTCAGTAGTGGGTGAAGAATTAATCGTTCTGCCCAAAGTGTTCTTTGTCTCAGCTTAAATTTCATTTTGGGAACTCTGGGCCAGTTCTCTCCATTTACAATGAATCATGTTTCTGTGTTATGAAAAAAAAATTCAGTGTCTGACCAGAGTTGGGGGAACTTGGGAAAGTCGCCGGTCAAAGGGAATGAGAGCTGTCAGGTCCTTTTCATCGGAAAGCTGAGGGAGCGCACAGCGAGGCTTGTGAAAAACGCTCCATGGGGACACGCAATCCTCGGAAATGGGCAGTTTTAGGAAATACAATCTAAACAACCCTACACGCAAGTAGGAGTAATACAAACGTGGTCCTCAGAATCTCAAGTTCCTAAAGAAAGTCACCTGACTTCTACAACCAGCTGCACTCTTCCCTCCTGCCAATCGGTCAGATTTCAGTGGGAATTCTCACAAAAATTCGTTCTTTGAATAGAATAACATAATTAACACACTGCCATATCCGGAACACAAAATAATGATTTTGCGTCTTTTCAAAAGGCACCTATCTTCATATTCATTTTTAAAGGTAGAGCAACATCTCCAAAAAGACAAGTGTATTCATTAAAGAAATAAACTAAATAGATAATTTTAACTCAAAAAAATTTAAATATGAAATGAAGAGTTGATTAATAGGAATAGAAGCAAAAGTACTGAATAAAAATTAAGAAGTAGACTTTATGGGGCAGGGAAGATGGGGCAGCAGGTTATGGCTCCTGCCACTGAGTCTGATGTCCTGAGTGTGAGACCCAGGACTCACGCCGTGACAAAGAACAGACTCTGGAAAACCACCTCCACACCTCCACTGTGCCGTATGCATTCCTTTCCCCCACAAAATAAATACATAAGCAAATGATTTTCTAAAGTAGAATTGTGGTTAAAGCCAAGATTTTTGCTTTTAAAAGTCCTACATAAAGGTAAATGTCCGACAGGTATGCACAGGGGAAAGGGTAAAACCTGAGTCTGTAAGGCTAGGATGCGACCCGCATAGGGTGCAGAAGCTTTGGCAGCATGCAACTCTACAGCAACACACTCTAGAATCCAGCTAAAGAAGGGTGGTTCCCAACAAAATTAACCATCGGGGTAAGCAAAAATAGAACAGGAATTTACATGGAAAATAATCCCGAGAGGGGAAAAAGAACATTTTCAAATAATTTCTCCAAATAAGACACTAGATTCAGATGAATTCTAGAATTCATGTTATCAAAGACCCGAGGAAGATATAAATAAGTCCTAAATGAGTGAAGCTATGCAAAAATAAAGAAAAATAAACATCTTCTCTTCCAACCTGGGAGCACTGTAGCATTCTGATATTATAAGAAGACAAAGAACAAAGAAAACTAATCTAATGAGACAGAGGCAAAGTTTCTGAATAAGATGTTTATGACCTAAAAAAAAATGTATCTTCTGGGCATTTAAGGAATTACATAATGCCAGGCAGTGGTGGCACACATCTTTAATCCCAACACTCAGGAGGCAGAGGCAGGCGGATCTCTGAGTTGGAGGCCAGCCTGGTCTACAGAGTCAGTTC
>NC_022018.1:45276126-45276660 GCF_000317375.1 Microtus ochrogaster | reverse complement strand
GCTGGTCTCAAACTCACAGAGATCCACCTGCCTCTGCCTCCCGAGTGCTGGGATTAAAGGCATGCGCCACCATCGCCCGGCTGAAAGTGAATTTCTTATAAATATTAAGCATTAAGAAAAAGAATAGGAAACAGGCGAGCCTTATTAGGGACTAGAACCAGAAATGTCGGAGCCCTGCCTCTGTCTTTACGTGAGCAACAAGATCCTGAACTTGATCCATTAGCCTCAAGGAATCTCTGAATTCGTGCTTATACTGTGATCCAAAGTTCGACTCAGCCCTCAAGGATACCTATAGACTGCTAGCCCTGTTGGCGATGTTAGTATTCAGGCATCTGCACTGGCCTGCCCTTGGGGTCCTGACAGGGTATGACCTCAGCTGCAAACACGAAGAACACCTCCTGGGCACATTCACTATTACCTTTTAAAGGGGGGTCTGTCTCTGTCTTTCTTCTTCTTCTTCTTCTTCTTCTTCTTCTTCTTCTTCTTCTTCTTCTTCTTCTTCTTCTTCTTCTTCTTCTTCTTCTTCTTCTTCTT
>NC_022018.1:45262977-45275626 GCF_000317375.1 Microtus ochrogaster | reverse complement strand
GCTTCCCGAATGCTGGGGGACCCTGTCATGACAGAATTAATAAAATCCTCATGCTTTTGCATCAGCTGTGGTGTGTGAGATGGTCTCTGGGGGCGACTCCTTCTCGGTGTTTGGACGCTAGAGTCCAATATCTCTAACCTCTCCCCCTTATCTTATCTGCTCCTATCCCCAGGGGCCAGTCTCTCTGCCCCTCCCTTTACCCCCTTTAAGTTCCCTTCCCCTTAATTAAAAAAAACAAAAACCAGAAAACTTCCACGTGAGCTCTGTCGCACAGTGTCTTTCACTCTTAGAGACCTTGATGCCCCATTCCAACTCTTCCCTGCCCTGTCTGTGCACACATTAGAATGTGTATTAGAAGATTCTCGTGTGATAGGTGTCTTTTTTCTGTCTTGGGTACCTTGTGTCTTGTTGTCTGTCTGCACTTCTAACCAGTCCATTTGCAAATTCGTGTTTCAGCTGTGTCTGTTCTGCTATGGAAAATATTGCTTTTCAGTTACTTTATTTTCCAGTTCTATAATTTTAAATTAGTTCCTTGTGGGTGTGAAAAAATACAATTTTATTCGTCTCTAACTGGAATTGTTTCAGGATTTGGATGAGTGAATGCTAATTCCACTTTCTCGGTTTGCTTTTACTAGCTTTCATTACTCCACAATACATATCTTTCCCTCATCAGTCATTCCGTTGCCCTGGATTGCCATGGGAAAGAATATTCACTACAGAATAATAGTTGATGCTCCTGAAATCGCCAGAGGAATCCAAAATGTTTTTCTTTGATTGTAGTATTCTAAAGATAAGTTTAAGGAAATATAATAGATGTACCTTAATGTTGACTACTTAAACTTGCAACATTCTAGAAATTTTCATGTGTTTATAGAATTATACAACTGTTTCTGGGTATGATGGTAGGTACATGTTTATAATCCCAGTACTTGAAGGCTGAAACAAAAGGAACATCACAAGTTCAAGGCCAGTCTGGACTACAGAATGAGCTCCACCCCCAAAAATAAAAAAGAAAGAATGAGTGAAAGAAAGAAATGGAGGAATGGAAGAAGGAAGGAAGGAGGGAAGAAAAACACAAAAGAATAATGGCATTATCACCATAATGTAACCAAAAACTTTATTACCACTCAAAGAGATTTTGTATCTACTAATAGTCACTCCAAGTCTGTCCCCTTCTGCCCTACCCAAGTTCCAGGAAACTACAACACATTTTCTTCCTCTGTGGACTGACTTGTGCTTGACTATTTCATATAAACGATGTCCTAGAATATGGGATTTAGTGCAATTCCTAATTGGTCTTAATAATAAAAACCCAGAGTCAGATATAGAGGTTAACACTGAAAGATCAGAGAAGAACAGCCAGACGCTAGTGTTTACCGCTACTGAATCCTCAGACCAAAGGGGAAATCCTGTCCCTAGGAATCCTCAGACTGAATACGCTGAGCTCCTGTCCCCTCCTGCTTTATATTCCTCGCTCTGTCTAGTCACACCCTTTCCTGTCTCCACCTCCCTAGTGCTCGGATTAAAAACACATGATCCCAAGTGCTGGGATCATAGGTGTGAGCTGTTTCTCTTTTAGATTGATTCGATCTTGTGTAGCCCAGGATGACCTTGAACTCACAGAGATCTGTCTGCCTCTGCCTCTGAAGACTGGGATTAAAGGTGTGTGCCACCACTGCCTGGTCTCTATGGCTAACTAGTGTGTCTAGCTCTGCACTCTGATCTTCAGGCCTTTTGTGACTGGTTTCTTCCACGCAGTACTGTATTTTAGAGATGCATCTGCGGTCTAGTCTGTATGAGTACCATAGTTTTCTTCAGGGCTGGTCAGTATTCTGTTGTGAAATTCAGCTTACCCATCAGTTGACAAACATTAGGTTCTATCCACCTTTAGCTTTTGTGATAACGCTGCTATGCATATTCGTCTGCAGATTTTTGCAGATACATGCTTTCACTTCTCTTGGATAAATGTGCAGAAGGGGAACTGCTTGTTACAGCACACACTAGGAACTTCTTTTCCAACCTCTTTTCCAGCATGACTAGTGCTTTTAATAGCCGTACAGGGGAAACCTAAGGTTCTGTTTTTCTCCATGTGTGCCCTAACACTTGTTCTTGTCAGTTAGAATCATTCCAGTGGGTGTGAGGTGCTGAAACTCAGGCCTTTGGCTTACATTTCTCTAATGACTAATGGCAACAAGCATATTTTTATGAATCTATTAACTTTTAATTGTGTCCTTTGGAAAAATATTCAATACTGCTTTCCATCTTTAAATTCAGCTGTCCTTTTATTTTTAATTATAAGGATTCTTTATATATTTTTGATACCAGTCTATTTCCAGATACATAATTTGGGAACTTTTTTGATCTGCTGTCCTTTTACTCTTGGGCAGGTACAAGAGATCAAGGCCCTCTTTCATGCTAGGAAACGTCTGCCTGAGTTATAACCTGGTCTCTATCTTCTTGATAATATCTTTTGAAGTCCCCAGAGTTTTCAATTTCGAGGAAGTCCAAGGTGATAGCCATACTATCACTTGACCAGATCTGGAAGATGTAGACGGCAAGCCTCTGGGCAGGGAAAACAGGCCCTGAGAGTGGTGATAGCACCCCATGACTTTGGAACCTGAACTGCACAAAGACGAAAGAAGTTAGCTGAACACAAGCGTTCATCTCCCTCAGCTTGTAACTACAGATACCAAGTGACCAACTGCTTCAGACTCCCGCCACCTTAACTTCCCTCTTTGCTAGCTAGTTTTCTGTCTACTTGACACAAGCTAGAGGAACAATTGAGAAGGAAGTCTCAACTGAGAAAATACCTCCATAAGATCTGGCTGTGGGCAAGTCTGTAGGATATTTTCTTAACTAGCAGTTGATGTGGGAGGGCCCAGTCCTTTTTTTGGTGGTACTATACCTGGGTGGGTGGTTCTGGTTTCTCTAAGAAAGCAGGCTGAGCAAGTCATGGGAAGCAAATCGGTAAGTCACATCCCTCAATGGCCTCTACATCAGCTCCTGCCTCCAGACTTCTCCCCTGTTTTAGTTCCTGTCCTGACTTTCTTCAATGACTAACAGTGCTGTGGAAATGTATGCCAAATAAACTCTTTCCTCTCCAACTTGCATTTGGTCGTGATGTTTCATCACAGCAGTAGTGACCCTACAGAACACCCTCTATGATGAATTTAATCGGGAGCTAGTGTCAAAATAAACTTCTCCTTCCCTAGATTGCCCTTGGCAGGGTATTTTAACATAGCAACAGAAAGCAACTGATATGTGCCTGGATCTTGTTATCATACTAATACTCAATCAAAGATTATAAAAATATTTGTGACTGTGTATTCCTCTGTGAGTTTACTGGTTTTGTCTTTTACATATAAGTATTTGATTCATTTGGGAATAATTATTGTGTATCTTGTTGTTTAGGGGTTAAAAACTGAGATTTCTGTATATAGTATTCATTTTTTCTGGTTCTTTTTGTTGGGAAAAAACTATTATTTTTGTACTGAAATTCTTTGGCTATTTTGTTAAAAATAAGTTGACCATAATTGTACAGGTTCATTTCTTGATTCTCAATTCTAGTTAAGTTTTATCTCAAGTCAGCACCTCTCTGTCTTAATCACTAGAAGAGCTTTGTGGTGTGTTAAGCAGTCAGGAAGCTGTGCGTACCCACTGGCCTTTTCATAAGTGGTTGTCCTGGTGTCTTTGATTATTCAGATGAATGTTGAGAGGGATTGGGCTTGAAATCTGAGGATGAATTGAAATTATTGATATTCAGAAAGCAGTCAGTCTTTTGATGGGTTATCATAAAATAGCCTATTATTTAAAATTCTCTATTTTTTTCTAATACTACTTTGAAGTTTTCACTACATAGGATATTTTTGTTTTGTTTTTCCCTTTTATAGATTTTTTTCATATAATATAACTACAGTTTTTCCTCCCTCTATTTTTCCCAGTATCTATCCACTGTACTTTCCATCCAGATCCACACCCTTTCTGTCTCTCATTAGAAAATAACTGGCTTCTAAAAGGTAATAATAAATATAACAAAATAAGATACAATAAAATAAAATAAGAACTATCTCACTGGAGTTGAACAAGACAAACAAACAGAAGAAAAAGGGCCCAAGAGAAGGCACAAAAATCACTTGTTCTCACACTCAGAAATCCCATTAAAACAATCAATCATGTGTACTCAAAGGACCTGGAAGAGACCCGCGCTGGCCCTGTGCGTGCTGCCTCGGTCTCTGTGTGTTCCTATTAGCTTTGATCATATTGATTAGAGCTGTTTTAACGCAGTAGATCCTTTTAAAATTGTTTTTATCTTCTAAGTCAGAGTTGGAAATCTGCATGAAGGTTAGAAATGAGGATTCACCCATGTTTTATTGTAATATTTGTGCTATGTGTGTACTTGTGTGCACATTTGTGTGCATGCAGTTGTACATGCACATATATGCATGTACATGTGAAGCCAGAGTTTTACCTCAGCCGTCACTCCCCATGTGCTGTCCATCCTGTTTGGGGGAACAGGTTATCTCACTGATCTAGGACTCACAAATTAAACTAGGCTAGCTTGCTGGTGAGGCCCAGGAATTGGCCCATCTCTCATTCCCCAGTGCTAGGATTTCATGCACGCCTGATTTTTTTTTTGTTTATATCTGTAATGCATTTGTGATTTATCCTTGAGTTTAAGCTTTTCTTAAAATCTAATTTTAACCTCTTTACAGCAATCCAGTTGCCCCAACAAGATTTAGAAGCCAGAATTTCCCCTCTGACATCAGAGCTGCCTTTTCTGTGGATTGCTAGTACATTGATCTCTGGGCTTTTCTTCAAGCAGTATCTCGCTGCTTTCATCTGGAGGATTTATGGCGTTTTTGCTAAAACATAACAGGATTAGCCATGCATGACAGTGTGGTGTTTCCAAATATTTCCTGGTTATTCTCATGTGCTTACTCTTTCATATAAACTTTTAAAGCAACACATCTCTTTCCAGGGGAAAAAATATGAGGAGGTTTATAACTGAGAGGTGCAATTTAGGGAAAAATAACATTGCTGTGATGTCAAAGTTTTCCTTTTCAATAGCAAAGTATAAAAACCAGGTACAGTGGCATGTCTCTCTAGTCCCAGCAGTGGGGAGGCTGAGACAGAAGGATCAGAAGTTCAAGGTCATCCTCAGCTACGTGACAAGTCTTAAACCAGGCTTGGTTACGTGAGACCTTTTCTCAAAAGATCAAGGAAGGTGAAGTACAGAACTCCTCCCAATCGTTTAAAAGTATTGTTAAGCCTTCCAAAAATGTTTTATAATTTTCCTATATTTTGCATATTTATTAGATTTATATCTAGACATGTACATTGTGTTGTGATACACACAATCTTCTTTTCAAACTACTTAAAGTTTCTGTATTACTTCAATATACTCTAGTATATTTCAATATACTATATATTTAGTTTAGCATTACCTTACTTTCTTATCTTTGTATTCCCACTGAGTTTTTGGAGTTTTCCCGACATATAACTGTATTTTCTGCAGAGGAAGGCAGTCTGCCCTTTCCAACATGGATGCCTCTAGTTGTCTCTAACTAACATTCTAAAGTTATACGGCAGGACTCTAGAAACAACAGCAATGCTTGTCTCAGACCTGATGAGGGAGGATGACTCCTGCCTAGAATGTTAGACACGTGAAGGTTAGGAATGAGGCTGGCAAGTAGGTGGTGGTGGCTCACGCTTCTAATCCCAGCACTTGGGAGGCAGAGGCAGGCGGATCTCTGTGAGTTTGAGGCCAGCCTGATCTCTAAGAGCTAGTTCCAGGACCTGACAGATTGGAAGATTCCCTCCCCCCTCCACACACACACACACACACACACACACACACACACACACACACACTTTATTAGGTTAAAGAAAAACTGGTGTGCCATTTTTTCCCAATTACATGTGACACTACATATTTGCCCTTGAAAAAAATATTTATAGAAATAACATGAGACCTTGAGTCTTGCAATGAGAGAGGATTCTTGATATTTATGCTACAATTCCAGGGGCGCTCTCAGCATTCCAGACTCGCCATATTAGTTTTGGATTTGGCATTTCAGATCTGATGAATCACTTGAAAAGAGACTGTGATCCATAAATGGTCCATTCAGTTCTCATCCACCCTTCTTTCTACAGGCAGCTTCTTGGAATTCTAATCCCAGTTGTAAATCCATGTAGGACCCGTGGGCAGCGGCTTTTACTCCTGAGCCTCAAGGCACTTTCGGAAATACAGCTCAGACTTCTAGACATCCATCCAAGACCTGAAAACCCAACAAGGAGGTTTGCTCTCTGGATCTTGTGATCTCCGAGATTCCAACTTGCAAACCCTCATTACATTCTCAGTCTTGCACACTCGTTCCTAAGCCAGTCATTCTGGCCACCTTACTCAGGTAAAATGCCTGGTAAGATTGTGCAAATCATCTCCCATTGCCCTCTAAATGCCCTGGAAAATAGGCAACCTCACGGGGCTTTCCCACACTCCTATAGCCCCTTTGCAAAATGATTGGTGTCCCAATTTGGCACAAAGGAGTGGGTTGTTTTTTTTTTTCCTAATCACTTTTCCCTGCCTCCCAGCCAGAATTCCTCACTGGCCAAGTTCTTCAAGGAGGTATAATCTTCCCAGTGTCTAGAGTTGTTCCCTTCCCAGATTCCCCATCCTGTTGTTTGTGGATTCAAATCTTTGTCTAATTTCTATCCTGGGGCTCGAGAGTCCCTCCTTTTCTAATAATGGGCTCAGTCATATGGTAGACTGTGTGTAACTTCCCAACTGCAGGGTGAAGTGAGACACGCAGGAGCCAGCTGTGAGCTAGAGAAGACCAAGGCCTAGTAAATCCTGTGATTCTCTGACCCCTCTTGGCTCTCTTTCAATCATGGCCTCCTTTTCTTTTCATTAATTGTTGTTACACACATATATGTATAACGCATATATATTGCTAAATATAACATGCTCAAAAGACACAATCTATGGTGAACTTCCAGACTCTCTTCCGCCCCATCTTCCGCAATGCTCCCAGAGTCTTAGGTGCACGAATTGATTTGTAGACATATCTACTGGGACTGGGCTCTACAACTCTGCATTTTATTGACTGTGGTTTCTGTAACAGTCTCTCTTACAAAAGAAAGTATCCTTGATGAGAGATGAGGATTATACTGAAATGTGGGAATGAGACAAATATTTTGAGTGCAGTTAAAGATTATGTAATTTCAGTAAAGTGTTGACTGCAGGTTCTCTTCCAGGATCTGTGTATGACTTCACTAGTCCTGGGTAGCTGGCTAGGTTTCCAGTATCAGCATGGTTTACCTCTTGTTGAGCAGATCTTAAGTGCAATAAGAGAGTTGTTGATTATAACACACGTACGTGGGCCCCTACTCTACTCCACCCTTAGGGTTATCATGCTATGCTGGTCATTACTGTGATTCTTAAGCTTCACAGCTGGGTAGGACCACTGGCTGCCTCCCTCCTTTGCAAGCTTGCATCGTGCCTTCTGGTACCCCCAAAAGCCAGTTCTCAGGAAGGAGGCTTTCAGGTCAGATTCAGCTCAGGAGCATCTAGGCCCTGTGCCTCAAGTGCATGGTGTTATTAGCAATATGGACTTAACTTCCACCTCTAGGGAGCAACTAAGGACAATATCAGGAGTCTGTAATGTTTTTGGAATCTCCTGGACAAACCCTACCAACTACTCAAAAGAAGGCTTCTCAGGGGCTGGAGAGATGTCTCAGAGGTTAAGAGTACTGGCTGCTCTTCTAGAGGTCCTGAGTTCAATTCCCAGCAACCACATGGTGGTTCACAACCATCTATAATGGGATCTGGTGCCCTCTTCTGGCATGAAGGCATACATGCAGGAGGAACACTATAATTAATAAATAAATAAAATCTTCTTTTTAAAAAAAATAAAAATAAAAAGGCTTCTCATGCTCAGCATTTGGGAGTTTTGTTAGGTGGTCTTTGGCTCTTGGAGGAAGCATTGCCAGACCAAATGAGAAAATTATATTTGTACTGTGTATCATGATTTTTTAGGTAGACACTTAATAGTATGATTCATGAACTCTAAATGTACCGCATACTGAAAATGAACCATGATTTACTTCTTGCAAGAGTAAAAGGTGCAGAGGAAAGGGTGTAGACACATAGAGGGGTCTAAAAATTCTCGTTAGGTCTAGTAGACGCGGATGATGACGAGCAATCACTTTCTTAGACTCCAAAGCCTCATGATCTGCTTCACTTAATCTCTAAGCTCCTCAACTTAGTGGGCAGGCAGCACTGTCACCATTAGAGAAAGACACAGCTTGGTAGATGCCCTGCTCCTGCTTGTGGAAGTCATTTTTAATTGTGTGTGTGTGTGTGTGTGTGTGTGTGTGTGTGTGTGTGACCATACATTTGCCAGAGTACTTGGTGGAGTTCAGAGGCCAGCTCGGGGGAGAACTGTTTCTCTTCTTTCATCACGTGGGTACCAGAGTTTCAGCTCATGTCAACAGGCTTGGTAGCAAGTATCTTTGCCCACACAAGCATCTTCCTGGCATTTATCGCAATTCTTACTTGAAAAAATGCATCAAAGTGAATGGCAGAAGTCAACAGTGAATGACAAGCATTTGTCTACCCATGCGGCTGTAGCAACCGGTGTGCTTTAATATCATTCTTCCCCTTCCTCCTCCTCTCTCCCCCTCCTTGCCCCCTCTCAAACCAGACCCATTCAGCAGCACTTTCTCTGCTCAACTAGTACTCTTGTCAGCCCTCGCAGACACCCTCACCACAGTTGGATCAAACCCTCTGCTGGAACGCTCTGTGTACCTCAGCTTGCCCTTAAGGAGACAGGAAAGATTGCTTTAGAGAAGATGACAGTTTGTACCTTTCAAAATTTCTCATCACCAACAATAGGAGCCAGCGGACGATGGAACACTGACGTCAAAGAGCCGACAGGAAACAGTTCTTACCTAAGACTCTTCATCTAGCTCACCTGTGTGGGAAGGCACGCTGGGACAGACTGAGATAGAGACTAAAGATAGAGCGAGTAAGACCTCTAAAGGCACAGCATGTGATGCTCTGTAGAGAAAGAAATCGAGGCTAGAGGAGGAGTGAGGCTGAGGAAGCAATGGGGAAGAAACTGGGGTGCATGCGAGTGTAGCTGGAGAAGCTAAGTCTTTAAAATGTAAGAATTGTCTGCACATGGCGGTACTTGGTAGGGGGGGCTAAAGCGTGGAGGCTGCTGTGAGTTCAAGGCCAGCCTGGGATACAAGCAAAGTGTTGTATCTACAAAACTAATTTTTAAGAGTGGTAATAATGACGGTATTAATGATGGATTAATGACTAGTAATAATTGCCCAGTTCAAACTAAGGTGGAGCAAAAGAATCCAACCCAATACCATGCAAGGACAGAGAACACCTGCTTTACCCTTAGCTCATGGTATTGAGACAGAATCACTGCGGTGTCTATTAGGGTTTTTTGTTTTGTTTTGTTTTGTTTTGTTTTGTTTTTTTTGGTTTTTTGAGACAGGGTTTCTCTGTGGTTTTGGAGCCTGTCCTGGAACTAGCTCTTGTAGACCAGGCTGGTCTCGAACTCACAGAGATCCGCCTGCCTCTGCCTCCCAAGTGCTGGGATTAAAGGCGTGCGCCACCACCACCCGGCTCTCTATTAGGGTTTTTGTTTTTGTTTTTAACAATATGTCCATGCCCAGAAAGAACATGCATATCCTTCCATGACAACTGGGCTTTTTAGCTAAAGGCAGTGGAAACCAGTTGGAACTGATTTCAGCAACAAAGGGGTTTACAAAAAGCACTGGAAAATCTCACAGTGTCTCGGGTAAAGCTGGGAGCTGAGCCAGGCTCTGAGCATTTGGAACAGCCGGGCTATAGAGCATTGTTAGAGATACCTAGAACTCCTAAAGGGTCTCCTGGGGAAATAAAAGCACTTCAGTTGCTGCTGCTGATTCAGAGGGAGGGCTTTCCAGCCACCCACCCATCTTAGCACTGAGTGGACCTGTTGTTTCAAAGAGAACAGGTGATATGCTTGCCCAGTTGCTGCACTGAAGACAGGGAAAACTTTCTGCTTTGCTAAGAGAGTTAGGCTCAGCCTTAAGACAACGAGGTAAGGAGTTAGCCACTGAACGACAAAAGAAATGGACTATGGACTATTTGGGGAAGATTAGGAGGAGTGGCCTCGATGGAGAAGGTGTTCCACTGTGGGTGGGCTTTGAGGTTCCAAAAGCCCATTCCAGGCCCAGTGTCAGTCTCTCCACCCCTCTCCAACCTGCCTACAACTTGTAGCTCAGACTTGAGATCTCAGCTACTTCTCCCGCACCATGCCTGCCTGCCACCATGCTTCCTGTCATGATGGTCATGGACTAACCCTCTGAAACAATAAGCAAGCCCCCAATTTAATGTGTCCTTTTAAGTTGTCATGGTGATGTCTCAGCATAATAAAACAGTGACTAAGACGATGTATCTGCAATACAGTGAAAATCATTTAGTAGGAATTATAACTTTCTGTGCAGGGACAGGGAGGTAAAAGTAATCAGGATGGTAGATGGTGGGGAAAAACAAAGCGGGGCGGGGAGGGGGGGTTCCTAGAGCCACCGTAACATTCTCAGTCCTTGGACCAGCAGGCTGGATTCCTCCTCGGAGACTTGGAGAGAGAAGCTTCTGGTGGCTGTGCCAGTCCTTGTCATCCTTTGAGTGGAGATGACTCATTCCACTCTCTGCATCCTTCACAGCATCACTGCTCACTACGTCTAAAGTTCCCTACTCTTCTTATACACTAGTCATCCGGTTAGAGATTAGGACCAGCCCACGTCCTTGGCACTGCGTGTTAGTGTGATTCCATCTGCAAAGACCCTTTCTTCAAATAAGGTCACATTCACAGAGTCCAAGTCGACGTGCATTCTGCAGGGAAGCTACTCAGCGTAGTGCAGAGGGCGAAAAGAAAGGTGAAACTCACCCGGGAGAAAATACACTTTGAGACAGAGACACTTAGCCCTGTCCCCCGAGACCGAAGGCAAACTAAGGAAGGGCAGAGACTAGATCTAACACCTACTACCTTGGCAGAGCCTCTGTGTGAGAAGTGACACCCCAGATACCGGAAGGCTGCGGGGCCACAAGGGTCCAGGGAAGCCTGCATGGAAGAGGTGGCCCTCAAATTCAAGGTGTGAGGTGACCAGACTGGCTAAGGCCTACATGCAACAACATGGGCACAGCACTGAGCAATGGCAAAGTATCAAATCTGATTGGCTGATGGTGTGGGGATAGGAGGGGCTCTGGTATGTGATGCTGTCTGAAGTTTCTGTCCCACCTGGTCCTGCAGCAGTTAGGTCCCAAAGAAATCACACAGAGCTCTACATTAATTATAAACTGATTGACCTATTAGCTCAGGCTTCTTATTAACTGTTATACTCTTATAACTTATATTAGTCCACAATTCTTGTCTGTGTTAGCCTTTTTCGGCGAGGCAGTCACATCTTGCTTGCTCTGAGTCTGGCTTCCTCTGTGGTTTGGTGACGACTGCAGTCTGAAACTTTCCTCTTCCCATAATTCTCATTGCCATGCCTCTTCTTCCTGCCTGGTCGCCCCACCTATACTTCATGCCTGGCTATAGGCCAAACAGTGTTTATTTAACATACAAGTGACACGGTACAGACCATTGTCCCACAGCAGGAAATCTTTCTATATTTTATTTCCTAGTGTAGGAGGGAGAATTTGGGCTCTGTCTAACTTGTAATCACCCATATATTTGTATAAATTTTACATTCATGAAAGGTTTTATAATTTTGGTTTTATTTTATTTCTTTACATACAGTTTATTTCTACATCAAATTCAATGTGACTCTCAGAGTACTCAGCACTGAGTGAGGTTTTTGGTATTAATTATTTCTGACAAATATACTTTCCTGCTAAAGGCCATAAGGATACTACCACAACCCAGAAAGCTTCCTGCAATGCTCATTTCTAGCCCTGGTGGTCCATAGGAAGACAGGACACTGTAGAGATAATGGTATCACTCCCTGGGTCCTCTGTGGCCCCTGGAAACATAGCTACAGTTTACAAACTACAACCTGGTGTTCAGACCCCCCCAAATTATAAGCCACCCTCTTTGGAGTTGTGTTACTTTCAGAGCCAAATGAATAAAGGATTCAGATTTCTGCTTAGCAATCATGTCACTGCTCACACAGCAGTACGGGGCTCTCCCTAAAGGTCCTCCAGACCCCACAAATACTTCATCCTCCGGTCAACCAATGATTGGAGCTGTTCTAAACCCAAGCCTGCTGAGTCTCTGTGGAGTGAGGAAAGCCAGAAATGGAAGGCACAAAGTCTGGCTTCTCTGTCTTCGGGGTAGGGATGAAACCCAAGGGAAAAAGCACCACAACAGCAAGTACTACCCACCCACTGGCTCAAAGACACAGGCCTCCTCCTGTGCTTGCGTCTGAGTATGTTTTCCTTTGTGCTAGATGACAGAGTGACCCGGAAGCTTCCAAAACAGAAAATATTTTCCTCTCTAAGCAACAAGACAGGAGCCCAGGGTTTGGTGATTATTCATGGCATCCACTGTTAAGTTCCTGGAACCTGTTTCTCTACCCATGAGCTCTGCCTCCCATAGCTACTGCAAAGCAAAAAGAAGGAGGAGGAGGAGGAGGAGGAGGAGGA